>NW_022900925.1:3130436-3150075 GCF_012274545.1 Fukomys damarensis
TTTTTTTTTTTTTTTGGTTGTTTTGAAACAGGGTCTCACTATGTAGTTGAGACTGACCTGGAACTCACTATGTAGTTCAAGCTGGTCTTGAACTCACAGCAGTCCTCCTGCCTCAGCCTTCTGAGTGCTGGGATTCCAGGTGTGCGCCACCATGCCTGGCCAGCAGCCTGGGAAATTGCAGCCTATGTTTTCAGTGCTGTGTCTCCTCTTATGTCCAATGAATGGTTTCAAAGCTACTGGATTCTGACAGCTTGTTACAAGCTTGTTCTGTTTATTGCACAAAAACCTAGAGGAAATTCTACTCTGCCAACAGCCCCTTTGTGTTTTTGCTTGGCAGGGGTATGAGAACAATTCCTGTTTAAAATGATGCTAGAAAAAGGAGATTTTGTTCTCAAACTGGGAAATTATGACAATCAACATAAGCTGAGAGCACAAGCAAGAAACAAGGACAATCTATGTCAGAGATTCTGGTCTTTCATTTCTCAAACTTTATTTTTTAATTTTTTTTGGGACCAGGGATCGAACCTGAGACCTTGCGCTTGCGAGGCAGGCAGTGGAACCACTGAGCTAAATCCCTGGCCCTCAAACGTCATTTTCTAATGTTCATTGAGCTTTGAAAGAAAGTACAGTAATGTAATTCTTTAATTACTAAATTCATCAAATTGGGCCTTTTGAGATAGAGACTACATTTCCAAAGTTTTGGTATCACCAGAACTTAATACAATGACTGTTGCATCCTGAATTAATGTGAACAACTTGGTATATATAATAGTGGATTCCTGGCTAGCTGATTCTTATCTTACAAGTGCCAAATTTGAACTTGAACTTTCTTTTTACTTTTAAAGTAAATTTCACTGTGGAATTATTTCATAAGATGTACCTCTGTGAGAATATAGTTTGGTAACTTGACAAATGTATACATCCATGTAGCAATCACCCTAAAAAGACATAGACCATTTCCATCACCCCCCAATTCCTTTTTGCCCTCTGCAATCAAATCTCCCCACCTGACCACTTTTGATTTGAAGTCAGCCAACATACACTCCCTCTACTTCATTTGATAACGATACTGAATGTAAGTGTACTTGCTATTGGCTATCTGAAGACTTCATTAGCAATAGCAATTATTGTGGTATCTTTAAAAGTGGGTGTTGGGTTAGACAATTTTTGCTTTTCACTAAACACAACTGCACAGTACTGCTTGAGGAGTTCTTGCTTGCTTTTGAAAAATTTTAAATCTTCTCTCTAACACATACTGACACTTGTATTGTATATGTTCTTATATATTAAAAATCATTGCTTCTCCTTTCAGCCGCATCTTTGCCTCATTTTCTTACTTGCTTCTTTCAATCTAGAATTATTTAAAATAGAAGTAAATGGGATGTTCCCATAAGAATCCAGATTTAGTATGCTTACCTTGTCACATGCCTACACACCAGGGTTTTGTGTCTTCCTCATTCTTGGCTTTAGAGACAACCATTCTCAATGTTCAGCTTCCCACAGGTTCAGCAGAGAAACTGCAGGTTGATTCTGTGATTGTCTCAGTGGGACCTGAGGTCTAGGCTGGGCAGCCATTGCCCACACTTACTTTCAAGGTTGAATGATAGAGATTTTGTTCATGCCACATTTAGAGTTTTCAACTGCAAAATGTAGAAGAAGCCTGTTAGTTTCTAGCAGGGTTTTTATGAAGAATAAAAACAATGCTAAGATTCCATTTTACTCTAGAAAGAATGGCTATCATTAGGAAATCAAACAATAACAAATGCTAGCATGGTTGCGGTGAAAAAGGAATTCTCATGCACTGTTGGTGGACATGCAAATTAGTAGGATCATTATGAAAATCAGTATGGAGACTTCTCAAAGGACTTAAATTAGAAACTCCATACCACCCACTTATCCATCTGCTGGGTATCTTCCTCAAAGGACTTAAGTCATCATACTACAGTGATATATGCATACCAATGTTATAGCAGCACATTTCATAATAGCTAAATCCTGGAAGCCTCGAGGCAGCCTGTATACCCATCAACAGATGACTAGATAAACAAAATATGGTATCTACATGCAATGAAATGCTACTTGGCTATGAAGAATGACAAATTTGAGGCATTTATAGGAAAATGAATGAACCTAGAAAACAATGCTAAGTGAAATAAATCAGGCACACAAGCTTGAACATTGGTAGTATCCCTCATTTGAGCAAGGCCAAGTACAAATTAAGTAAAGGAAAAAAGATGGATAGCAACAGACAAAGGGACAGATTTTGTGAAGTAGGAAATAGCCCACATGAATAAGGAGAGAGCTAAGGGGGAATGAGAAATGAGAGGAATAAAGATATGCCATGTACAGGAACCTAAAAATTCTGATTGATGTAAATATTATAAGCCATAGCATGAGCTAAGATGAATAGTATCAACAGGTATGAAAAAGGTGATTGGAGAATCAGAGGAGAAGGGGGAAGGGGAAAGTAGGGGATAAAAAAAGCTGTAATATGTACATGTAACCACTCCCCAAGATGACTACAAACTGCATGAATTACAAATGTGTACTAATAAAGTAAATAAATAAGAGTAAAGAAAAAGAGAAGTTCAGAACAATTGTTTCACAGGAATGATTCTAGTTCAACTACCTATACAATGATTTTTAAAGTCTTCTATGATGCCTCATTACAAGCATTTCCTATAAGCAGATTACTCTCTTACCAACCATGACATCCTTGTCCTTCCTGGAGGCATCACTGAGAGCTGTGGTTTAGGTACAGACCATGTTGCTCCAAGCCACGTTGGAGGAGTTACCAAGGGGACTCATGGGACATTCTGCATTACATTTGGAAACAGCCAAGAAACTTAGGAAGAAGGAGAGAGCCAGTTTGGCCATTTCTAAAGGACAGGAGTACAAGTAAATGTGCTTGTGTATTCTTGTTACATGGTGAGTTGGCTACTTTGAATAATAATAGTAATGATAATTAACGTTCAACAATGGTGCACAAAGCAGCTAAATCTGAAAAAGAAGCTAATCTTAGTGACTTATCCACAGGGTGAGAAGGGTTTACTTGGAATCTTAACCTCTGGGGCCTGGCTGCTTGTCTGAGGCATTTTATGATGAAGGGTGACCTGTCATGCACTTGACACATAGCTCTGAAGAATGGAGGTGAATGCTCAGTGGTCACTGTGGCCCTGGCGAAGTGCACTGACTGTGGAGGCTGTTGAGACACTTCAGAGGGTGTTTGGGGGATTAGGAAAGTAGAAGTCAGAGGTGAGAGGGAAACATCAGAGTAGGAAAGAGGGCATATACAAAACCTGAAGTTAGTTGGAAAAATTTTTATAGTTATTTCTAATAGATAAACCAACCTGGCTTATATAATTTTATACACAAGGTAAATAATAACATTTATGCCTAAAAAGAAATGTAAACATGAATTTCTTCTCAAAGATCTGTGTAAAAAAATAATTTAAAAAGATACCATAACTCCTTTGTAATTGACACTTCCTTCACTGAGTGGTTGGTAACCACTTGTTGCTGACTGAATGTGTGTTCCTCCCGTCCCTCCTCAAGTTGTATGTTGAATTCCTAACACCCATTTAGAAGGTGGGGACTCTGGGAAGTAAATAGATCATTCTGAAGGTGGAGTTTTCACGAATGGTATTGGTGCCCTTATAAAAGTGATTCTAGAGAGAGCTGCGGCTCTCCTTCCACCGCATGAGAATATAAGGAGAAGCCAGCTATCTGGAAACTAAGAAGACAGCCCTCTCCAGAACCCAGGCATGTTGGCATTGATCTCTGACCTCCGGGCTCTAGAACTGTAAGGAAGATTTTTTTGTTATTTATAAATCTATCCAGTCTATAGTCCTTTGCTTTACGCAGTCAAAAGGGTCGAAGACGCTATCTGTTGACCCGTGCTTTGCGTGGGTCACTCTCTGTGCCACATTGTTTCATTGTTCTCTTTCACAGAGAGTCACCACAGTGATCTGATTTTGTATTCTGTACTTATGTATTAATTTGTTTAGGAACTGTCTCCCTCACTTGACTACAATGCCCATGAGGAGAAACATATGTCTGCCCTGTTCATTTATTCATTTTTAGAGCAGAAGAAGTACCTGGTGCATAAAAATGTGTAGCAAACATTACATTTCATTACATTACAAAACCTAATTCATAGCCTTCAAAGTACTAGTGATAAAAGTCATAAATTTTCATGGAACATATTTAGAAAATTCAAAAAACAAAAAGAAAAATCAGTTTCACCTTGTAGAAATGAAACGTATATTTCAACATCTATCTTTTCAAGAGTTTTTCATCCATTCACTTACGTAGCAGAGGCCGAGTGAGAATGCGTGTTAGATATTTGTTAAGAGATGCTTTCACTTGCACTTTGGCCTGGGGAAATGCAGACGGTCTCCTCAGAGCAGATGCTTGAGACTTCCCTCAACACCTGGGTATCCCTTGTGGCTGTGCAAATGAGTCCCAAGGCTGAGCCTGGGCTCAGTACACTTCTGAATCCAGTGCTGGGAACTGAGTCACTGAGAGCTTGACTCAGGGCTATGTACTTGTATCGAGGGAGAAAAGGTTTAAAGAACTAGTTTTGGTGGCAGAAATAAGAGCAACAGCAAATTCAGCCGAAGCCCCTTAGAAAACTGGTCAAACTTTCTATTTCTCTTCTCCTTGTTGAATAATACATGAAAAGGTTGAGAAAAGAAGATCTTAAGAAGAAAGTCCTGGGTTTCCTAATCATGTGACCAATGGGGTCTCTACCAAGTAATTCAGAAGAAAACCCTTGTTATCAATTTGTCTTCTAAGAAGGTTAGATGGATCACAGTTAAAGTCAGATGGTTTTTTTAAAATAAAGCTAATGGTTGTTATTTTTAAAAAACAACTCTAATGTCCTCTGAAAATAAAAGTTATCCCTAGATTAATTACATGCTTTTCAGACTTTTGTAAATTTAAAGGAAAAAAGTTGCAAATAGAGAAGACCTCAATGCCTAGGGTTAGGTTTGGGCCCCCCAGAAGGAGACGTTGCGATAAAGATACAAGTGTAACTTGTATATAGAGGCACAGTTTGTAATAGCTAAAATTTGGAAACAGATTGTTTGCCCATCAGTTGGAAACTGGATAAAGAAGATGTGGTTTTTCTATAAAATGAAATACTACTCAGTCATAAAGAATGAGAAATTAGAGTCATTCATTGGAAAAAGATACATATTGAGATATACTCCTCAGTGAAATAAATAAGTCACACATGTGTAAATGCTGAATAGTTTCTCTGGTGTGAAAAATTATAATGGTACATAAGATACTAATGAGATAAATGACAGTGTGAAATAGGAAGAAAAGGGCTAAAGGTGTAGGGAAAGTGGGAAGGGTAGGGGAAAGGGAATAAGGGAAAAGAAAAAAATATGAGAAAATGATAAAATGGAAGTAAAGTGTTTGTAAACAGAGAAGGGAGAAGGGAATGAAGGGAGGGCAGGGACAAGGGGAAAACATGAGAGCCAAGACCTGTCATGTAAAGGCACGAGAGCCCAATGATGAATGTAACTATACTGTATACCTAAAATGTACCAATAAACTCAATTAAAAAAAAAGATGCAAGTGCAAGATATTTATTTTTTATGTGACCCTGGGAAGTCCTGGGAAGGATCAGCGAAGTCAGATTGACAAGGAAAGGAAAGCGAGCCCATACAATTTAGTATATATGCTGCCTAAGTGAGCACAAGCAAGCCCATTCAGAAATCAGGTGTGCTTATGAACAGGTGACTTCAGCAGGTATTGGTACTCTGTCCCACTCTGTCCCTTGGAGGGTATATAGACACACCTCACAGCTGATAGGCGAGAAATTTCTGTTGTATTGCATTTATACCCTTCATGGTTTGTTGGAAACTGGTCATCTTCTGGCCCATCTAGTCTTCTCTGCTGAAAAGTGGAAGTCTTCCCAAAGCTGGGGTAAACCAGATCTAGATGTAGGTACTTGTATTAAAAGGTCATCACGGTGTCTCAGAAAGGTGCGTGCTCACATAGGGATGAAGAGTGGGGCACAAAGGCATCTGAAATGCCTGAGGTCTTTCTTTCACCCAAGTTTCACCAACCAGCTCCGAATGGGAGTTAATAAACTTATCTCCCAGTAAAGGTTTGTTTCAATTTCCATTAGGCTGTGTTCCTTTGCCTGTAGGTTCCAGGAGTGGAAAGGCAAATTGCCAGCTCTTCTCTTGGGTTGAACTTGCTCAGAGCAAAGAACCTCTTCAGAGGTGTGGTATAGAACAAAGTAGCTACACAAAATTGTCCTAATAAGGAGATCTCCAGTATGGATGTAGGGATCTTACTTTCTGAGCAGCAGTATCTTTCTTTCTCCTGCATCGCAAACCATCTCTGTGTCTATGAAAGTCTCAAATGATTTCAGGTTGCTGTAAGCATCAGTGTGGATCTCCTCCTTCCCCCAACCCTGGTAAGCCTCTCCTGTAAAGGCTCATTCTCTGCATTTATCTTAGAGTTGAAAATCCAGCAGCTAAGGATAGATTTAGGACTTTCCTGATGAAAAAGAGAATGAGGGAGAGCCTGACAATTGATCCTTTAAACATGTACTTTGTAAGTAAGATATTCCATTGTTGCCTGAGGCTCATTCCTACTGTGATATTAGTTGTGCTAAAAAAATGCAGTTCTTTTGATTTTTTTTCATCAATTTTTATAACTTCCTTTGCTATCTATTTATTAAGAATTATTTAACATGTTATACTTTATTGTTTGTCTGCTATACTTTATTGTTTTTCAGGGATTTTGACAGTGAAGATGTGAATTGTCTATCTACTTTTCTAGAGATAGATAAGTACACACATATATAAAACAAATATATGTGTGTATGTATATTCAATATATTTCATATATATGTTCAGTCTACTGTTTGAATCAAATTCTTATTGTACTGTTTAATGATATACTACTTACTATTTTTATAAAGTTATAAAAAGTAAAAAAGACATCAATGCACTAACTTGAAAAGATAATCATTAAAAAAAACTATGAAAAATATTAACAGAATAGGAAGTAGATTTATATGAAAAATAATCATTCTCAGGCCATGTTATGGTTTAGATCTAAAATATCCCCCCGAATTCTCCCATTTGAAGGTGGGGCCTGATTGGAAGGGGCAGGTTACTAGGGACATGACTTGAAACTTATATTCTCATCCCCAGTTCCTCTGTTTTTTTTTTCCACTTCCTGGACATCATAGCATGAATAGCTTTTCTATTCCAAACTCCTACTATGTCATTTCTGCTCTGAAGGCTAAGAACGATGATCTGAACCCACTGAAACAAAACTGTGAGCCAAAATAAACGTCTCCTCCTTTAAGTTGCAGGTGTTGGTATTTTGTCTCAATGATGGGAAAGCTGCCTACTACTATACTCCACACCCTCTTTTTGTGTAGAGCAAGATCTGGAAGAAAGCACAACAAATGTTTTAACAGTATTTCCGGGTGACGCAGAGATGTCAAGGTAAGAACATTTTTATGTTTTACTTTGTGTCTTTCTGTCATTTGATTCTTTCAAGAGCACAGATATTTAAAAACAAATAATTAAACTAAAAAAAAAAAGAGCACAAGCCTTGTAATTGGTCTCACAGAAGAGATATTTTCTGTAGCTGGACATGATGCTTTGGGAGGTGGCAAAGGTCAGAAAGAGGAGGCTTTACTCTACCCTCAGAAAACACCTGGCTTTGTTCTACAGCAGGGAAGACTGGGACCGGGAAATGCCAAAATGGGCATAGGAAGAAGAAATCATCTGTCAGACTGATAGGAAACAGAGCATTATGGGAGGAATGAAGCCCAAAGGAGAGTGAGTGAAGTACAGGGAAAGTGTCAAACAGAAACTGTCCCTATGTGGCCAGGCACTTACGATGACACGTCCCACAGAACAGTGTGATGGGATGGCCCCCTGTCCTCGTGTCACATTGCCTCTACCCTAACCCTTGCCGCTCCCACCCTGTGTTCATTTGATTGGCCAGAAGCTGAGGTAATCACAGAGATACACTGTGTAGTGCACAATAGTACTACATTAAGACGCTGTACCCAGGAGTGTTATTTTGTGGCACTCTCCACATCTTTTTCTGCACGGTAATGCTTCTTCTGCCAGTGGCTGGATCCGTGGGCTCTGTGGGTAAAGGGACTCAAGAGATCAGAGCCTTCAGGAAGTGGACAGAACTCCATCCTCCGTTCATGGAATAAACTTCTGCGGTGCTGTAGCTCATCTCTTGTGGTCAACTTTCCCCATGTAGATGCTGGATTCAGCAGGAAAGACTGGAAACTCCATTTAGGTCTGTAGGTTTCCTAAGCATATGTTCAACACAACTTTTACCAGATGGCCTTGTATAAGGAGTTTCTGGGTTAGATGAATTATTAATATAATTACTGATATCATTCACATTTAGTTAATCTTTTCAAAGCATGACTTCTCAGAGAACTGCACAGGGAGGAAGATGAGCAGAATTTTGGCATTTATGGTTTCTTGTCAGAATATTATCTAATTTTAAAATACCACGAGCCATTTAAAAAATTGGGAATATAAGAACTTTTGAGAAAGAACAAAATCTCACTTAAATGTCTTAAATTTTAAATGTATTAATGTAACTGTGATAACAGCATTTATTCTATATTTCACATATCTCCAAGAGAGCTGCAAAAGAATACCTTAATTTATATTCATGTAAAATTACTTTGGAAACTGATGTATGATCGGGCTGATGTGGATGTTACATTATTGTGCTCAGAATATTTTCAAAACCAGATTTTTCTTTTCTCTATGTCCAATGTAGCAATAGAAGCAAAACACATCAAATGATTTTTGTCAATTGGTTGATATACGCCTCATCTACTTTAAAAACATTTGAAGTATCTCTTAGTGATCTTAAAGTTGGGGCCACTGACAGTACATCAAAATGCGTTCCTGGAACCAACACTTAAACACATTCTAAGTGTGTAACAAGTAGAAAATAACTTCAAGTTCTAAATATTTTTTGACTGTTAGTAGCAAAGCTATCTGTACTTCCATTACCTTTTGAAAAATCAATAGAATATAGTCATCACATAAAAATGCTGATGGTCTTTTTCTGCTTTATTTCTCTACTGTATGGTGGAAATACTTAGACTCTCAAAAGTAATTATTATAATGCTAGTTATCTGACGGAGAAAATATGATGGATGCCATTCTTTTGGTTTGGATGGAGTAACTTCTGAAACATGGAAAGGAAAACCCATTAATTCCACTCTCAACAGTGCTCCTTTCTCTTGGTTTAGTTGACATCGTGCTCATTTCTTAACGTCTACATAATCTGGCTCCCTCTTACTGGCTGTCTCTTTTCCCCATGTCGATCTCTTCTATTTTGAATAATCAGGCAATTGGAAATTTCAATGTAGTTTTTTTGGTACGGGGGATTGAACTCAGGACCTCACGATTGCAAGGCAGGCGCTGGAACCACTGGGCTAAATCCCCGGCCATTCAGTGTAGTTTTGAAGAGGCATTAGAATGGAAGATACAAGGTGGTAGCTGTATCTGTGTGTGTGTAGATGTATACCATTAACCAAGATTAAAAAAAAAGAAGAGAAGACTTAAAAGGAATGTTTGTTCAGAGGAAATTGACATCTGACAATACAGAGAGAGATGGAAAAAATTAGGATAACTCCCATTTCAGCATCAATCATGAAGATGTTTCATTTGGATGAGAAGGACATAGGCAAGATATTTAAATTTTTGAGAAAGATAACCACATTTATAGTCTTTTTGTAATTTTTCTTCTTTGGTTAATGATGACTCATTATAATAGATACATAGGTTTATTTATTATTTTTTGTACTGGAGATCGAACTCAGGACCTTGTCATTGCAAGGCAGGTGGCAGAACAAGATAAATAGTTTTAGAATTAAAAGAAGCAAGAGATACAGACCTGGATTCATGTAGGGTTGAAGCCATGTGCAAGGTTAAGGTCTTGCTAGTCAGAGTACGAAAAGAGGAAAGGGAAGAAGGAGACAATTAATTCAGAAGGCAAACAGGGAAAGGAGGGAATTCTGAGATTTGGAGCAACCTCTTGCAACCATTATTTCCTCAACTATAACACAGGGATGATAATACTAAGTTTCTTATAGGCTTGTTTTGCTTTATTTCTTAAAGAAAACTTTGGAAAAGCTTACCTAATACTGTACACAAAAGTCTTATATATTTGCAAAAAAAAAAATTCTATGTCTTGCCTAAGGTCTTAGGTAAAACTTTTTCCTTTAAGATGGAAAAGTTCAAAATGAAGAAAATGATTAGCTGGTGAGGTAAATTGGGGCTAGCTCTTCTTGTTTGCATGAATATAGTAGCTAAAAGTAGCTCCTTGGCCACCAGCAATAAAAGCCACATTTCAGCTTGATGACCTTGTACAAGATTCTCCAAGGCTGTTTCTTCTTTCATAAAGAAGCAATTTTATAAAAGAATTACATCCCCAGCCTAATAGTGTTTTTCAAAGAGTAAAATCTAGAAGGATTTAAGCCCAGAGGAAAGAGAACAGTCAAACTATGGAACTTACTCATAGAAAATGAGGATAAAGAGACACCACTGGCTTTGGGAATGAGGACAGGACTGTTGACCTGGGAAGACATGGTTCTGGTAGAGTAGTGGAGGAGTGGGCTGACTGCAGACAGGCTGAGGTACCAAAGAAGGTGAGAAAAGTAGAGGCAGCATGACCTGGGAGCATAGTGGGATGGAAAGCAGGTAACAGCCGGAAAGGATTGCAGTGTTTGGTTTCTTGGTCAGTTGGTTTTTGTTTTTGTATCAACACAAAAATAGGTCCACTTATAGATGTCTTTGAATATTTCTATGACATCCTTTCAACTCAGATTTTATGTTAAAAATACTGATCATCTATTACTTAGGATGAAGGCCCTTTCTTCATTCAAGTTTAAATTGGACAGGCTTGTTTAGCTATCAGAATTGTCTTTTAATCAAGATAAATGACTTGAAACTGCAAGAAATACTTGGTTTTCTTTTCTTTCTCTAAATCATAGTCTGTTTAAAATCAACTTAACTAAACAAGATAGAGAAATTGCTTTGTGTTTGGAAACATGGACAAAAAGATAAAGAGAGCCTGTGTTTCAATACTGCTCTGAGTGCAAATATTTTCTGCCTAGTAGATGTATTTATTGTCAATTAAAATTTACACACACACACACACACACACACACACGCGCGCCAAAGAATGCTACAAGAACACCTCAATTGTCTGGTGACAGTCACAGATGGAACCTCGTGTTAGTTTCTTCTATCTCAGATAAGTCTTTCCTACAACATACTGCATTCAAGTAACTGGTGTTTATGCCTGTTTCTTATCAGCTTTGTGAACCTAGATATGCAGGGTTTTTTTCTTCCATTTACCATAATTCTCTAGTGTGTATCCTGTGGTATTAGGATTTTGTCTTTCTCAGTAGAACTTGAAAGTCAAATACTGCCTTTTGGTTTATTTTTGTTATTTTTTAGTGCATTGTTATCATTTAGTGCATTTTTGTTGTGTGTCTTCAGTGTTCTGCACTGTGTCTGAGTCCAAAGGAATTGAATCAAGGGAAAAACAAATGATCAATCTGATTTATATTGCCTTTCCTTCAATAGTTTCATGGAGTGATAGATACACTGATACTTGGGAGTTTCTATGAACACATAATTCATATAATTTCACATATTTTAAAGCCTGTTATCCAAAGGAAGATTTCCATCAGCATAGTCTGCTTTACCACCTCATTACAGATGCCATACAAGCACAAACAATTCTAGCACCGTTTGTAAATTTCTCTTGGAAGTGAGATTATTTCTATTGGTCTGAAAGTATCAGAGATAGATTCATAGTGTATTTTTCCTAGGATGTAATTTGTAGTTTCACTTCTTTTTTTTTAACCAGCAGTTATAATGTCAAAAGACCACAGCAAATTCTGCCCATAAATGGAAATACACACTCTATACAGCTGAATAATCCTGCCACCTGCCTGTATGGATTTCTGGATGGCTTTTGGATCTATGGAGATTATCATTTCAGACCGAGTACTCCAGACTGAAGAATAGTGATGACTTAAGGTGATTTCTTAGAGTTTTTCTTCCATTGTCTGAATGTGAGGAAGTTGAGCCTTTACCCAAAGGAGTAAATGAAATGTTATGATATTCATTGCCATTCTGTCTATATACCTCAACATCACTGATATCTCCGATATTCTCACATCCTTGTTATTGCTAAAGCCCTCTGCTGTTAGATTCCAAGCCCACCATTTCTTAATTCTACTGATGTTCACCAAATCCCTGAAAAGCTGGAAATGAATGAAAAAGAAAGTCATTTCTTATGCCAAAAGAACACTGGTAAGCAGTTCAGGTACCTATTTGCACAGTGAAATTCCCACACTAGAAAAGAGGGGAAAGGAAAGGGGAGCAGAGACTAAAGGGGCAGACAAAGGGTGTTGCTGACAATTTTGAACCTACGAGAAAGTTAGTCTGCCTTCATTGCTTCTATTAAGGATCACCAAGAACAGGGTAAAAGCTAAGCTTGCAAAGATTTTAGTTAGTTGCCCTGCCTTTCTAGAATCTTACCCTTCTCTTGTTTTTCTTTACCCTAGGGTGCTTTCTCTAAAGCTATTTTCCCTCCTGCCTCTTACACACACACACACACACACACACACACACACGATGGTTGGATGCCTCTGCACTGGTATCTGCAAGCCCAAGGGAAGAGGGATTCAGAAACCAGAGCTTCTTACATGTATGGCCACTCTAGGGGCTTCTCTGATCTTTCAGGACCCTAAAGTCTCCTCTATTCTCTCACACTTTTCTTGTACCTAGGCTGCCACTCTTTGAAGTTCACCAGGAACAAAATCCTGTTTCTTAAGTTCTCCCTTAGGAATAACATAATGTTAGTCAGTACTCCATCAGCTGTACCTGATAGAAATTCAATATGAGTTAGTCTAAGCCAAAATGAATTGATTGGTGCATATAACTGAAAACTACATGAGGTGGTTTGGTTCAAGCATTGATGGATATGGGGTTTAAGTAAGTGATACTGCATGTTATCCCTCTCCCTTTCCATTTTTGGATCTGCTTTCATCTGTATTGACTTCATTTTCTTACTATCTCTATGTGATAGTGTTTTCTAGTTAATAATGTTCTTGAATCCCATACTCTGAAGGATTGATAGCATTTAATGTTTTCAGAATCCATGTAAGTTTCTGGGAAAAAAAAGTCCTTATTGGCCATGTTGAGTTGGGCCATTATTCATTAACCCTGAAGGAAACTTACATGAACAAAAATTACAAATAATGGATATGATACTAAAAAAAAAATCTATGTTGTCAGTAAATTCTCTTTATCTTAAAGACTTATAAATCTCTAACAGGGTGGGAAATTTTCTGCTTAGTTTGTCACTGTATTCTTCATATTTTGGTGTATAATAGATATTAATACAGTTTCTTTATAAATGAACTTCAAATGAGGTAGGATTTAAAGCAGGAAGCCAGTGACTCTTAAGTCGTAGGGACAAATAGCAAAGTAAGATAGAATGATTTTCCTTACCACAGGAAGAATCATCTTAGTGAGTCCTCTTAATTATGAAATTGTGATGTAGTTTGAACCTATAGGTGAGAAGGATGAGTATGATCAATGTTGTGGTCCTAACCGTTCAATAACTGACTCTCCCAGGTGGCACAGAGGCTGAGGGGCAACCAGTTTGTAGCACTTGCCAGTTCCTATTGTGCAAACACTCCAGCTGTGGTGGAAGTCAAGCTAACCTGAGTCACAGAAGGCAAAGCTGGGAAGAGATGCGCACAATCAGTTCTCAGGGGCCTGTCGGAGGCTTGTCACTAACTCCTTGGAAGCGATTCACTAGTTGCATATGGGACTCGGAATTTTCTAGGGGCAAGAGATCATAATCAAAACCCTTTTCCCCAGTGTTTGAAATGAAACATAAAGTGGTCCAAAGTGGTATTGACCAAGATGCTTGATCAGACAAGGACTTCAAAGATCTCAAAGGGAAATTCAGTGGGGAAGGAGGTGGCCTGGTGACCTGGATCCAAGTAGAAGGGAGAATTCCTGCAGAGCTGGCTTGAAGATCCTCTTTACTAGTCACCCAGGGAAGGGATTGTGTTTCCGAGAGCAGTGGTTAAGAATTTGAGTGGAGCTACAAATATTACAGTACCAAAGCCTACTATGTATACTACTTGTGGTCTGCTGGGTTTCCAGAGAGCAAAGTTATCACTACAGCAGTGTACAAATATTCTTTCAATTGTCATCTAACAGTCTTAGCTGTATTGCACACCAGGAGTTTGTGATTAAGATTTAGGGTGCACATGGAGTATATCAGTCAGAACAGGCTAGATTATACTGTGGTAACAACCATGTTCAAGTTTTGTGGCGAACACAACACATAGTTGTCCCACACTCATTCTTTATGTTCATTTTAGATAGTGAGGATCCAGGCTGGTGAATTCCCATTGTTTCTTGACTCCTGCTTCTATTATCTCTGAAGCAGAAAAAGAGGTTGCAAATTCACACACCGGATCTTCAGTGACTTTTCTCATTTCAATGGACCGAGTTTCCCATGTCTGCATCTAACTCCACAGCAGGCAGGTTGGTGCAGTCCCTACAGGTGCCATTAGATGGAGCTGGCAAACAGTGGTAACAACAACCAGAGCCAGTGGCTGAAAATTGGAGTTATAATTTTTCTTCCTAGCATTTGGAAGAAGGAAATAGCCATATGTTCTGTTTGGTACTGGGCATCGAACTCGGGACCTCGCACTTGCAAGGCAGGCGGTGGCACCACTGAGCTAAATCCCCGGCCATACGTACTCTGTGAATATAGTCCCCAGGAATCATGAACAATTCTGTCAGAGGAAGTCCTAAATGAGATACTCAACTTTCTGGTTTATAAGGGAGACCTCTAGCAATAAGTTGCAAAATATAGAGTCAGCAATTGGTATGCTGAACAGGTAAATAAATCAAACCAAGTATATGTTGTTTGAAAAAATAATGAAATTTCACTCAAATGGAATTATACTTCTCTCCTATAAACATCTTTTATGATTCTTCTTAGATATTTTTCCATGGAGATCTCATTTTTTTTCATTCAATTGCATTATTACTTGGGGTGAGAATGATCATTTACCCTTCTCCTCAGATAGGAAGACACCATAATCAGGTTTATCCATCTCCCAGTAGGTTTTATAGATGGATTTGAAAGATTTATTTTTTTTAATAAATAGGAGTTAAGTGCTGAATGGGGGTCATTCAAGCATGAGATGTAATAAAGTTAGGAAAGCATAGATTTTATCCCAGAACACACAAGTTTACAGATTGCAAAATTCTTTTGTTCAAGTTTGTTAAACTGCTCTCAAAAACTTCAAAAATTAGACATTGTTTTACAGCCTGACAAACAAGACAGAGATATATGAAGGCACTCCTCTACCATGCCCAAACCTTGAGGTGGTCAACAAATTCAGTTGATAGATACATTTCTGCACCCACAAACACATGTATGTGTCTTTAGAAAGTACTTAATATTATATAGGGTGCATCTTCCCTCATTCCTGTCTTTCTTTTCTTCTTCCAAAAATGAGGTATGAGTATATATATCACTCAGAAATGTGAGATTATAGTTTAATATTTGATGAAAATCACTATAGGTCAGTATTTATCAAACTGTGGATTTGTGAATCAGAAAATCAAATGGCTGGATCCTGTCCAGCAATTTTCAGTAAAGTAACCTATGATACAGTAGTAAATATGAGAGAGGTTTATATTCACTGAGGATTTTAATATACAAAATGGGATAATAATAGCATCTATCTCATAGATTGCTGATGGAATTAATTGAACTGTTATATACAAAATGTTCGGAACAGTGATTGTCTCCCTGATATTTACATTTTTTCTGATTTACAGGTGAAGGACAGCATCTCATTTTATTTTATTTTAATATTTCTCTGTTCACTGGTGAGGTTGTGGTTTTTCATACATTTATTGACTCTGCCTTTTCTCTTAAAGTCCCTCCTGGTTGTGTCATTCCTATTTTTTTGTCTGTTATTTGATTTATAAATAATTAGTTGGTCTTTCTTTGTATAATAGGAATATTTACACTTTTACTTTCAGTTATTTTTTTTCCAGTCTATCACAGGACTTTATTTATGGTGTCTTTTGTCACTTCGACATTTAAAACTTTTTTTTTTTGGCGGTACTTGTAATTGAACTCAGGACCTTGTGATGGTGAGGCAGGCACAGTGCCACTGAGCTAAATCCCTGGCCCTTGACAATTAAAAGTTTTAAAATAAAATGACTAATTTTAAAATTCTTAATAGCTTTTGGATTCCTTTCTTGCCAAATAATATGTAAATATTCTAAATTTTCTCCAAATAATATTCATTGCTTTGTTTTTTATATTAGATCTTTATTCCATCTAAAGTTTATTTTTATATACAGTCTTATGTAAAGGATTAATGTTATTTTATTTCAGATGAATAGTCAATTTTTCTGCTTTAATTTGTGAAATAAACTTTTTATTCATGATTGGATTTAAATACCACTTTCATCATATATTAAGTTCCTATACATATTTGGATATATTTCTGGACTCTTCTATAATTTCTTTGACCATTCTTATATAAGTATCGTACTATTTTGATTGTACCAGTTCATGGATAATCTCTCCCTTCTTCATTTTTTTTACATTGCCTCAGCAATATTTAGTGATTTTTTTCATTATAAAGTTTAAAATCATATTGTCCATTAAAGAACTCTTTATGATTTTTATAGCAAGTTAATGCATATTGAAAGAATTGACTTTTTGTAATATTAAACTTCCCATCCATAATATTAAGATCTTGTTTTATGGATTTCATGGTAGTCTTCACATAGAGCTTTTTTTGGTTGATTTCTTGGAAATTTAGTTTTTAATGTAATTAATCATGAATGGAATTTTAAAGCTCTTTTCAATACTAAATGACTTCTAGAAACAGGGATATTTTTCATTTTTGTGTACTTATTAAACTACTTTGAAAGTAAATTTTGTTCTTTAACTCTAATAGATTTTTAAAATTTTGGATGTTTTCTAGAGTGTTTTAGGCATATGGTTATGTAATCTATAAATTATAATTGTCTGTTATCAAATTTATACTACTTGTTTAATTTTATTACTTTTATATTACAGTAGCTAAAATCTCCAAAACAATTTTAAATATAAATGATATGTGTAAGAATTCTTGCTTTCTTTTGCTTTTAGTGAGATTGATTACTATTTCATATTTTAATATGATGTTTGATTTTAGGCTTTGATAGGAGTCTTTATCAAGTTGAGGGCATTCTGCATGTTTCTGTTTGTTTCAGCAATTGTTGTGACTGCTGAAATTCATCAAATGCATTTTCATTGCCTGTATATTTAATTGTTTTAACAAATTTTATGGATAAATGTTTTAATAGTGATCCATATAGCATTCCTGGGACAAATGACTACTTTGAATGCAAAGAAGGAAAAAAATAGAAAAGGAAAATAGAAATATAGAAGAAGCTGTTGGTATGCAAATGTGTTTGGAGAAAAAAACAAATAGACACCAAAATGCCAGTGGCAATTGTATTGTTACCAATGTTAGCATCATCAGGATTTTTAAAGAAAGGAAATGAAGCCTCCAAGAATGTGAAACACAAAAGAAAAAAAATAAATAAACCAATGTATTTCCAAATGGTCTAACTACTTTTTTGGCAAGGTATCAAGGGAGGGTATGCCTTCTGATCCCTCAGCAGATGTCTAAACTATTTTCCGTCTGGTGGACACTGGTCTTGGTGTAATTATTTGTGCAAAACTATTGGGTGGATTTGGGCCGTGGTATTCCCAATATTTGGGAAGGGCAACAAATACTAGTACTGAACAAGTGAGTTGTTTTTCTCTTCCAGTGCCACATTTAGGTGGTCACTAAGCAGGCTTATTTCTAGATCCTGATAGTCTTCAAAGCTGAGTTTGTTTCTTTCTCCACAGCTATTGGAGGGAAGGAATACTGAAGGGCAAAGATTCCAGGGACTGAGCTTAGCTCATGGACATCACAGATGTTGGTATTAAGAAATGGGACCAGGGAAGGAGGCAAATGCAAAGGTTCAATGCTGACTTTGTGTTAGTATCACAGACACAGCCCAAGTTCCATCCCAGAGACTTTCACTTTCTGTCCTGGGTGAAACGCTTTCTCTGACAACTATAAACATGAACAAAATCTCGAAGTTTCAGTCAGCCACCAACTATATATATATATAACAGTGGTTCCATAAGATTAGGTGGAGGTGGCTGGGCATGGTGGTGCATATTGTAATCCTAGTGACACAGGGATGATGTAGGAGATGAAATAGGACCTCTACATGATATAAGGGAAAAATTATAATTCCCAATCTACTAGATGTCTGATATGCTGAGTTAATGTTCTCTAAAATCAAAGCATGGATTTTAGGAACAATGAAGGGTAAAAGTAGGAAATATTTATTGAGAGGATATAGCTCCTGAGAGAATTCTAAATGAGTAGCTGAGGACCCACTTTCCAGGGGAAGTTTTACAGAGCAAAAACCATGTGGGTATAACATAGGTTAAGGCTATGAACAACCAATAAGGTTATAAGTATAATTGCTTAGGTAATAGTGATCCAATGAGGGAACAAGTCACATAACAAGTGTGCAGAGAAAGAACAAAGACTTTTTCTAGGAAATGTTAGGTTTGGAGATCTTTGTAACCTACTAGAGTGACTGATGTCTATCTAAACTTTATTGAGCCAGGTATTACTGCTTATCTTGTCCTTTAGGGTTGTATGCAGGCCTGGTCATTTTTTTGTTTGTCTTGAGGCCTGTTCTCCAACAGATGTGTTTCTGGCCATGGTTGTAATGTGTTTTCATCTTTTGTGTTACACTAACTCTGCCATGGACCCAGCCCTGTCTGACTGCCTATAATATTTTCCACCTAATTTAACTGTCTATAATACCAGCACTCAGAAGTTTGAGACCAAACTGGGCTATGTAAAGAGTTCAAGGCCAGCTGAACTACATAGTGAAACCCTACCTAAAAAAAAAAAAAAAATTAAATGGAACTGAAAACTTTCCTTTGCACAGTGACATCATAACCATCAGGATATCATAGCAGAGCACATCATTCACCTATTTGTGATGACCCTGGTGTAAACAAACCTACTGTGCCACCAACAATAAAACAGTATAGCATGTGCTGTTATGTATAGTCAACAATATTTTTTTCTCTCATTGAGTTTATTGGTACATTTTAGGTATACAGTACAGTTACATTCATCATTGGGATCTTGTACCTGTACATTACAGGTCTTGGTTCTCATTTTTTCCCCCTTACCCCTGCCCTCCCTTCACCCCCTCCTCCCTTATCTATTTACAAATTCTTTATTTCCATTTTTTTGATCTTTTCCCTTATTTCCTTTCCCCTACCTAGTCAAAAATGCTTGATGGAGTTAATAATTAACTATATTACTGGTTTATGTAGGTAACATAATATACTTTGATCATTATTTTAGAGTGTATTCACTGTAAAATAATGTGCCTCATTAATGCCAACATCGGCCTGCTGAGTTTATTTACCATAATTCTTTTTTTTTTTTTTTTTTTTTTCC
>NW_022900925.1:3150133-3157884 GCF_012274545.1 Fukomys damarensis
TTTTTTTTTTTTTTTTTTTTTGCTACCGGGGATTGAACTCGGGTCCTTGAATACCATGATTCTTGATTATATCATTTACTGTGTGTGTTTTAATGTCATTTTGATTTGTTCATGAAGCCTTTAGAAGCAGTAGGCTGTAATATGTGTGTATACATATTTTACACCCCCCCCACAGTGATACCATTACAGGAAACATGCGCAGGCCAAATTTGTGTCTCCCTGTGGCAAAGAGTGGACTTAAAGATGTGGGAGATAAATACAAAGTTTATTAGAGGAAAGCTCCTGAAATCAGGAAGGAACCTGAAAGTGGATTGCCATGGGGACTTTTTGTCTAGGGATTTTTATGCATGAAAATGATCACACCTAAACCCACTCTAGGCCAAGTGAGGTCAATCTATGGAGTTATAAGTAAGAAAGTTTGATGAGAAGTTGGCCTTTAGAATCTTGGGACATATAGTTAGCTATATTTGCAAACAGCATGAATTTTAACCTTTCTAAAACTGTCTGCACAAGCAGAACAAAGACATTCTTCAGAGGGGTATGAATGGATGCTTGGTGGTACTAATTATCTATCACCTTGTTTTTTATCACATTCTAGGCAGGAGGATCCCAACAATTTAACATGGGACCTTTGCTTATTGGACCATTGGAGCCCTGACATTGGTCACTGTGTTTTCATCCCAGGACCTGATTTTTTGTCAGCTCTTCCTCTTATCTTTTCCTTCACTGAGTCATCTTGTCTCCCGCTCAGGGCTGGCTCCCTATCCTTCTTACTGCAATAATACTAACTAGGTTTGTGGAAAGGCATGTGATGGTGTTTGTGCAATGTAGAAATCACTTAAAGGCAACTTTCTCAAAATGCAAACCCATCACATGTATGCATTGAGCAGGATTTTTGGATAGTGGGCCTTGAACAGCCATAGGATGACTTGGCAATGTCTGACTTGAAAATTCTACTAAGATCTATGAATAAAAATTTGGGAATTGGACTCTGTAATCTTGTTACGAGCCCCTGTGGTATTCTGATGTGGCTACCAGGTGAAAACCTCCACCCCTAACTTGGAGAATTCATGAGTGGTTAGAGAACCACACCCCTGACTCACAGTTGGGAAGAAGCCTCTCCAAAAGAAGACAGTGCTGAGGACTAAGACTAAAGATAACTTCTTGTTAGGGGGGAAAAATGCTGAAAACCAGGACCAGACCAGGACCATAATAAGCCTTTAGTATAGGGAGGGTCTGCCAGGTTGTCTCTGAACAAAGGAGAGAGAGCAATATGGCTGAGACAGTGAGCGCTTCTTATAGGACTGGGGTGGGGTTTATAAGAGCTGGGGTGGGATTGAGTGATGTAGTGGCTAGAGATTGGGGGAGCCTGTGACATCACCAGGAGGAGCTTGTGTTATCACTAGTTAGGGACATCTTAAGGCTAACATTCCAGGCTTTTGTTTTATGGTTATTGGGTGAAGCTCTCTTCTTCTGGAGCTGTTTCAAGCTGACAAAGGGGTGAAGGTTGGGGCTAAACCTGGATCTGGTGGGGTCAGCAGTAGGTGGGGACTTCTTCTCTCTGTTGCAGTGGCTGATATCCTGCCTTGATGAGTTCCATGACTTTCTGGTTGGTAAATGCCCTCATGCATTCCTGCAAGTGAGAACAGTGAAACAGACACGGCTCTATCTTGACTAAAAGACATATACAAGCCAGTGGGCCCAACAAGGGAAGTAGCCAAGGCAGAATTTGGGGAAGCCAGGAATAGCTTTGGTCTATTCCCTGAGAATTCCATCATCTCTTTTGCTCTTTGATGCATTGCTATAATTCTTTAAACATTGCTTTAACAATCCCTGACTGGTTAACAAAATCACAGCATTCTTCACCTAGCACCTGGCATGTTCCCCCTTGGGACACTGTCAGCATGTCAAGGGCCCTTCTATTTTGTAACATGACTGCTGCTAGAGAATTTATTGGATCTTGTACTGTATTTAAGGACTGGCTTATTTTGTCCATGTCTTCTGAAATCTCTGTGGACAGGCCTGTTAGAAATGTGTGGTTGTAGACATGCCCACTATCCCCACTGCAATCCCAGTGAGGACCCCTGCTCCCATTAAGAAGGGGACTAGAAGGGGAGCTGCCCTTTTCCTGATTGTGTTCTGCGGGAGAACTTGTTTAGACATCTGGGTTTCTGTATAAATGGTCTTGGGAGGACTAAGGAAGGATATGTAACAAAAACATCAGATTGACTGAGGCATCAGAATGCCAGTTGATTACATATGAAGTACAGACCATTGGACAGGAAGATCAGATGCTCTTTTGAGATAAAGAGGGAGCAAGCAAGGCAAGTGATGCCATTTTGCCAAGTGCATGTCAGGTTAGTGGTTCATGTAGGAAATGTGAGACCCATAGTGAAGGGTCCCAGAACTGTGGATAAATTGCCAGTATTTGAGACAGACAGGTTAAAGCCTAGGGAGACCATAATTGGAGTGAGTGAGTGGGGGTAAATGGATATACACATCTAATAGTCAGATATTGACAGGGAGATAGTGGAGGGTGGTATTAAATAGGTGTTGTAACCTTTTTTTGAGACTGGGTTATCTGGTTTACCACTTGGAGATCCATCCCTTTATAGGGAGTTGGAGTGGTGGGCCTCAAAAGTCTCTCTATCCCTATTTATTGATTACCTCTTTTGGTTATTCTTTTCTGCTGGGTGTTTAAGACTAAGTTAAAGTGAGACCTGTGTTAATTCATATGAACATCTTGCTGTCTGTCAAGGTCAGTTAAGTTTCTTCAGGGATTATTTTGGAACCATGCATAGAGCCTTTCAGCTCCTGTCAGTGTCAGCCATTAGGATGGCTCACAGGCCTTGCTTGACCAACTTGCTTTCAGTGAAAGCATGGGAGATTTTTTTTCTCTTGGTGACTCTCTTCTGTCACATGTTACATTTGTCCTCTGGTGTCCAGCAATCTTCCTGCTCAGGAGGTTGGGTGACTTACCAAAGGTGTAAGACATTGTAGAAAAGGTTCCTCCATACCTTGGATTATTATTATTATTTTTTGGTACCAGGGATCAAACTTCATTCCTTGTGCTTGCAAGGCATATCGCAGAACCACTGAGCCAAATCCCTGACCATATACCTTGGATCTTTGATGTCCTTGGAGGGCCAGGGCCAAAATATTGGTGGTCTTCTTAGCCAGTTACCTTTTAGTGTTGGTCTCTGCCCTTTGGTGGTTGAACAGACAGAAGAAAAGATCAGTGACATCAGTAGTACATTAGGAGCAGTAAGCTTAACTATCATAACTTTATCTGGATAGCAGTTACCCTGGAATCTAAAGTATAGTTAGAGGACTATTATTTTTATTCATCACGGTTGATGTAGGAGTTGATTTACTATAGAATATTAACAGAAAAAACTTTGAATCAGGAGCCACACATAATAATAATATTTTAGCATGACAGTCATGATGACATTATCTCTGCAGCACACTTAGATATGTATCTTAGTATAAAATAGCCATTGTTAAATGTATTTATTCCCCTCTAAAAATACATAAAAACAAAAAACCAGAAATTCTTAAGTTATTACCTTTTGATAGGATGCCATCTAAGGAAAGTGTATGGGCCTACAAATGTACCTGTAATCATGAGTAGGTGGAGCAGAAGAGAAGAGAAAATACATGGATCAAAAGGTTATTGCCATAAACAAAATGTTGGAAGACCAGTATAGTCAGAAAACTGTTGTACCCAGATCTCAGTTTCCCCAAGGACCACCAGAGAAACGAGTCCACTGCAAGTACAAGAGAAGTTTATTTCAGGTTTGAACCTGGACCCTTGTCCACCAGGGAGCAAGAGCCCAGAGTTCAGGTTATAGCATGATTATATAGGGTTCAAGGGGCTTAAATCTTATTCTTTCTATTGGCTCATTTTTACAATTCCTGCTGATTCTATTGGCCTATAATTCTAACTTACTATTGGATATTATAAGATGTAATACTTCAAACTTATTGGCTACTATTTGGGCGCGGGTAGGGGTTTGCACGGGAGATTTATCCTAGTCATCTAACTGCCACAGCCAGTTTTGCCATACTTTGACCTGGCTGCGGTTTCTGGAATAAACTGCCCAGTTGGGATTCCTGGAAACTGCTCATTTGGAATTCCTGAAAAACCTGGTTTTTGGTTAATCTATTCTTCAGCAATGGAAGGCTATCTGCAGAGTTTAAAGGTCAGCCCGAATAATGGAGCATCTAATCTGGTTTAGCTAAAACGGAGGGACTTTGGCCTCTTTCGGTTCCTCAAAAACATGAATACATTTTGTACACCGGAAAAGTAGTAATAATAATTATTACAATTATGTGAAAACTTTTGTCTTGTAATATAGTTTGTTACCAAAAGGATCTTTTTAAAATAACACCATGCTTTTCCACAGAAAATATTATATTTTGAAGATGACCATTATAAACATATCACAATAATGTATTTAGAACTCAACCCTTTAATGATAACCAATATAAACATTTTATAGCAACATATTTAGCAATGATTATTGGGGATATATCTTAATTATCTTGACAATTTTTAAAGTTTAACCTTTAAAACCAGGTTGTAGCAATTAACAATTTATTTTTAACCAATAAACCACATATATACACTTTTTGAGTTATTGAATGTAGACAGCAATATGCATTACAATCAAAATTAATCTTTGACATAATTTTAATCAGCTAGCAACCTGGGAGAAAAGGAAGTCATGCCTTTAATAACATTCATCAAAAATGCAATTGGCAAACACAAACAAACAATTGGACAGACAGATAAACATTTATGAAATGAGTGCACTAATTCAGTGCAACTGAATTATAATATCTCTTTTAAGCAAGACTAGTCAAAACTTTTGCAGATCAATTAACAGAGATCTCTTGCAATTAACATCAAAAGGAGTAAAAGCACTTTATAACAGTAGCATAATCTTGTGTTATAGTTATTGTCAGAAGTCTGTAAGCACAAAGTAGAGAGAAGGCAAAGTTAATCCATAATTAAAATTTAAGAATTTTCTTTTTTTTAAAATTGAGTTTATTGGTACAGTCTAGGTCTACATTCAATACAGCTACATTCATTACTGGGATCCTGTACCTAAGAATTTTCAATGTAAAAGAAATGTTTTAAGTACATCAATTAAACATCTGGAAACCAAACAGCAATCAAACATTTTAAGTTGAAGACAAAAGGTACATTTGTCAATTAGCCATAATTTATAATTTGATTTTTTTTCCAGATTTTCCTGCCTGGCAGGATATAGAAGCTGATTTTACTACGGAGCAAGCACTCTAGTTGGCACTGGGTTGTAACCTAGCATTTGGTCTTTGAGCCAGATCTTAAGCATCACACTTTCCTTGAATTGTTTTAAAACCTTATATTTTATTTTATAATATCTATGTAGAAAACAATAGGGCCTGATGGAATTTCTTGATAGCGTAGCCTGACAAACAAGTTTTTGATATGTAAATAGGCAAGATCAGGAGAGGATTTTACTTTTTTTGTAGAGTCTTGCTTTCCTTTCTCTTCCAAGGAATCTAGGGAAGGAAGAGCAAGCAGAGAAGTGGTTGTTAACTTACTCTCCTGTTTGGGAGGGGCTGGAGGAGCAGAGAGAGAGTGGGTGTGTGGTAGGGAGACACACGATGACAGAGATGAGGAAGGGTCACAAGATGGCAGAAGTGAAGAAGTGTGTAAGGAGACAGAAGAGCTGGCTGGGTTAAGGGTGGGGGAGTTGTGATCTGTGAGTGATTGGCTAGAGTTGGGAGGGGTGGAGGACAGAGTGATAGAAGTACTTGAGAGGGCAAACAGGTTTGACAGAGGGAAGGGTGAGAAAGAGGACTTGTAGGTAAGGGATTTCTGACCATTTGCCATTTTGTTGACAAAAATTGCGTAAATCATGAAGTATGTTAAAATTGAAAGTGCTATTTTTTGGCCATTGAGAGTTAGTATTCAATTTGTACTTAGGTCAAATTAGTTACAATAATAAATGAGTCATTTGGCTTCAAGTTGGGTCCCAACAGTCCACAGAGATGAAGTTGTGTCGGGAGGCAGCCAAGAGGCACTGAGGGAAGGGGTTTGGATTGTTGGGTATCCATGATTGCTAGACTGGGAAGATCTGGAATATGACCTAAGGATATATGGAATGTTCAAGGATGTAGACACAGGAAAAGGCATTAATAGTATGTAATGAGGAAATCAAAGGTGTCCCAAAGCAGTAAAGAGTTGAGGGTGGCAGTCAAAACCCTAAAGGTTAAGAGGAAAGAGATAGTAGGAAAGAGATAGAGTAGGTATGTCTGTTTGTTGCAGATCTGTGACTTTGAAAGGAGGCAGCAAACCAGAGATCAGGCTGGAGGTTCCAACTGAATTCATGAAAAGCAGGTTTGCTTTTTTTGTCCTTTTAGGAAGAAGCGATACCAGGTTTGGAGATAGAAGTTCCTGAATGCAGGAATATGTTGTTTTAGGGAACTCCCCAAGAAGTGATTTTCATTTTTTGGGTCAAGAGGACATGTCCTTTGACCCACAGGTTAATTTGAGTAACCAGAATCCCCTTTTATTCCGGTTTTGTGTCAACCTTATGCAGCAAGAAAATGTGCACTTTAAGGGAAAATACAACAGGAAAAGTTTTTCTTCCCATGGGTCTCATTGAGAATAGGAGATGCTTCTGAAGACAGTATTTCTGGTTTAACAGCACCTTTCCAGGTACTTTGTGTGGGCCTCATGATGGATGCAAGTGAAAGGCACAGAATGCAGCCTTCAGTCCTCTGGGCGCTAGGGGATTCTCTGGCAGCAGTTATTTCAGTCTTCCTTCTTGCAGCTCCTCCTCCTGCCTGGAGACAAACCACAATTGCCATTACCCACAGAGTCCAATGCTTCTCATTTTGACTGGGATCGACTTTGTTTCTGGTCAGCAACTATGCTGCCTTTCTTATCTTTGCTGTTTAAAAGTAGTTTCTGGCTTCTTGATGTCCCCCTTCCTTGGTCCTCTGAAATACATTAAGGTCCAGAGTGACTGCTTCCTTGCAGAGCTTTTTGCCTTCTTGCTCCACATCCCTACACTCCCTCCCTCCCTTCTCTTATTCATAAGGTTCACAGCCTTGGACCTTATGTTGGTGCTTGTTAATGCTTGGTTCCAGCACATTTTCTTTGTTCCCAGATTAACCTCCCAGCTACCTCTGTTTCCACCCCCTGGGATACACCTGGGGGTCCTATTTTTAGGATTTCTATTGTAAATCTCTGACACAAGCTGCTTCCGGCTCTGGAAATCTCACAACAAAGAGGTCTCTTCAATTAGCATAATTACTATAGTTCCCGCATGCATAATTCCTCTGCCTCTAAACATGAGAACATCAATCCACCATTCAGGCTTCACAGGACAATGAAGTCCAGCACCAAATGTGACCAGGGCTTGGGGTTTCTTTTCCAGCTGCCTGTCCTGCTCTCTCCTCTAGTTTCCTGTACTTCTCTGTGAGGTGGCAGTTGGGAGAAATCCTGGAGAGTTGTAGATGGCATGTTGGGAGTTGGGGTAGGGGAGAATCTGTGATGTCATTGCTAGCCAAAAATTCAGAGCAAGAGCAAGCTTGTTAGAAAAACTTGGCCTTGGCAGTGAACCTGGGGTGCGAGACGAGCCTGCGGTGCTGGGCTTCCAGGAGCTGCTGCTGCAGGAGGTATTGCTGGTGCAGGGCCTGAGGTCTTCACAGCTGCCTGCCTGCCTGCCTGCCTGCCTGCGATCACTGGC
>NW_022900925.1:3162835-3174402 GCF_012274545.1 Fukomys damarensis
TAAAGGTGTAGGGAAGGTGTGATACGTAGGGGAAGAACAAAAAGGGAAAAGAAAAAAATGTGAGAGAATGAAAAGATGAAAATAAAGTGTTTGTAGATGGGGAGGGGAGGAGGGGGTGAAGGGAGGGCAGAGGTAAGGGGAAAAAATGAGAATCAAGACTTGCCATGTAAAGGTACATGATCCCAACAATGAATGTAACTGTACTGTATCCCTAAATGTACCAATAAACTCAATAAAAAAAAAAAAAAAAGAAAAACTTGGCCTTGGTTTCACATAGAGGAATTTGTGTCTTATTGGCTGGCTTTATTATTAATTATTTTGTTTTCATTTTCTCCTGTTGTAGATGTAACGCTGAGGTCCAACTAGAGACTTCATATTTATGACAGCAATGATATGCAGGCTCTTGTATTTCTGAGTGCATTAACATCGCACTGTTCTTTCAAAGAGATCACTGACCTCATTTCTGAAGCACAGGATTCAAATAAGCAATCTGATTTACTAGCATGAAAGAAGCCCATGGCCTCATATCAGGTTGTTGGATGTCTTTCTCCAAAATACAGGGCTACTCTTAACATATGGGGAATGAACCATCTACTGATCACCTGTAAAATCTGCTTATTTTTATCCTTCTTTAAAATAGCCTCTATTTCAGAATAAATTGGAAAATGTTAAGAAAATATCAATTATTACTG
Organism: Fukomys damarensis; assembly: GCF_012274545.1. Lineage (NCBI taxonomy): Eukaryota > Metazoa > Chordata > Mammalia > Rodentia > Bathyergidae > Fukomys > Fukomys damarensis. Next base: position 3,163,528 of record NW_022900925.1, read on the forward strand.
AGCTTATACTATCTATTCCAAGCATGCTATTTATATGAGAAAGAATTTCTAAAGTGTTAGTCTGAAATAATTTCTGTACTTCATCATTTCTGTTTTCTTCTGTTGCAAATAGAAAGTTCAAATATGAAGAAGCAAAATAAATAAATACATAATGAGCAAATAAGAAAAAATAATTTCTTGGATGACACTCTTAGTCCAGAAGGTGGTTTTAGTTCACGCATAGATTCATATATACATGATTTAGCTTCTAGGGTAGTTTTGGCTTCACACAAAGGTTGAAAGAAACTGGCACCTACCAAAGATCACTCTGAACACTGACAGAGCTCATATGAGAGATTTTATTATAGAGCCGCTGTGGCAGGCAGCCTGCTCTGTGAAAACGAACAAAGGAGAGAGGGAAGGAGTGGGGAAAGGGCTTGGCTATATAGTGGGTAAGGAGACTGGTGCAGGTGGGTCAGGGATCATGTGGGCTGCACGGGCAGCCACTCAGGGGCCATTCATCCCTTATACGGACAAGCCTTGTTCATGTGTCAGTTTTTATTTATGACCGGTGATGTGTGATGTAGGAAATGGAAACTTCAAAGTGAAGAAAGAAGTTACTTATCAGAATGGCGGCAGCCATTCCAAGGCACTTATCTTACATTCCTCCCTTTTTTGTTTGTTATGGCCTTGGGAAGAGGGACGAAGTATCTCTGTTCTGTAGCTACTTCCTGTTGAAAAGGGGCAGGTGTGGGGTGATGAGAGACTGAGGGAAGGATCTCTAGTCTATCATCTCTTGCCCTTGTGGGGGCACAAGCTGTTGGAAGGCCTCTTGTTTAAGAGCGTTAAGCAGGGAGATGATGGTAAGATCGTGGAGGGATGGGGGCTGATCTAGGTGTGTATAGTAGCTTGAGAGGCAGCACAACCATGGGAAGGGACACCTGAAAGGGTGAAGAAAGAATTGAGTAAGATGCTTTTTGAAAGCTTTACATATAACAACTGGAAAGGGCTTTTTTAATAGTAATCAAAAATAATAGTACTGCCAAGGAGTTAAATGTATAATTTTTTCTCATAATCAGGAAGCATGTGTAACTGGGAAGGTGACTGGGTGGCAGAACAGATAGACTAAAAATTTAGTGTGGAAGTTGGGTGGGAACCAGGCATGATTTATATCTCCCAGGTGCCAACTGGGGACCACAGACTCCTTTTTGTGGGAACTGCAGTATCCTGGGAGTAGAACTAAATTGCCTTGTCTCTGCCATGAATCTAAGGAGGGGCTCATACACTCAGGGCAGAAAGAGTAATCTTTGGGTGAGTATGACAAGTGGCAGATCAGGTCTTTTTTGAGTAGGTGACAGGTACTGTTGTGAGATGTATACAAAGAATTGTGTGTCCCACTTTTGGGGCTGGGAAAGTTTTTGGGAGATTTTAATCAAATGGCTCAACTTGTATCTGTTGGGGTGGGAGTGTAAACCAGCAGATAAGGAGAAGGGTATAGAAGGCAATTTTTTAAAACTAAAATCTTGGAGGGTTTTTTGGTAGAAATGTTCTGCTAACCAATCTAAGATCTCATCTACTGATCTTTTTTTGAGGATAGAACCAATGGAGGTTTTAGTTGAGTTATGAAGTGAATAAATCGCAGCCAGATCTGGATCCATGTCATGGGGCTTTATCCAGAAGGCAGGGTAGCAAAGTGGTCACTTCCTGTAAGATAAGCTGATTGACCATATGATTAGAAATTTTTTGGATTTGATTGGAGGAATTGGAGTAAGCAGGGGGTGACTGTGGCAGGAATGAGGATGTAAACAAAGGTCAAGAATAGAGATTATTTATGGTGTCCAGTGACATCTGAGATATAAGAATAGCCTATTATATCCTGTAGCCCTGGAGTTTTATCTCTGCCTTAAATGAAATGTAGAAAAATGTGTAACCTGGAGATACAGAGACCCATTTGCTTAGTAAGTGAAATCAACAAAGCAACCAACAAAAATACTTGTACTGTTTTAGAAACAAATTAACTCCCAGTTGGCTTATACATACAGAAGGAAGACAAAAACCCATTGAAAGGTAAATTAATTTTTCTTTACAAATAAGCAAACTTGAATACCAAAGCTAGAACTCACACATCTATTTTACAATAATTAGAACAGCAAAACAGACAGGGGCCTATTAGGCCAGAAGACACATGCAGGTCAGCAAGCCCAATAAGGGAAGTAGCTAAGGCATAATCTGTTGGAGCCAGAAGTAGTCTTGGGTCATTCCTCATGTAACCCACTGTTCTTTAAGGTTTTCAATGTATTATTGTAATCTTTAACCTTTGCCTTGACTATGCCTGATTGGTTAGCAAAATAACACTCTTTGCCTAGAGTCTGACACATTACCTCTTGGGCTGCTTGTTAGCATGTTGAGGGCCCATCTATTTTGGAGCAGGACAGCTGCTAGGGAATAATTTGGTCCTGGACTCTTTAGGGATTGCCTTATTTTGTCCATATCTTTTAAGATTTTTATTGAAAATGCCTGATAGAGATACATGTTATACTCATTGCCATGCCAGTGAGGACCCCTGCTTTTATCAAGAAAGGGACCAGGAAGGGAGCTGCCCTCTTGTTGACCTTTGACTGTGGGAGGATCTTTTTAAACATCTGGATTTCATATAGATGGTCAAGGGGGGCTGAGAAATGCTATGTAACTGAAAATTTTAGATCAGTTTAGGCATTGGAGTGCCTTCTGGCTGCATATGAAGTATAGACCATTGGATAAGCAGATGGGGTGCTCTTCTGAGATAAAGAGGGAGTAACTAAGGCAAGTGATGTTGTCATTTTGCCCTGTATGTGTCAGGTTAGTGGTTTGTGTAGGGAATGGGAGACCCATAGCAAAGGGTCCCAGAACTGTGGATAAATTGCCAGTATTTGAGACAGACAGGTTAAAATCTAGGGGGATGGGAATTGGAGTGAATGGGTGGGGGTAAACAGACATAAACATCTAACAGTCTTAGATGTTGACAGGGAGACAGTAGAGGGTGGCATTAAATAGGTGTTGTGGCCTTGTTTGGAGACTGGGTTATCTGGTTTACCACTTGGAGTTCTATTCCTTTATAGGGAGGTGGAGTGACGGGCCTCAACAGTCTATCAATAGTGTCTGTTTATTGATTGTCTTTTTTGGTTATTCTTTTCTGTTGGCTGCTTAAAACCAAGTTAAAGTGAGACTCACATTAATCAATATGAATCTCTTGCTATCCATCAAGGTCAGTTAAGTCTCTTTAGGCATTGTTTTGGAACCATGCAGAGAGCTTCTTAGCTCTTCTGTCAGTATCAGCCATTAGGATGGATCATGGCATTGCTTGACCATGGTGCTTTTAGTGAAAGCATGGGAGATTTTTTTTTTTTGGTGAACCTCCTTTAGCACATGTTACATTTATCCTCTGGTGCCCAGCAATCTCCCTGTTCAGGAGGTTGTGTGACTTACCAAAATTGTAAGATGTTGTAGAAAAGGTTCTTTTATACCTTGGATCTTTGATGACCTTGGAAGGCCAGGGCCAAAATATTTTTAGCCCATTACATTTTAGTGTTGGTCTCTGCCCTTTGGTGGTTGAAAACCCAGAAGAGAAGATCAGTGACATAAGTAGTACAGTAGGAGTTAACTATCATAACTTTATCTGGATAGCAAGCACCCTGGAATCTAAAATATAGTTAGAGGGCTATTATTTTTATCAGTCATGGTTGTTTTTATGGTTGATTTTCTGTAGAATATTAACAGAAAAAAACTTGTAATAGGAGCCACACATAATAATAATATTTTAGCATGACAATCATGATGACATTATCTTTGCAACAAACTTAGATATGTATCTGAGTATAAAATAGCCATTGATAAATGTATTTTTTTAATACATAAAACAAAAACAAAAACAAACACCCAGGAAACTTACTTAAGTTATTACTTTTTGATAGGACAGTTATTACATCTAAATAAGGTGTATGGGCCAACAAATGTACCTGTAATCATGAGTAGGTGGAGCAGAAGAGAAGGGCAAATACATAGATCAAAAGGTTATTGTCATAAACAATATAATGGAAAACCTGCGTCATCAGACAACATGAATACATTGTACACCAGAAAAGTATCAATCATAATTATTGCAATTACATGAAATCTTATGTCCTATAATGTAGCTTGGTACTAAAAGAATCTTTTTTAAAAAATAACTCCTTGTTTTCCACAGAAAATATTATATTTTGAAGATGATGATCATAAACATATTTCAATAACATATTTAGAACTCAACCCTTTGATGATAACCAATGTAAACATTTTAAACAACATATTTAATGAGGCATATCTTCCCATAAGGCTATGAAAATTATTGGGACTCCCATTAGTGAACAAAACCAGAATAAGTTTTTCTGAGCAGCTGCTTCTTTATTTGCCAACAGGAGTGTACCCAAACCTAAAAGTTTATATTTAATTATCTTAACAATTTTTTATTTAACCTGTAAAACCAGGTTGTAGAAATCAATAATTTATTTATATCTTTGATGTCATTTTGACCAAAAAATACAATTGGACAAACACTTTTAAACATTTAAAGAAAAACATATAAGACAATTTATGACACCAGAGTGTACCCAAAAGTATTTGACCAATTGAATTATAAACTCTCTTTTAGTTATGACTACTCAAACTTTTGCAGGTCAAAATTAACAGAGATCTCTTGTAGAATTAGAATCAAAAGAAATGAAAGCTCTTTATGACTGTAAATATAAACCTTTTGTAACAAATTTGAAACCAACAAGCAAACATACATAGTTTTTGTTAAATCATGTTGTTATACCTTTTTTTTTTATATACTTAGGCCTTCTGGTCTTGCACATCTTTGTTTATCTCTTTTTAACAAGACAAACATATAAAAACCTTTAAAAGTATATTTCTTTTACTTATAAACATTTTTAATATTTTTTGTCTCATTTACTATTAACCTTTTATAACAAACTTTAGCTGTTAAAATCTTAAAATGTCTTTTTTCTTGTTTTCAGCAAAACTTTTGCAGGTCAATTAACAGAGAGCATAATCTCATGTATAGTTATTGTCAGACGTCTGTATGCAGAAAGTAGGGAGAAGGTCAAATTAATCGATAATTGTAATTTAAGAATTTATGATGTAAAAGAAATGTTTTAAACACATCAATTAAACATCTAGAAACCAAACACCATCAAACATTATTTTAAGTTGAAGATGAAAGGTACATTTGTCAATTAGCCAGAGGAAGGAATGATAACAAAGTTCCTGCCTTGAGGAGGATGTAGGGTCAGAGTCACTAGATGGTGGTGGAGGTTTACAAGATGGCGGGGGAGAAGAAGAGGCATGTGGAGGAGGGGAAGAGGGAGGGAAGGATGGTAGAGGTTTCTGAAAGCGGTAAGGAGGAGGTTCATCTGATGAGGCTGGTGGTGGGCCAGGAGGGGCATCTGGGCGAATGGACATGAATTGTAGGGTGGGAGGGTTGGGTGCCAAGTCTCAGGGTCCCTAAGCTTGTGGCATTAAAGCCAGGAGCCGGGTAACACCTGATCCAAGTCATGACACCAATGAAAGAAGCTGGAGCCTGCCTAGGATCACTCCGCACACCAACAGAGCTCATATGAGAGATCTTTATTAAAAGCCGTGATGGCACAGTGGCCTGCTTGGTGAAAAGGGACAAAGGAGGAGGGGGAAAGAGTGGGGAACGGGTTTGGTTATATAGTGGGTGACTAGTGCAGGAGGGTCGGGGATCACGTCTGCTGCATGGGCAGCCACTCAAGGGCTCTTCTTGGACATTCACTCCTTATACAGACAAGCCTTGTTCATGGCTTTATTTATGACCAGTGAAGCATGAGGTAGGAAATGGAAACTTTAAGGTGAAGAAGGAAGTTACTTCTCAGAATGGCGGCAGCCATTCCAAGGCACGTACTTTACAAAAGTAGTCTTAATTTCATTTGATTTACCAGTTCAAATGAAGCAGTCAGGATTTTAGTTCTCTTCTTCTTGGCTTCTGGTTTTGACTCAGTTGATCTTCATGTAAACTCATTATCCTTAGGGACAGAGCAACTATAGAAGCTCCAGCCTCCGATGCAGTGTTGAAAGCAGCATGGTGGGTAAGAGCATAGGGTAGGTCCATCTGGATGCTAATCTTACTGATCTTGTGACTTCACACAAATTACTTTTCATCCATAAGCCTCAGTGTCCCTATCTGTGAAATGGGCTCCTGATAAAAGCTATCTTTTCTAATGCCTTGACAATTAAGCCAGAAAATCTGCATAACACACTTGAAGGCTCCTGGCACTTAGTGCTTTCTATTAGCTGTTGCTGGTGCAAGTGACTCCCTCAGAATTTACTGCAAAAGACCCTGACATCTTTTAGTGCTCCCAGGGCTGCAGTGGTTTGTTCATGCATAACAATGAAAACCCAGCCCAAGATGGGGATTTAGCTCAGTGGTTCAGTGGCTTGCCTTGCAAATACAAGGACCCGAGTTCAATCCCCAGTACCAAACAAACAAACAAACAAACAAACAAAAAACCAAAAAACCAAAACCCAGCCCAAGGCTAAAGCCCAAGGCTGAAGTTCTTATAAGGGAGAGAGCCAGAGCTTTAGGACCATGGACCATCCTGAACTTTAAGAGCAAACAATACCCGAAGGCTTTCCATCACTGAATTTAGTTCTGTGTGCCAGCTTATTGGGTTCCCTGATACTTGTACTCACAAGATCCTTATTACAAAGAAAACTACATAAAATTTAAGCTTAAGTGCCATATGGTGTCTCTCATTTGAGTGAGGCAAAGTATAAACAAAGAGAATAGTAAAGGATAGATAGAAGGGAGCAAGGAAATGGATCCCAGAAAGTGGTCCAAGGGAAAAAGTACAAAGGGTGTGGATAAGGGGAAGGGGAAATAAATAGAATAAATATATGCCATTTATAGAAACTAATAACCTCAATTACTATAAACATTACATGCCATAATATGAGCTAAGATTAATGATATCAACAAGAATGAAAAATGGGACAGGTAAATTGGAGGAGGAGAGAGTGAGGGGGCATGAAGGGGATAAAAAAAAAGAAACAAACTGTATTAAGTATATGTAACTGCTCCCTGAGATGATGGTGAGCTCCATGAACTGCAAACGTGTACTAAACTATAAATAAATTAAAAATTTTAAAAAAGAATTGCTTGGCACATATAAAAAATAAAAATGAAAAACCCCATACTTAAGCATGAAAAAAATTAAAGTAAAGCATCCAAGATTTTCCAATTTAATAGAGGGACATTTTGTTATTATTAATAAGACAAGTGAAATTGTATACTTTGGGAATATGAACAGAACGGTCTTTAAAATTCAATACATTTAGCCTTTTCCAACCTTTATTCCTAACATGTTGTAGACTGAAAAACAATTGCATTATGAATTTTAGGACCCACCAACAAAGTACACATACAGACTGAAAAAAAATTGCATCATGAATTTTAGGATCCACCTACAAAATACATATGCACATTCCTTGCTTTCTACAGGGCGTGACACAAACAGAAGGTGCTCAACAAGTAGCAGCTACAAATGCTTTCAAGAGTCATGGGCAGTTTGAGCTGTAAAGTTTGTGTGGGAGATCAAGAAAAAGCCACACTTGTTTTTGTATACCACAGAACCTTACACATGAAACACACTTCATTCATATTTGTTGAGTGAATGAATGAGCTTCCATTGAAGAGGTAGCATCCATAGAAACATAGTAAATTTAAAGGAAGGAGCGATGCTACAGATTCAGAGTAGCACATCTGCAGTGTGGCAAGTTTTCTCTGGAATCCCGGGGCAGAGGGATTATTAGAGGCAGAGGGATTATTCTTATTAGAGAAGTGGGCATCCCACTGACAGCATAGTGAAAAGACCTCAGTGTCACATGAAGCAAGCTTTGGTGTAGGAAAGGTAGACTTGGAGTTCGGATAAATGAGATCCTTGTTCTTCTTCAAAATGAGGGAGCTTGTGGCTTTAGAGACCTGCTGTGGAATAGGGAAAAACAGGAATAGAGGGATGGTTCTGTACTGTTAAGCTAGAATGAAAAATATTTGATATGTTGGTTAAAACCATCATGAATTTGTGATGATGGGAATACTGTTTGCATAAATACCAAATAGATGATTATAGTGTATGTCAGTGTTAATTTGCACAATACAAATTGTATTGTTTGAGTCTAATAATAATGCTTAAGAAGCAGTAAATCAGTTTCATCCTAAGCATCTGAAATTTCAAGGTTCATCAATGAATAAAAACTTTTTGCCATCATCATGGGTAGAATCTAATGGTAGGAGATGTAGAAATACCAATGGGAATATCAATCTCTGACTATAAGTAGATTAGTTTTCTAATGAGAATATACCACACATAAATATGGAAATCCAGCTTGCACACTCTTTGCTATAAATATTTTAGTTATTTTTCACAAAACTGAAATTTCTGAGCCCATGCTTCTCTTAGTTGGTGACCTTGACTTTTTCTTTATGAAGAGAAAGTACAAATGGGAATTTTGTCAACACTTACATCTGTAACTGTTTCCTTTTGATCTCTTCTTATAGCAAAGGAAGGTTCTTTCTCATTTCAAGGGTGGCATAGTTCGTCTTCAGAATCCCTTCCTCTCTTTCCTTTGCAAGTTTTTCCCTTTGGTTTTGATCTCTACATCCTTCCCTGTAGGTCTTTTACTCTCAACTAGAAGACATCCCTAAAAGTGCAACAGTAAGAACAAAGTTATGTAGAACCAGATAATTCTGGCTTTCAAAAGCACATTGTGCAAGTTCTCAACTGAAGTTCATAAGCTGTCCAAGTTCACCCAGTGATATGATATGGGTTAAAGTCAACCCCTGGTACAGTATTTTTACACTACAGAAAAGGGCAGAAGCTACAAATTGGGCTTCCCTCTTAGAGTTGGTAAACATTTCTTAACAGGTAAAAGTATGTCTCATTGAGAAAGAAAACACAAAAGCAGGCAAGCAAGAACAAAACTAACTTTTCTTGAGCCTGAATCCTTTTTCTCACCTTGTCCCTGAAGGAAGCTGTGTCATCTGCTCCCATATATTTTCTTCTCCCTTTCTATGATAGCTTCCACCTCTCACAGGCAATTGAAACTGCCTCACCAAGAGCTGCAAGGGCCTCCGTGTTACTGGCCCTGTGGACATCTCTTTGTATTTATCAGACAGGTGTACTGGACACAGTGCTCACTTCCTTCTGGGAACATTTTGCTCCTTGGCTGCTGTGGTTTGAACATCTTTTGGATTTTCTTCCTGTAGAGCTGGGTCCTTCTTGTTTCCTTGTACTTGTTCATCTTTCTTTACAAAATTCTAAATATTGGGGTTTCTTTAAGCTTAGGCACGAACATCCTCCTCTCTCCGAATTTTCTCCAGACTCAGTCTCCTCTATTTAAAGACAGCCTTGACATTCAGAGTACCAGAACATCTCTCTAAAGCCCAGATCTTCTTTCCTGAATTTACACTAGTTTATTTTCTTTATCTATTTATTAGGATGTCATAAGGAAACTTCAAATTTAATATACTCAAAACATAAATTCTTTTTAAAATTTTTAAAAATTTCATTTATTTTTTAATTTTTTTGGTACTGGGGATCGAACTCAGGATCTTGCGCTTATGAGGCAGGTGGCAGCACCACTGAGCTAAATACCTGGCTCCTAAAATATAAATTCTTAATTTCCTACTCCCTAAAGAAACTGCTCCAACTCCCAACATAACACACAACTACAGCTTTTCTATGTTAATATGTCATCCCTTAGTTACTTCATCTGAAAGCATTGGAATTATTTTGATCTACAGACTTCCATTTAGACTAAGAAAAATCAAATGAGAGTCAACTAGAAAGGAAAGTTGTCCATGATGCCAGGGAAAGGCAATACATATGACCACACTGACAAAGACATTCCTTGGAGGAGTTCAGGATTAATATATTGTGCTTTGGTGGACTCAGTTATCAATTTCTGTATCTCACTTACCTGTAACTACTTACAGTGCACTAAACTATATTTCTTTGGCTTCTAATCAGTCAATTTTTTAATTGAGCAGTGTTTTCCGTGCAAGTAATTGATACTGTTTTAGCACCAGATTTTCTCTGACTTTATTAGCACAAATGAGTCACTACACTAGCCATAAGTGTTGTACTGCTGCCTAGTGTTGTGGGTATTGCCTAGTCACGCTTGGTGCTGCCTTTACATGGACTACTCTGGAGCATCTGTGTCTCTCCCACTGGAATACTGGGCTGCCCCTGTTTGCACCTCCACAACAAGCTAGAAAGAGGTGGAACCATGTATTCCAGTCCCTTCCGACCCTGTGGCTCTGATTACAGGGCTCCAGGGAATTTTTTGTTTTTATCATCTGTTTTTTCCCAAATGGGTATTTGGGAAGTAATTTTCTGGTTCTGATTTAGAAAATAGAAACCTTTTCTGGTAATGGGGAGGAAACTCATTCTTTATGTATTTTTCATGTTCAAGAAGTGTTTGGAAATAGACCCCTACAACAGGCACATGATTTTGACATGTGTGTTTATCATTGGGTTAGTTTTTATACATGACATACTCTTCCAGCAATATTGGGTCCTCGTGGTTGACAGGTCTGTGGATATTCTGCAGGTTAAGTTATCTAAACAAATGGAAGGGATTTTATTTGGCTCTGTTCGACAAAGGAGCTCATCATCCTCAGTGGAGGAAAGATAGCCTCTTTAATAAATGGTGTTGGAAAAACTGGATGTCAACCTGCCACAGATTAAAATTAGACCCTTATCTTTCGCCATGCACTAAATTAAAATCCAAATGGATTAAAGATCTAAATATTAAAACAGAAACATTAAACTTGCTGGAAAGCAAGTTAGGCAGAACTCT
>NW_022900925.1:3174942-3186212 GCF_012274545.1 Fukomys damarensis
TCACTTACCTGTAACTACTTACAGTGCACTAAACTATATTTCTTTGGCTTCTAATCAGTCAATTTTTTAATTGAGCAGTGTTTTCCGTGCAAGTAATTGATACTGTTTTAGCACCAGATTTTCTCTGACTTTATTAGCACAAATGAGTCACTACACTAGCCATAAGTGTTGTACTGCTGCCTAGTGTTGTGGGTATTGCCTAGTCACGCTTGGTGCTGCCTTTACATGGACTACTCTGGAGCATCTGTGTCTCTCCCACTGGAATACTGGGCTGCCCCTGTTTGCACCTCCACAACAAGCTAGAAAGAGGTGGAACCATGTATTCCAGTCCCTTCCGACCCTGTGGCTCTGATTACAGGGCTCCAGGGAATTTTTTGTTTTTATCATCTGTTTTTTCCCAAATGGGTATTTGGGAAGTAATTTTCTGGTTCTGATTTAGAAAATAGAAACCTTTTCTGGTAATGGGGAGGAAACTCATTCTTTATGTATTTTTCATGTTCAAGAAGTGTTTGGAAATAGACCCCTACAACAGGCACATGATTTTGACATGTGTGTTTATCATTGGGTTAGTTTTTATACATGACATACTCTTCCAGCAATATTGGGTCCTCGTGGTTGACAGGTCTGTGGATATTCTGCAGGTTAAGTTACCTAAACAAATGGAAGGGATTTTATTTGGCTCTGTTGGATAAAGAGAAAGACTATGCATTTAGAAAACAAAGGAGAGGGCTGGAGATTTAGCTCAGTGGTTTTGCTTCCTGCATTGCAAGTGCAAGGTCCTAAGTTTGATCTCCAGTACAAAACAAAACAAAACAAAACAAAAAAACAAAGGAGAAAGATGCCTCCAGTCATTCAACAGCTCTGTTAATAAACACTCTAAACCCTGGAACACGAGTTTAGATTTCCTGAATACTCAGTCATATGACAGATACAATTATAGTGTATAGTGTGTAGTGTGTCATTTTATTGTATTAGCAATTTCTTTTTTTTAAGTTCAATTATTTTAAATTGAGTGGTATTGATAATAGATTAGAATTATATTTTCTAAAGGGATAGCCAGTGGCTACATGTAGCTATTGAGCCATCAGAATGTGTATGTCTAAGTTGTGATGTGCAGGAAATGTAAACTATACATTGGATTTGAAGTTGGTACAGAAATGGAAAATTTTATAATAATAAGCTTTATATTATTGACACATTGAAATGAAAATATTTTGTATGTATTATATTAAATAAAATGTAATTTTGAAAATCATTTCACCTGTCTCTTTTTGCTGTTTCTAGTAGAGCTCCTAGAAAATTAAAAATGACATTTGTTATGTGAATTTGTGGTTTATGCTTTGTTTCTTTTGGGCAGAACTGGCTTAGCCATTGGGCCAAATAGGTTTCAATTGACCATTCTTGGGACTTTGTACATCACAGATTGGATACAAACTCCTGCAATATCAAAACCTTTATAACTTATATGTTAACTTTGAAACAGCTTATTAGACTCAGAGGAGACACATTTAGGTGTATTTATATAAATAAAGTTGTCACATTTTTCCTGCCAAAGGGGTGCATGCTTGGGTTTAAACATTGACATTGATGGGTGTCTCTGTGTACATTTGGGTGTATGTGCAAGTGCTTCTTTTTTGTCAGTCTTCTCATCGTACTGGACTGATCCACATCTACTTCACCTACCTATCAGTAAAAAGACTGGAAAAGGGCTCACAGTACTGCCCAAGTGAGTCATAGCTCCTGTTTCTTGGCCATTAAGCTGAGATCTGCAGAGTTGGAAAATTGTACTTGTAGTTCTAATGCCCCCGTGTCCTGTCTTCCTCAAAAACAGCAATCAAACTTTGACGCCCTGTTTTCTTAGATAAATCCATAGGCTGGCTACCTCGTGCTGTCCATAGCAGGAGACAAGTTTTGCAAACTTTTGCCTGACAGTCACATTTCAATTCCTTGATACTTTAGTGGTGCAATTACTTCTGCAAAATACAGGTCAAATAGCTTGGTGACTCAGTATACCCACAGCTCAGATGTACCTTAGGTGGAGCAGAGAATGAGCCAAATGGAAAAAAATCAGAATCTTGCAAATTCTGGAGCTCCAAAATCCTCTAATCATGTACTGCAAGATCAGCGATGAGGCAAAGCCTGAGATGAGGAGATTAAAACATTTGAGAAGAGGAAGTAGATTAGAAGATGGAGTTTGTATGGTGTTTCATTGTCTGTAGTCTCTATTTCAATAAAACAAAATAAAATCTTAACCAACTAACCTTTCATAGAGTAATTACACCTGTGGTTTTTGCTTCATTGTTAACATAGATTTTAGAGTTAGCAATGCTCCATTCTCTACTGTTTTTCAGATAATGCTGATATTAGCATTTTTCTTCCCTCCAGAACTTCAGGATGTTATGAGATTTGGAGGGAAATCTGTAATGTTATATGAAGGGATATATTCACTGGTTTGCCCATCTGCACAGTTATGGTAAACCTGAAAGTTCTAAACCACGAGGGAGCCATAAATTTGACAAATTAATAAAAGTAAGTCAGTTGCCATCCAAAGTAAATAAACTGCCCTATGATTCCTGCCTGAAGCACTTCGGCATAAGGCTGCAGAGAAACATCATCTGACCTGGGCTGGCATCTTGTTGGTATCCCAGGCGAAGGCCAGGTCATTAGCAAAAATCTCACTCACCCTCCTTTTTCGTGGGCTTCTTTATTGGAGTCTTACTTTTCAGAGAGGTAGAATTTTATAGCTTCTTTTTCTAAGCACTGCTTCCCACAGACATGTTTGATCTGAAGAGGGAGCATATGGGATGTGAAAGCTTTGGAGAGAAAATAAATATAGAAAATCAATGGTATCATTTTAATAGAATTTCTTTTCCAATTATAACAGTATAAGAAGAATGGCAGTTAGAAAGCCTTTCCTCGGAGGGAGTCCACCCTTCCCACATAGATTTCATTCTCTGCTTTGAGCACAGGAGCTAAGCTAGAATGGACAAGGCCCATTCCAGGACAGGACAAACTGGAAGGAGCCTCAGGGACCAAATGATCCAAGGTTCTCTTTACTTATGAAATTTGTGAAGAATAGAGACTTTGGGATTTTAGGAGTCTTTTCTGTTGGTCAAAGTTGGTTAAAATGAGAAATCAAGTTGTATATCATAGATTGTTTAGCAATGGATGTGACGATGAGCAATTTCATGCTCTGCAGGACTAGTTTTTCTCTGTATTGGAATCTCTATGTTTAGGGTGACTTTGAAATATGCCTTTTATCAGAATGACAGCAAGGCTGTTTGAGTCCACGCAAAAGATCTTGACTTGGCGCTTGTGAGTCCCTGTGCCTCAGAGAGGCCATCTCCCTCTTCCCTTCCCTTGTTTTCTTTGCTTCTATACTTGTACTATAGATTGTAGACTTACAACAGATAGATGCTTGTTGCAATCTACTTTTGTGCCTTCTTCTAAGTCATTACTGTTATGATTTGGATCAGAGTTGTCCCCTCAAAACTTCTGGTGTTCAGACGTAGGGCTTTTGGAAGGTGGTTGGAACAATGGTACCCTTTACTCATCAGTGGGTTAATCTACTGATGATCTATAGCTGAATGTACTGTTAGGAGTTGGGGTTCTGTTGGAAGGGATGGGTCATTGGGGTGTGACCTGGAAGGGTGTATACAGTATATCTCTTCCCGGCTCCTCCCTTCTCTCTCTCTGCTTCCTGGCTGCCATGGGATGAATAGCTTTTCTCTTTCTGACCTTTCTACTATGAGGTTTGTGTTGTGAACCACCTGACCACAGAATGAAACTGTGAATGAAAATAAACCTCTGCTAGGCCAGGATTGAGCTCAGTGGTGCTGCCACCTGCCTCACAAGTGCAAGGTCCCCACTTTGATCCCCAGTACCAATAAACAAACAAACAAACAAGCAAGCAAACAAACCTCTTTTCTTTTAAGTTGAAGGTATCAGGTATTAGGCCTCAGAATGAGAAAGTGATGAAGACAATTACCTTTACCTGGAATGCATTCTTCCTTTTTCTCCAGAAAGAAAGGTAGCTTTGCATAGGTGTGACAAAATACAGAGAAGCAATTTAAAAGGAAAGGTTCATTTCTGTCTTATAGCTTCTGAAGTTTCAAGCCATGGTTGCTTGGCTGTGTTGTTCTGGGCCTGTGGTGAGGCAGAACATTGAGGTGGGAGTACACAGTGAAGCAAAGATGTGTACCTCTTTGTGGCAAGGTGCAGAAAGAAAGAGAGGAAGGAACCAGTAACAAAATATAACCTTCAATTCACACTCCCAGTGATGTACTTCCTACAACTAGGTCACCCTCTACAGTTCCTACCACTTCAAAATAACCTATTAAATTATGAATCTGTGAATGGTTAATCCATTCATGAAGTCAGAGCTTTCATGATTCAGTCACCTTCCAAATGCCCCAACTCAGAATGCTATCACTGGGGATGAAGTCTTTAATGCATGAGATTTTAGGTGACATTCAAATCATAATATTCCATTCATCCGAAGGGAAGAAAATATCTTATATTTTGTTACACATTGTTAGGTTCATGGTAGAGGCTCTTACAACAAAATACAGATTGACAAGAGAAAAAGCATGACACGCTTATTTCACGTTAAGTTTTACATGGCACAAGAGCCTTGAGAAATGAAGATGCAATATCATGGATGAGTGAGTTCGAACAATAGAGATGCGTTGTTCTTCGTGCCACATTCAAGCCCTTTTATTATATAGCCCGTGGCTGAGGCAGCTAGCGCTCAGAAGTTTCCTCGGCAATGAGAAGTTTGATTTCTCCTTTTCAATCATACTTTCATTTGGGGAGGGCTCAGGGAGAGCAAGTGGAATCTCACAGAAGCAGAACCACGCCAGGTTCGTGGAGGGCACGAGGAAGTTTCACGCACTAGGTGAGCTACATACCATCCTGCAACTGCAGCAAGTTTACTGCCAAGCAGGATGTGGGGGTCTTGGATGCTTTTTCAAGTGCAGACACTTTGTTCTAATGCAGGCACAAACTGGCACTGGCTCACAAGATGTAGTCAGGCTGGCTGTTATAGCAAGACCCAGGAAAAAAACTCTTATGGGCGACATAGAATTCTGATTGGAGGATAAAGGGGGATTATATAACAGAAAGAAAGTGGGGCCCCTAAGCAAGGCCTGTTTTGTTCTTTCAAATTCTTCTTTACCTCTCTGTGTGTCACATTTTCCTTCCAGGTATAGGTGTAACCCTTGTGGTATGACAGTCTTCAGGGGAGAAGGGAGAGAAGCTCAGAGAGACTCATGCTTTTGCAGTTTTCTTAAAATCCTTTAGTTTAAAATCTTCAATACACCAAGTTGCCATCTTTGAAGGTAGCATTTCCTGCACTCCATCATATCCAAAAATTCAGCATACTCTTCCTGAGCTGACACTTAACACCTCCTTTCAGAAAGCCATTTCTCTATTTAGACCTTTTGCTCAATTCCACCGATCTTGTAGACTCGATTCACCCACGGTAGCTTAGGAATCTGCTGGGCCCAGTTCTCTGTGTTTGTGGCGGGACAGTGAATAGAACCAGGTCTTGCCAGCATGGAGCTTACATTCAATTGGGTATACACTCAGGGCGCTTGTGCTTTGCACAGATTCTTTCTTTGAGACTCTCCATGAAGGTTAAGACTATAGGCAAGTGGTCTACAGACTCAGCATAGATGGCCTGTCACTTTAGAGCTGTGTCTGCTCCACTCTGCAGGGAATCTTTTTCTCCTTTCATGCCTTTGATCTGGTAGCTGGTATGTCGTTTTTTAAAAGATTCTGCCCTTCTTACCTTACCTCTCTTCCTTTTATCGTTTATTCAATTCCTGCTAATAATCAGGACTTTTTGTCACTCAGGCTTGATAGCCCAGAGCTCCCTTTGGTCTCTGGTTCCTAAATTGTCAGCCAATTGAGATGATCCCTTCAATCACATGTCTTAGATTTTCCCTTTCCCAATCTAATCTACAGGTCTCATTCTACTAGGACTTCATGTATACAGATTTTTTTCTCCCAAAGGCAGCGATCTGCCTGTATACATCCTTCTCCTCTATCCAAAAACCTTCAGTGATTTCAATTTGTGCACAGGATAAAATCAACGCACATTGCTCTGTTTTCAAAGCCCTCCATGGTCTGGCCACCACCCATATCTTCAAACTCAGCTCTCATAACTTCGTCTTTTTATGCTCTTTTTTGCTTCCACCAAGCCATTTCTCTAAAATATATTTACCTGAGTATCCGCTCCTCTACTGGTCATTCTTGTCAGCACGTCAGGTTTTCTCCAGCTTCTGTACATTTTTATCCCTTCCACAAGCTAGCTCTAATGGTCTCTATTCCTACTATCATTGGAACAGAGAGTCCTACATTGATATTCACTATTCTATGAACCTATTAAGTACTGAACTCTTAGAAGTTAGAGGAAGTTCTGACTAAAATTCAGCCTTTCATACCTTTCCCTCCCACCTTCTACCATGTAAAACTATGGCAACTCCTCTCCTTGGAGAACACAGCAGTAGGTAACATTTTGGAAGCAGAGAGCAGTCCTCACCAGACGAATATGGCACCCCTCTCCTTGGAGAACACAGCAGTAGGTAACATTTTGGAAGCAGAGAGCAGTCCTCACCAGACGATGAAAGCTGCTTGTGTATGACCTTGGACTTCCAAACCTCCACTGGGAGAAAAAATAAATTTCCATTCTTTAGAAATTATCTCGTCCCAGGTATTATGTTATAGTAGAACGAGGCAGACTAAAACAATGCTCTTCCACGTGTTTTTCTTTGCACGTATAAAAGCTATCTCCATCGTCTCCACCCTCTTTTTTCTCTTCAGTAGAGAGAGCACAGCTTTAACATTAACCAAGAATTCCTATGAAGAAACCTAAAATGCAGGCACAGAAGCCCAAAATCCAAATCTATGGTGGTCAAGGCTGAGAGACTAGTTTCTGAGCTTTGGGCAGGCACATTGAGAATTTCAAACTGTAAATGTATATGCTTATATCGACAACAAGGGAGGCAAGACTCCTGAAAAGAAATTTGCAGTCCAGACTTCGTAGCAGAAAGATTTCTTTTATGTAGCTCTTATAAACTCAAAATGTAGCCCAGTGGAACTGTTTGTGGGCAGCACTATTTTTAAATTATTGCTTTAATTATCAATGGTTGACTTTGGTGTGACTGGACAATTTTTATGAATTGAGCAAGAAATGAAACCTAACAATAAGAGCTAGAAATGCACATTTAACAAACAATCAATAGGACCATGTAAGTGAAGTGATGTAGCTGGGAGGAGTTGACCACAGCAACGAAGTCATTACTATAAAAATAATGATTATGGAGACATAACAGGACTTGGAGGAATCATCATTTGACAGTTATATTTGTGAAATTTCTATGACTAAAATAGTATATATTTTTTTCACCTGGAAAATCAGGATGATCTGAGAATGAGTAAAGGAAGCTGCCAGGAAACAGAACTATACTCTAAGAGACACGGGATCCACAAGTTTGTGATAAGCATATGTGTCTGGAGATGGCAAGGGTCTAGATACCACAGCACTGACAAGTGACAAATGTATTGGTCTGTGTCTGGTACTGAGGTTTCTCTGTCATAGTCAAATGCCCTCTCAGCATGAATAATGTACTATAGATTTGCTGATTGCTTGTAAGCCTAATTTACTGGTGCACGCTTCATCATTCTGGTTTGTTGTGAAGATCAGTGGCACTACATTAGTTAGTGGAAGGACCATATTTTATTTTTCATCCAATGCAAAATTATATTTTCAGCTAGTTATGATACATGGTACAAGGTTTAGCAATGCTGAAAGTTAAGATAGGTGAATCCACAAAGCTCTAGGCACACAGGTAAAGAGCTATAGATCATGGAGCTGGCGGGGGTATGAATTAAGGTGACCGATCCCCTACTGATCACTCCTTTTAAGCATTCATATTCACAGCCTTAGACATCATAAAGGAACAAATATTTTATTCTCATGGCTTTAGAACATAGACCCAGTTCTGGTGGCCCATGATGAATTATTACTTTGTCTCAGGAGTTGCCCCTATAAATAATACCCGAGACTGCAAACTCATAAAAATAAATCTCACTGTGTTTTTAACTGGGACTTCTGGTGTTCTGAATGTCATTTCCAAGATAAAGCAATCACTATTCAGATTTTTTTTCTAGTACTGTGTTTCTCTCTCTCTCTCTCTCTCTCTCTCTGTCTTTCTCTCCTTTCCTGGACCCCCTCTCTTATGTGAGAATGAATTAATGTTTGTAGAGAAAGGCAGATGCTTCACTGTCATCTGCAGAGATCAGGGGTGCTTTAACAATTTCATTAATACAGCCCATCTCTCATTCTGATTAGTTGCTGGGGGCCTGTCACTGAACACACTTAGCGAATCGATGAAGATCTTGTAGAAGCACTCTGCCCTCTGAGACCCGCTTGTACCCATCTGTCCCTTCTGTTATCATTTCATCTAGGAAAGAAATAAAGTGGTCATACATTAAAAACTATTTGTAACTGATATCAAGATCTGTAAGAATCTGTAAAGGATGTAAGCATCTGCTTCTTTCCTTGATCTATGTAAATCTGTATTGGAAATTCTTGCCTGGATTGACATGGGAACTGGGGGCAGCTGTAGCCATCTTTTACTCCTTGCCTACATCCTTATCATGGCATCAGAATCACTCTTAGCCCGCCTGTCCCACATGACAATCAATCAGTAGGGTGACTGCAGTCCCTGACTTGCCTCACAAGCCCTCCCAAAGGAATGCATGGGCCTGCAGAGGTCTCATGACTCTGCTTTTTCACTTTCTCAGACTTTTTTCTGAGAAGAACTGGCCCCATAGTAGGGCGTGTAGGAGATTTTGTATTCCTACAGGATCACTGTTAGTTTATGGTCAGGTTTGCTTAGGCTGGAGGCAAGAGTGGCAAAATAATTGAGTTCTACATGTTTTCGTTTTCTAAGCAACTGTGGTGAAAGAACCAAACCATTGTCAGGCAGAGGGAACTTAAAGGATGAATTCATCTTTTAGTTTCTGAATATAATGGTAATAAAGGGTTATAATAGGGAATTTTGGAAAATAATAATACTCCAAAATATTACAACCCAGAGATAAATGTAACATGGCAAGCTACCTGTCTTCCCTACACTCTGGTTGCTTCATTTACATGATGATTGGTATAGCACAATCTATAGAGAGTCCATTCATTATAAGTGAAACAATGCACATTAAATGTTTCAAAAATTATCTTGTCATAGAAATTGGTCAGTAAAGATTAGATGCTGCTGCTGCTACTATTACTACTACTACTACTACTACTATGTTTTGCGATGTACTAGGTTCTACCAGCTGATATAAGTGACATTATTATATGGGATATCAGATTGGGCTTGGGAACCAGCATAGCTAGAGTGTATATTTCTTTCAACTGTGACAGTCTACATGTGGTGCTTATTGGTTTTCTCACCTGTAAAATAGTGTTTACTTCCTCAGACTTATATTATTAATGTTTCCTTGCAGTTAATTTCACTTTTGATTTTTTTATTTGACTCATAAGTTATTAATGGTTATTTTATTTTAATTTTTTTATATATTGGGTTATTTTCCAGGTATCTTTCTATTATTGACTTCTAATTTGAGCTGTAGTTAAAAAAAATTAATTTTATTATTTAATTGCAAATTAAGGCTCCCTGTGTAGCATAGAATACAGCCTATTTTGCTAAATAGTCTATGTTTATTTGAAAAGAAATTATATTCTGTTATTACTGAATAGAGTATTCTGGAAAAGTCAGTTATGTGAAGATGGCTGGTGGCTTTTTATACTATCACTGATTTTCTGTCCTACCTTTTGGCTCTCAGTATTTAAAATTAGTTTGGCCTCTTTTGGTCCTTTGCAATCCTGTGTACATTTTACAGTTAGCACATTCATTCCTTTCTTTCTTTCTTTCTTTTTTTTTTTTTTTTTTTTTTTTTTTTTTTTTTTTTTTTTTTTTTTTGAGACAGAGTCTCACTATGTAGTTGAAACTGACCTGGACCTCACTAGGTAGTCCAGGCTGGTCTTGAACTCACAACGATACTCCTGTCTCAGCCTCCCCAGTGCTGGCATTACAGGAGTGCGCCACCATGCCCAGCACATCAGTTTCTTTATGACATACTGCATGACATTTATTTGGATGTGTTAAATGAAAGAATGATTTGGGAAAGGAACTGACATCTTAATAATTTTGAATTTTCTAATTCATGAACATATTATGTCTCTTTATTTGTTTGGATTAATTTACATTTCCCTTAGGAATATTTTGAAGTTTCTAATAAAAGCATTAAAATTATTATTCAATATCTTCAGGTTTTTTTGTAATTTTGTAAATATTATTTTTCTATTTTCCAACTTTTAATGGGATATTGCTAATACATTGAAAAACAAAAGGTTTCTTTTTTGGACAGTGACCTTGGAAATTATTCAAAAAGGTTATTTGTAGATACCTCAGGACTTTATACATAGACAAACATGTCCATTGGAAAAAAGATATTACTTCTTTCTCTATGATCTATATCTTTTCTTACTTCACCAGCTTAGGCTTCTAATATATTATTTAACAGAAGTGTACAACTTCCCTTAGTGTAATGAGGAAAGACTATATCTTAATTTGTTGCAAATCTTTAGAAATGCTTTTTAGTCTTTAAAAAAACCAGATGATATTAACTACAGATTCTTTTTTTTAATTGAGGTTATTGGTACAATCTAGGTATACAATACAATTACATTCATCATTGGGATTCTGTACCTTTACATAATAGGTCTTGATTCTCATTTTTCCGTTTGTCCCTGCCCTCTCTTCACCCCCTCCTCCCCTCCCCATTTACAAACACTTTATTTCCATTTTTTCAGTTTCTCATATTTTTTTCCTCTCCCTTATTAGCTTTCCCCCACCCTTCCCACTTTCCTTACACCTTTAGCCTGTTACTTCCTATTTCACATTATTAATTGTCTCATTAGGATCCTGTGTACTATTATAGTTTTTCACACCAAAGAAACTATTTGATATTTCAGTTAAAGAAATCTCTGTATGAACATTAAAAATAGGGAATCCTAAAATAAAACTAAAAAGGAAAGTAAAAGAGAAAAGGCAATGATGTAACATCAAAATAATCCTTAATTCTGGAGATGAAAATGGTCCCTGAACATATTTAAATTGCTTCTCGCTCTTATAGTCTTATCTTATTCTTTTTTCACTATTTAGAGAATACTTTATTAGTTTCTGTAATCAAACCCA
>NW_022900925.1:3186466-3238908 GCF_012274545.1 Fukomys damarensis
GACAACAGCAAAGTTCTGTTGCTGTTGTGGTACCTGGCACCATTTTTTCTATTAGCCTCTTAATCATCATCTGGAAAGAGAACATTCTAGAGTAATATCATTAAATGTAGCTCTGATAAAGCACGGTCCCTACTATGTATCATACAGCAGGTACTAGATATTTTACATTCATAGGGGTATGATACAGTACTGTCCTACATCACTAATACTAGATTCAGTTTTGGTTTGAAATTTACTTTGTCTGCAAATAAGATTGCTACCCCTGTTTTTTTCTGGGCCCCTGATGCATGGAGAATTGTTTTCTATCTTTTCACTTTCAGTCTATGGGCTTCTTTTTGCACTAGGTGTGTTTCTTGTATACAACATATTATTGGATTTTGCTTCTTATTCCATTTTGCCAGTCTATTTCTCTTGATTGGTGAGTTGAGGCCATTGACTTTGCTGGTTATAACTGATATGTACTGACTTATTATTGACGTGCTATTGGCCTTTTGTTGACTCTTTTTACTTTTTCACTTTCTCCTTTTAATTTCTTGCCTTGCCTGTTTGATTTGCTGTGTTGGGCCTCATGGTGTTGTTGCCTTCATTGTCTTTTTCTAGGATCTTGTTTAGAATTGCTTTTAGTGCTGGTTTGGTATTCATGTAGTTTCTCAGGTGTTCTTTGTCGTGGAAGTGTCTTATTTCCCCACCCATTTTGAAAGAGAGTTTTGCTGGGTACATCAGTCTAGGTTGGAGGTTGTTCTCCTTTATTACTCGAAATATCTCATTCCAGGCTCTTCTTGCCCCAAGGGTTTGTGTTGAAAAGTCTTCTGTGATTCTGATGGACTTTCCTTTGTATGTGATTTGTTTCTTTTCTCTTACTGCTTGTAGTATTCTGTTCTTCTGTTGAGTTTCTGGGATCTTGATTATTATATGTCTAGGTGTAGATTTTTTTTGATTCTAGTTGGGGTCCTATATGCCTCAGTTATCTGAATGTCAAATTCTTCCCCTCTGTTTGGAAAGTTTTCTGTCATTAATTCTGTGAACAGGTTTTTTAAGTCATTTGTATTTTGTCCTGCTACTTCATGGATTCCTATCAGTCTTATGTTATTCTTCTTTGCATCATCTAGGAGTTGTTGGATCGATTTCTCATGATCTCTTACTGTTTTTAAGAGACCTCTCTTTTCATGATCACTGACTGCAATCTTATCTTCTATATCTGAGAGCCTGTCTTCGCATTCTTTTATTCTGCTGCATACACTTTCAATAGAGTGTTTAATCTCCTGGATGTCTGAATCTGTTTTATGGATTCCATTTCTTTCCTATGTTGGGTGTTTATTTTTTCCATTTCTTTCTTATGCTGGGCCTTCATGGCTTCTATTATGGTCTTGAGCTCATCTATTTTTTTGTCAGTTTCTGCTCTAGAGTCTTGAATCACGACTTCCATTTTGCTCACCATCTCTATGGTTATCTGGGAAATTAGTTCTGTTTTGAGTTTTTCTAGAGCCTGATTGATCTGTTTTGTTACTTATCTGTTTTGTCTTCCTGTGCTTTGAGTTCAGGGTGTCCTGGTGGTTCACTATCGGCCTTTTCATCCTCCTTTGCCCTACTGTTTGCCATTGGTGAACTGAAAGTCTGTCCTTGTGTCTTGCTTAAGTGTTTTCTCATTTTTATTTTTGTTGTCGGACTGTCCTTGGTTTAATCTCTGGATTATCACCCAAATCTTCCTGATATAGTTGCACCCTAGCTTCTGTGTCTCTAATGACCCACAGACATTCTCATCTTCATAACATCAGAGAAAACAGCTCATCAAATCAACAGCAATGCTTTATCCCAACTGATACAATCAGCAACACATTAAGATCAAGCACAACTTGGAAACTGACCACCTGTGGTAGTCACTAGTCTATCACCCTTAAATCATTTGAATTAAATTGAAATTAAGAAGCAGTCCAGAACATGTCTGCAGTGAACAAACTTTTCAATATAGTATATTTACCATTTAATGGCTCAGACAGAGCGAGGATGCAAGACCCCTGATCTCAGTTAGCTGATTGCTGAACCCCATGACGCTGACTGACCTCGGGCTGCAAGGCCCAGATTGAGTTCCCCATCCTTCTGAATGGTTGAACTCCGCAATGTTCTATTACAGGTTTCCCATGCTCTTTCCTTAAAGATGTTCAAAGTTGGGAACTCAGAAAAATACCCTTGATGACCACCTCTGTCTTTGCAGAGTGGGTCCAAAGACTGGCACAGTCAGGAGGTCTGAGAGTGCGGGGGGGTTGTGGGGGTTCAGGGGCGCCCAGGCAGCTACCTTCCAGGCGCTAGAGCGATGGCTGCTGGGTCGGGAGCAGGCGTGGTTCTCCTTCTTAACTACAGATTTTGCATAGATATTCATTACCATTTTGAAGAAATTTGTTTTAATTAGTTTTTTGAAAGCTTTAAAAATATTTGGAATGGGTATTGATTTTGCCAATTATTTTATTGGCTTCTATTGAGATGATGAACAAATTTTTATTCTTTTTTTTGTTTAATGGTCAATTATAACAACTGAATTTTAAAAATTTTATCACAAATTTGATGTTGAATTTTAAAAACATTTATTTATTAGTATATGTTTGTGATCTTTAACAACTCTTTTCATTGTGGTTATTTGATATATGTACACAACACATCTTAATTCTTTTAGATATCCCCTTCCTCTCCCACACTTTCCCCCTCCTTCATCTCTTGGTCCCTTTCCCATTTGCAGTATATCTCTCTCCCTGTTTCCTTTAATCTATCTTTTATGTTGTTTTTTATTTATACTTGGGTTTCTCAAATGAGAGAAAACATATAGTATTTAAGCTTCTGTGTATGATTTATTTCACTTAACATTCTGTTTCAAGGTGCTTCCATTTTCCTACAAATGACTGAAATATATTGTTCTTTACAGCAGAGTAGTATTATATTGTATATAAATAACACATTTTCTTTATCCATCTATCTGTTGATGGACATATAACTGCTCCCACTACATCAATAATAAATTCACCAAGAAAATGAAATTAGGAAAACAATGCCATATCAATAATATGAAGAAAAATGAATTACTTAGAAATTACCCTAACCAAGGAAGTGAAAGATCTCTACAACAAAAATTTTAGAACTCTGAAAAAGGAGATTGAAGAAAACATTAGGAAATGGGAAGTTATCCTGTTCCTGGATAGGCAGAACCAATTTAATAAAAGTGTCCATACTTACAAAACTGATTTACAGATTTATTTCAATTCCAGTCAAAACACCAACAACATTTCTCACAGAAATAGAAAAAACTAAAATTCACTTGGAACCATAAGAGACCTTACAAGCAAAAGAAATTCTGGGTAACAAGAGCAAAGCAGGAGGCATCACATTTCCAGAATTTAAATTATAATGCAAAGCTACAGTGATAAAGACACAATGGTACTAGCACAAAAAAAGACATGTGGATCAATGGAACAGAATAGAGGATGGAGAAACAACCTCATACATGTTCAGACAACTGATGTTTGACAAAGGGGACAAAAATATACACTGGGAGAAAGGTAGCCTCTTTTGCAACTGGTGGTAGGAAAATTGGTTATATACATGCAGAAGAATGAACAAGCAGGGATTTTCTGAAGAGAATCCCAGCTGCACAAGAAATAATATCAAGAGTCAACAACTTGGATTACATTAAATTAAAAATTTTTTGCATTGCTTTCCACTTCAAATTTCACACTTCTCACATTTTACTCCCTGCCTCACAAATACATTACTCTAACAAAGTATAATAATCTACCTACTCACCACCTTCATGCTCTTTTGGTCACATGTTCACATCTACATATGATATACACTGTACAATCTTATTATTTTTCTCAAATAGTTTGTTGCCTGGTAAGGAATTTATGTTAAAAAAGTGATATATTTTTAAATGCAGATTTATTTGCTTATTTACCATTTTGTACTTTGTCCCTTCATATTAAGTTCTCATCATTGCCCTTCAGTCTGAAGACCATTCTTTTTCATTCCCTGTCCTATAGTTGCTTCTCCACGGTCTTCTAATGTTATTTATTTATTTATCTAGTGTAATTTTATTTATTTTATTTTATTTTACTTTTTGTGGTACTGGGGTTGGAACTCAGGATCTTGCACTTGTGAGGCAGGCAGGGTGCCACTGAGCTCAATCCCTGGGCCTTCTGACAGTGTTTTAAAAGACAAGTCTGGATTCCATCTTGATTTTCTTAGGTAACATTTTAAAGTGGGAGCAAGTGTTTGATGCTTATAACGTTGTTTTCCTTTTTTGCTTTAAATTTTGAAAAGCATTTTTCTGCATAAGGAAGCAGTAGCAGTACACTCACTGTTCGTGAAAAGGAAGATGCCAAAGTTGAGGTGCCTGCTTTCTGTTACTCTACATGCAAGTAATTTTTTAAACCTAGAGAACATTTGGAAACATTTGTTGATGTTTTAAAACAATTTTAGGCTTTCTACTGAAGATGGTACCAGATGTGTTCATATACCCTATAACAGGGTGGCGAACATATGGCGTGTGTCTCCAGTGGGTATGCAGCATCTCTTTGTTGGCATGCAGCAGCTGAACATCGGATAACAGTTGTTTTTTCTAAACTAAAACCTCAGCATTCAGGTTTAATTGCAATGTGTGGGATAAATAAGTGGGTTTTGGGTTGCAGTTCGGGTACTTGATCTCTAAAACGTTCATCATTACTGCCTTATACACATAAGCACCGTGCAGTAACGTGATGTATTTGTTACAATTAAGGAATCAATGTTGGTAAATTATTATTAGCTAAAATCTAAAACATTTAGATGTGCTGAGCTTATACTTAATATTCCTTTGCTGGCCTGAGTCCTCACCCGAGATTCAATGTTCCATTTAGTCATCATATCTCCTTTATATCTCCTTGAGCTCCTCTTGACAGTGAGTTTCTCAGACCCCTCCCGCTTTTTGGTACTAGAAATCGAACCCA
The DNA here is from genome assembly GCF_012274545.1 of Fukomys damarensis. NCBI lineage: Eukaryota > Metazoa > Chordata > Mammalia > Rodentia > Bathyergidae > Fukomys > Fukomys damarensis. Next base: position 3,191,437 of record NW_022900925.1, read on the forward strand.
GGGCCTCCACTTGTCATCTAATCCCTGTGCCACTGAGCTACATCCCTGGCCCTCAGACTTTTTGTCTAGAACATTATAGGAGGTATTATTGGCCAAGTATTTTGTGGAATAGTCTCCAACTGATATTTTTCTGTTTTTATCATGATTAGACTGAAGCTATGTGTTTTGGGAGGAAGATTATGAGGAGATTACTACCTCATATCGAGCTTCACTTATCATTATCACTATCAACCTGTCAACCTGACATCACTACTCATATTAATAGTGGTCTGACCACATTTTGACAGTTAAACAATTATACAGTTATATGCCTCTACTGTAAATTTACCCCTTTTCCCCCTTTCCATACAGTACTCTTTGAAAGAGAGTCACAGTGCAGTCTCATACTGGGGAGTTACAGTCTGCCTTTCTGTAGGAGGTGTATTTCCTAAAATTACTTGGGAGAATTGCCTTATGATGAGAGACCTGTCTATCCCAAAATTGTTCAAATTATTTATTTTTATTGGTATATACTCAAAGTGATTTAGTTTATACTTTGAGTTACTTTCTTGCCCAAATCCTTCCAGATTTGGCCATTGGGAGCTTTTTCATGTGCCTCTTATGTCTCTCTGATACCTCCATCATTGTGTTTTGCTTTGTTTTGTATACAAACTTTATTTTATTATACTCTGATACTTCAAGATCACCTTGTGTAATTCATTTCTCAGTACTGGAATCAGCTCCTTCTCTTCTTGTTTAAAGATTCCTGGTTCATTTTGCTGGAGAATGATATAGAACCAAGATCAGTCCTCTGGATGTTTTCATACTACTGGGGTGTTGCTGCTTCTAAATTCTCTGGGTTGACAGATCAGGAAAATATAGGTGTGTAACCTGTGTATATACACATATCAATAAATGTCCTATGTGACATCTGTATCTAAATAAAGCTAAACCTAAGTCATGCTGATGAGTCCAATGCTAGTAAATCATTCCAGCCTTGTCCCTTTATTTATAGCTAATCTCCCATTACGACCTTGCTTGGCTCTCACCATACACCATCCATTTATTTAACTGTTTAATTTCAGTATATATGTTTAATAAAATCAGAAGTGTTAAATATCATCCATTTTATCCTCCTTTAAAATATGTATATTAACATACTGTACTTTAAAAATAATATATTTCCCCCTTTGCACTATAACATTTATTTTTAATGTATTTTTCTAGGGTTATATTGTATAGAATAAAGAAAAATTTCATTTATTTTCTGGCTACTCTCATCATTTGCTTTATTTCATGATTATTAATGAAAAGAGTTTTGTCATATTAGAGAGCCAAAAAGTGATCTGCTCTTTAGTGTCAAACATAGTAGAAATGCCAGTGTCTAATTAATCAATACAGATTTTGTTGTTGAATCTGATGAGCTGATGACCTTGCCATTGCCTTTTAATTTGGCAATCTGAAATTTATTTGGTAATCTGATTTTTATTGAGTTCCTTTTTATATGCAGAATACATTTGTTTCATTGAGACCATAAGGTATAAGTTGAAACATTGGCCCTGATTGCTCAGAAAAATTCACTGGCATGAATAATTCACTCAGCTCCCGCAGGTTTTGTCTTATTAGTTAGTTTTTTTCTGACATTTATGTGATGAGTAGGAATAACTACTCATTTTGCAGGTGAGTAACTTTTTTTTTTTTTTTTTACCATGAACTGGCATTGATGTAACTGTCCAACATTGACTCCATCTTATCTATAAATTATATAAATGTTATGTATATATCCATACAAATGTTTTCCTACTGTCATTTTTTTAGACACTGGTGGGGATTCAGCATAGAGCAGAGGAGGGAATTAGCACCAAGACTAAAAGTTGCATCTTGAAATGAATGACTGTCTTTCTTAGCTGTGGGTACTGTGCTTGGTATGGCAATACACATAGCACGAGGTCAAAAGCAAGTGCATGCTACAGAGGATTCTGCTGAGTAGGGAATTGTTTCTGACACACTGTCGATATTCCTGGATAAAGTGCTCTAGCCAGGAAACAAATGAAAAAAAAATTAAAGAATGAGGAAGACACTGGCATCAGAAATGGCGGAATCAATAAAACTTTATTGTTTATGTCTAACTGGCTATATTTGTTTTATTTTTTTTCTATCAGTCTTCTCAGGCTGTACTGATATTACCAGCCAATTCTCATAAACCTGTCTCTTCTAATTCTCTCACCTTTTCCCTCATCACTTTTTATCTGCTCAATCTTTTTCTATGAGCATTGGATGAATTTCCAAGACTTTTCATCTGCTTAATCCAATTTTCTACAGAATTCAATCTACTGTTTGTAGTGACCACAGTGAATTTTAGTTCAACAATCATGTTAAATGCCCATTTCTCTTGCTCACAAATGGTTTTCTTTTCAGAAATGTTTAATGAGGATTAGTAAATGTAAGAGCCACTTAAAACTCATTAAGTCTACAGATTAGTAGTTTCCTAAAGTCGTTTATCATTTCTTTCCTTTTGCTAAAGGCATTTTCTCCAGTTTTCAGTGGGGTACACTTCTTTGAACAGTAGTGTTTTTTTGTAAATTCTGAGGTTTTTCTCTTTTGGGGCCATTCCTCCTACAATAATTCTTTGCTTGTTTAAACAAGAAGAACATGGATATATTTGGCTAAAATTTGGCAGAATTCCTACCCAAAGTTGCAGTGTCAGATGATAGAACAAAAACATAATTTACACTTTTATGTATATTTTATTATACTTTTACAGTAGCTTGTGGGTGTGGATTGACACCAAGAGATAAAGTCTAGGCAATCAAACTAGAGAGTTCTCTGTCATGAAGAAGGTTATCTTTCAGTTTACTTAACATCCCCTTCTGTGATGGTTTGAGCCAGGGAGTGGTGAGGCAATAGCTTGCACTCTGGGTGCCCAGGCTTCTGTCCACTGCCTGAGCTTCTTCTGAGACAGCGGGTACTAGTAAAGTTTTGACAGGGTCTTCTCCACTTCAAAGGTCATTCTGCTGTTTCATGGGAAGGTGAATCATGAATTTTAAAAAATGCTTCCTTAAGTCAGACCCACCATACACTAAATCTGATAGCAGTTTTTCCTAATTTTATCCATTTTTCAGTGAAGGTGTTTGCATGAGTCATTCCCAATATTGTGGTCTCCTAAGAGACTAGATTTATTTATTTCTGCTTGTGTCTGTCTTGTGAAGTTGTACCAGAGCTCCCCCGCCCCCCTTTACTGGAGACTGAACTCATGGCCTTCACACAGAGCTACATTCCCAGCTCTTTTTCTGTTTTTTTATTTTGAGGTGGGTCTCGCTAAATCGCTAAATTTTCCACAGTCTCCAATTTGTGATCCTCCTTAACTCAGCCTTCTAGAGAGCTAGGATTATGGGTATGCCCCATCATGCCCAATTCAAAGCCTATATTTTAAATTTTTTGTTTTATTTAATATATTTATGATACATAGTAAATACATTCACCTTGGGTAGTTGTTACATGTCCATATCACATTTTAATCCTTTTAACTACTTCCCATTTCTCTCCCGCCTCTCTTTCTTCTCTCTCCATTTCTCCATCCTCTTTCCATTGGTAAAAGGCCTACCCTCCCTATTTCCTATCATCTTTTATTTTGATCTCTCTTTATACTTTGGGTTACTCATGTAAAAGAAATTATACAATATTTAACCTTTTGTGAGTGCTTTATTTCATTCAGCATTATCTCAAGGTGCATCCATTTTCCTACAAATGTCTCAAATTTATCCTTCTTTATGTCTGAGTAGAGAAATCCACTGAGTAAATACATCACATTTTCTTTATCTATTTATCTGTTGATGGGCATGTAAGCTGCTTAAAAGATTTGGCTATTATGAATTGTACTGCTATCAACATGGGTATGCATGAATCATTATAATAGGTTATCTTTGATTCTTTGGGGATAATAGCTCAGAAAGTGAAAAGCTGGATCAAGTGAAATTTCTACTTTTAATTTTTGAGAAATCCCCATACTAATTCGCATAGTTTTTGTACTAGTTTATATTTCCTACCAACATTGTAGAGGGATTCCTTTTCTCCCAAAGCCTTGCCAGTGTTTGCTGTTTTTTGAGTTCTTGGTGATAGCCATTCTTTTTGGAATAAGATGGAATGTGAATGTTGTTTGTTTTGCATTTCTCTGATGACCAAAGATGCCAGACATTTTTTCTTGCTAAGAAAGGGTCTTGTTAAATAAACAATTTCTAAGACTATTTTGCAGATGAGCAAGGGATCAAGGAATGGAGTGGGAAGGGAGGGAGTGGAAGGGAAGGTAAAATAAAAAGGATTAAGATGCAATATTTATATGTACCGAGCCAGGCATGATGGAACGCACATATAATTTCAGCACTTGGGAGGCTGAGGCAGGAGAATTGCCTCATGTTCAAGGACAGCGTGGGTTACAGAATGAGTTCAAGGCCAGTCTGAATTATATAGTGAGATCCTGTCTGAAACAAAACAAAACAAAACAAAACAAAAACAAAAATATGTGTGGACCAACACTCCATGTTACATTGAAGGCATCTGCTGTGTATTCCAAATATGTACTAATAAAAAAGAAAAAATAAGAAAATAAATAAATTGCCAAATAATGTGTACAAAAAAATAATTTCTCAGGCTTTACTTAAACTTATAGTCCACCTGCCTCACCCTCCCAGAGAGCTGATATTATAACCATGTACTATACCACCATGTTGTAGTCAAAGCCTACATTTTTGATCATTAAAAGAAAATCCTCTCATAAAATCTGGATAAAGTTTTAAGAGTGTCTGTGAGAGGATGGAGCCCTGGGCTGGGTGGTGATATGAACCTCTTGGACCTGAACCCTTCTTCGGCATGGGATATCGAGATTCAGAAAGACTGCACCTAAATCCCTGAGGGCATCTTGGTTTGTACTTGGTTGATTTGAACACAGATGAAATTACAAAACATCTTGTAAGATTGTATCTCTGAATGGAGGGTTTTTTGCACAATTTTAGAATCATCCATGGTATTTACACAGTTAGGAAACTCAAGTGAATTGATTTAATTCTATTATAAATAGGCTTGCTGGTAGTTTGGGATTAATCTCAACTACAAAACTCTCTTGAACAGAAGATTTACCATTCCTGAACTTTAACTTCTTCATCTTTAAGGAGAAAGGGCAAATCTTTAAAATATATGAGTCTTACACATACACACATATTCATGTATGCATATATACACATATATGTATAGTCTGTTTATAAACATTCTGAGAAAAATTTAAAGCAAAATTCCTAAGCAGTGACTATATAATTGGAGCAATGCAAACTATTTATCTGGTGCTATGAGTTCTGATATATTTTTTTAAAAAAGCAATCACTTTGTTTTGCATAATTAGCCACCATACATCCTTGGTACCCAGCATAGTTCATAGAAAAGTCAAACATCCTTGATGAATAAGCACCAAGAACCTTGTCCTGAATCCTGAAATATAATGGGCTTGCTCTATCCCTCTTTTATTTTATTTTTTTTGTACTGGGGATGGAACTCAGGTCCTTGCACTTGCAAGGCAGGCAATGGAACCACTGAGCTAAATCCCCAGCCCTCTATCCCTCTTTTGCTTAGATACTTCTAATGGGGTGAAGAGTTCCCAGGGCCAGAAGTTCATGACCACCAAGAACACTCTTCTCATCGTCCCCCTGCCAAGCTGAGGTTGGGATGTTACCTGTTCAATCAGCCTTGAGCCTGTTTCTAGGGCCCCCATCTGTCCCCTTCCTGCATTTTACTCAGAAAAGAGTTGCTGTGCTGCAGGACTGCCCACCATAGACTCAACAAGTGGCATTCAGAGGCCACACAGAGGAGCAAAGGGGCAAGTAGGGTGGCAAGAGTAGGAATCTCCATTTTACTCTTGCCCGAGTCTGGTAAATGGTAGGAACAGGGGGCTATTTCGATTATTTATTGTATCCCCCCACTGAGTCCCACCTGTCTACACATTTGGAGGTAGAAAGATTTAGTGGTCATTACAATGCACAGATACACAAACACATAGATACACAAACACACGTACACACACACATCTCGCAAAACCTAAACAACTCAACCTATCTACTTCTCTATCTCCATTTCTAAAGCTGTTTTAAGAACAATAGAGACATAGATGAAGAAGAAATAATATGTCTTTTAAAAATTGTTCTTATAGAAATAGCTTTAAAATGAGTGATGGGATAAACAACTAAAAAAATCACAAGTTCCCAGTCTTCCCCAGTGTAATTCTCCTATATCCCACCTAGAACTTTTTTTTTTATCATTTTTATCTTTTCCTTATATACCACACTGAATTATAAGAAAATGTGAAGTGAATAGAATATTGGAGCTGCTTAAAGATATATGGTTACAGTACTACTGAAAATATTCAATACATAACTCCATCCTGGATTTATTGTGTTAGGTAAAGTATGCACCTGTCAACTCCAGTTTATGTGGGGATCGGATGCAGATCTGTTTTAACAGTTTGTATGTGTTAGTAGCATTATAGCATTTATTTCTTATCTAATGAACTTTACACATCTCAGATAAAAAGAAGCATTGTTTGCCTGGCTGCCCTGGTGTGTGGGTTTAAAATATTGCCATTTTCCATATACATTAATATTTGACCATCCATGTGAGGTGCCAATTCTTATTTTGCCCTTCAAAGATTGAAACAACATGCACCTTTAGAATTCCTCTCACAAAGAACAAGGAAATCCCTCCTAAGGCATAGTGAACCATCTATAGACTCTGTAATTAGCTTCTGTAATAAAGTACTTAATAGGAACAGAAGCCCCTGCTAATTATGGCAGGAAGTTGGGGCAGGCAGTTCACCCACAGCTGGGGTGAAGCCCTGTAGTGGCCTCTGGGAACACATACCCACAAGGTCCAGATTTGCACAAGAGCCCAAGGCCTTAATTAGTCTCAGCAATTAAAAATTAAAACAATCCTCCATTTCTCATTAAAAGATAAAAGCTCCTCCCTCTCCACATTACTCCACAAAGACAGATTCTGCCTTTGCAGTCACTGCTGATTACCAAAGACAATGATTAGTTCCTGAGCTGCAAGACCTCAGTCACCCCCTGGCTTGCTAAATTTCAGGCACCCCTGCATAATGGGAGATTGATTAGGGTTAATAGACTTACTTTTACAGGTCAACTCACAAAACACTTCGGGTTGTGGGTACTCTTGCAAATAATATCACAAACTATAAATCAAACTGCTTAAAGGAAGCACAGAGCTTTCTGTCTTGGAACTCCTGGTAACAATTGACTTTTGTTTCTCCCCAGCTACTGTCCCTCCTTTATGTTACTCTGCTTCTTGCTAACGCAGCCACAGTATCAGCCTGATAGCCTGATAGATGGGAACAGGGCTTGTGATTTATTTACTCTTCTGTTTTTTCAGAAGCCTAGTGGTTAGGGGCGTCCCTGGATGGTTCCTTGGAATTCTCATGTTTGTTTTCCCTCCATTTCTAAGATAATTGGCACTTAACAGCAGCTGCAACAACTTTCGGCAGCTGTCAATCTCACTTAGACTTGATGATCAAAAGTAGTAAGGTTGGATAAAGAGATTTGAAATTTTAAAATGAAGGAAAATTGATCCCCAAAGAAATGTTTGAGTATTTAGTCTATGGGATACAGGGAAGACCAGGGGATCACTTGACTGCATTTAGAATGCAGCTGCCATTGGCTTAGTATACTGGGAATCAAAGCCATGTTCAGTGTGAGCTTTTTGCAGACTGCTTCTTGAGATTATTACACAAAGAGCAACTAGAAGGAAACAAATTCAACAAGAGGAAACATTGAAGAATGCTTCCCTAGAAAACTTGAAAAAAAAACATTTAAAAAACATCTGATTATGAATGTTGAGAAACTTGCACCTAAGAATTTCTGCTTTTTTTCTCTTGCTGAAGGATGACACATAAAAAACATCTGATTATGAATGTTGAGAAACTTGCACCTAAGAATTTCTGCTTTTTTTCTCTTGCTGAAGGATGACCTTATTCATAGGGAATTTTATTTTTTTTTCTTTTACTCTAAAGAAGGTAAAGCTGACTTAGAAATACAAATTGGTTTCTTCATCTGTTTGTTTAATTTCTCCAAAGATCATTTTCATAGACTCGTTTCAAAGGATCATTCCAAACTCAAAATGCTTTCTGGTTTCTAAAATTTAATTGAGAGACAGAGCTAAAGTTTCACCAAATTACATGGGATGATGTCAACAAGATTTCTTGAAGAGTTATTTCCTATCTCTCTCTCTCTCTCTCTTTTTTTTTTTGCCTGAGTCTTTCTTCATATGACCCAGCCACATAAGTCAGTAAGTGGGCAGGTGTATTTTCAATTTAATAGAGCTGCTTGTGTACCTAACTTCTTATAACCTGGAGCTGAGGGAATGAGCATAGCATAGTTTAGTGGAGGCTAGGAATAGGAAAGAGGAAAGGTTGCACAGCCTAAAGATTGTACTTGAAACTAGCTCTTACATTGTGGTAGACAGCTAATGTAGACTCTCCTCCTTTGTTAGACAATATACAAACACTTAATGAAATTAAGCACATAAAGTCCAATAAGAGAACTAAGCCCACTGATACCAGAAATAAGGAGAAGCCCAGACAAAGCATGGCACTCACCCTTGGTAGCCTCTGGCAGCTTTGTGAAGTGTGAGGCCATCAGACTGGGACACAGGTCTGTGAGCTGAGTCTTAGGTTTTATTGCCCTAGTGGGGCTTTGGTAATGGGCTTTGGTAAAGGTGACGTGTCTTTGGCTCCTCATGGAAGTGGGTGTGTACATACTTGGCATCCCTTTAATATTGTTGGGAGCCTTAAAGGACTTTCAAACTCCTGAAAATGAAAATCTCAGCCTTTCGTTGGAGACATGACAAGAAGGCAAAATCTATAGTAGGCTTTCAGTAGATTTTAAAGAATCAGAATATATTCTTTGAGAAATCCAAGTGTTGTCTACACTAAACATGGGTATAAATTCTGAATTTATACTCATGTCTTGTAAATCTGAGGCAAAAATTAACATAAAGTGGTCCAGAACTCATTTGCTATAGTAATAAAAACTATGTAATGACAACAGGGAAAGAAGGAAGGAACTCATAGTAAGAGAATTATAATCCAGACAGAGAACAAAAGAACCATCATGCAAGGAGGGACATCACTTCAAGAATTGTAAATATATCAATGAAATCATTTAAGAGATTAGAGAGTAAGAGTTAAGATCCCTGTATGTTTAGATAGCAGAGAACTTGACAATATATTCTGGGTACATTTGCTAAAGATATAAGAATATCGAACTATTACAAACTGTGCCGCTATAAACATAGGTGCACATATATCACTGTGATATGATTCTTTTAATTCTTTTGGAAAGATACCCAGCAGAGAGAGGGCTGGGGCAAATGGAACCTCTAGTCTCAGCTCTTTGAGGTATCTCCATATTGATTTCAATAGTGGTCGCACCAGTCTGCACTCCCACCAACAATGGAGAAGGGTCGCTTTCTCCCCACAACCCCGCCAGCATTTGTTATTGGTTGATTTCTTGATAGCAACCATTCTTTGTGGGGTGAGGTGGAATATTAGTGTTGTTTTCATCTGGGTCTCTTGAATAACCAGTGATGTGGAACATTTTTTCATATATTTACTTGCTGCTTTGATTTCTTTGTCTGATAAATGTCTGTTCATTTCAGATGCCCATTTTTGAATTGGGTCCTTATATCGAGGGGGGGGGCTGGTTGTTTTGAGTTCTTTATATATTCTAGATAAATAGTCCTTTGTCTGAGGAGCAGCTGGTAAAGATTTTTTCCCACCTTGTAGCCTGTCTCTTAGTTCTGTTGATGGTTTATTTTGCAGTGCAGAAGCTTTTAAATAAGATGAGATCCCAGTTGCTGATTCTTTCTGCTTGTTTCTGTGCTATTGAGGGTTTGTTCATAAAGTCTTTTCCTTTGTGCCAGTGTCTTCAAGAGTTCTGCCTAACTTATCTTCTAGCTAGTTTAGTGTTTCTTTTTAAATATTTAAATCTTTAATCCACTTGGATTTTAATTTAGTGCATGGTGAAAGATAAGGGAATAATTTTAATCTTTGGTAGGTTGAGATCCAGTTTTTCCAACACCTTTTATTAAAGTAATAGTTAAACTTGGAAACAGCCCATTTGCCCATCAATTGGAAACTGGATAAAGAAGATGTGGTTTTTTCTATAAAATGGAATACTACTCAGCCATAAAGAATGAGAAATTAGATTCATTTATAGGAAAATGGATACATATTGAGGATATACTCCTAAGTAAAATAAATAAGTCATACATATGTAAATACCAAATAGTTTCTCTGGTGTGAATGAACTATAACAGTACATAAAATCCTAATGAGATTATTGACAATGTGAAATAGGAAGAAAAGGGCTAAAGGTGTAGGGAAAGTACAAAAGGTAGGGGAAAGGGAATAAGGGAAAGGAAAAAAATACAAGAGAATGGAAATAAAATGTCTGTAAGTGGGGAAGGGAGGAGGGGGTGAAGGGAGGGCAGGGGTATGGGGAAAAATGAGAATCAAGACCTGTCATGTAAAGGTAGAAGATCCCAATAATGAATGTAACTGTACTGTATACCTAAAATGTATCAATAAACTCAGTGAGGAAAAAAAAGGAATATTGAACTAAAGAATAACAAAATGGTGCAGAAGCACCCAACCTTCTGATAGCAGGGATCTGTTTCATAAAGATACTTTTTCCACAGGTGGGACTGGGAGGTATTGTTTGGAGGTGATTCATAGGAGTGTGCAACCTGTATTTCTCATGTGCAATTTACAGTAGGGTGAGTGCTCCTAGGGAAATCTAATGCCACGGATCTGACAGGAGGCAGCACTCAGGTGGTGATGCCAGGGATAAGAGTGGCTGTAAATACAAATGAAGCTTCACTTACTCCCTAGCCTGCGGCTCACTTCCTAACAGAGTATAGATAGGTACTGGTCCATGGTGTGGGAGGTTGGGGATCCCTGAAATAGTGCATAATTTTTAAATAAATTGGAGAAGAAGAAAGAAAAAAGCATCATTTGATAGACGGTAATACAGAAGGAAAATAAGAGAATAGTAATTTAGAAACCAGGAGAGAGAAAAAAGTTTAGACACACCAAAAATTCCACTAAGTGTAAACATAAAATATTTTTGTTAAAGGACAGAGATCATTAGAGTGATACAATAAAACAAGTAAGACCTATTTCATGTTATTTTCAAGAGTTAGATCTAAAATATAATAATACAGAGGTGGAAAATAATGACATAGAAAGATATACTAATGAAAAATAAAAGCTGATTAAGCTATTTTAATATCAGACAAAATCAACCTTTTCTCCTTAAGGAAAATTTACTTGGAAGACCTAATAGTCATGAATTACAAAGCTTCAATACACACACACACACACACACACACAAAATGCTCTGAATATGGAAAAATCTATCATTATGCTCAAATTTTTTTTCTCATTGAGTTTATTGGTACATTTTATGTATACAGTACAGTTACATTTGTCACTGGGATCTTGTGCCTTTTCATGACAGGTCTTGGCTCTTATTTTTTCCCCTTACCCCTGCCCTCCCTTTACCCTCTCTTCCCTTTCCTATTTACAAAAGCTTTATTTCCATTTTTTCATTTTCTTGTATTTTTTTCTTTTCCCTTATTTCCTTTCCCCTACCCTTCCCACTTCCCCTAGACCTTCAGACCTTTTCTTCCTATTACACATTGTCAATTATACCATTAGGATCTTATTTAAAATTATAGTTTTTCACACCGAGAAACTATTTGGTATTTATACATGTGTGACTTACTTATGCTCAAAATTTTAACACATTTCTGTGAGTTTCTGAAAAATGGAGAAAAAATTTCTTAATACAGATGTTTTAAATGAAGCATTTATAAGGTTTACTATAATAAACCTACTTAGAATGTTAACTCATTGAAAAGAATCTATACCTAATAGAAAATAATTTACATATATTTGAGTGGCTAGAACACAATTGTAAATATTGACTATATAGTTGATCACAAAATAAGCCTAAATAAATACCAAGGAATGAATATAATTCATTGTACATCTAACAGTGAATATAAAGTGAGATTATAAATTAGTGATCAAAACATAATTTTAAGAAATTCTATTCATTGGGAAAACAAAAGTACTAGTAAATAATTGATGGGCTGAAATGGAGACCACAATCACAATCATGACATAATAAGAACAAAATGCATAGGAAACACTAAAGCTACTATGAGTGAGAGCTATGAGTAGTTTTTTATAACCCTAAATGGTGTAAAGTTTTGTATTAAATTAATTTAATGAGCTCAATATTTGTTTTAAGCATTGAGAAAACCATACTAGCATAAATCCTCTGAAAGAAAGACAGTAATAAAAATAAAAGTATGAATGAATCAACTAGAAAAATCCATAGAGACTAATAAAGCAATGTAAGTGGTTTTGATAAAAATGAAAATATAGACAAACTTGACACTATTCTTGATAAAATTACTATACTTAATACTCTAATAGTATTAGAGACATAACACTCTAAGAATATATTATTTTACTCTAATACTCTTATTAACAAGATGTACATGTACACACCTCATATTATTTTCTTTAGTAAACATCTATAGTCTGTAAATAAATTATATTGTGGCCAGATGCTGTTAAAAGCAATAAAAATCTAGTAAAAGCAAGCAGCTAGAAATGACCGAATCATTTTTTAAGAATAATAATGAGGAGCTTGTCTTTAAAGATCACAAGACATGTTTTAAATCTATAGTAGTAAAAATTCTGGAGGGAGAGAGACTGACAATTTAGAGCAAGGGCAGATAAGGACAGTACAAATTTGTTAGGCAAGGAGAATATTTGCTAAAGGATGCTGGACGACTTGACTTTGCTTATGGAAAAGTAAATTAAAAATAAATTCAACCTGGGCTTTGAAGAGCGGGATTTGTAACTGTAGTGTGGGACTTTCCACTGTCAAACTGGTTTATTTGTTTAAAATGGTATCTAAAATTATGTAAACAATTATCACAAAATGGTAAAGTTTGTTGAATCTGAGTCATTGATGCCTATTATATTTTCTTTGTACTTAACTGTATATGGGAATATGTGTGTGCATATTATATATTTATATGTGAAATATACTATATAATAAATATGTGTGTGTATTTTTAAAATCCCATCAATAGTAAGTAGGAGATGAAAAATGAAAGGCCTTTCATGTTATTCTGAGGAGTTTGGATTTTATCCTGAGGGCAGTAGTGAGACACAGAAGGGCTTTTAGGCATGAAAGTAACACGACTGTTTTGTTGTCTGAAAGCTCACACTAGCTGCTGTGTGGAGAATGGATTAGATGTGGGCAAGGCTGGAGGCAGAGCCATCACTGAAGTGGCTGTTTAATCCTTTCAGGGCAGAGATCCTGGTGCCCGGCAGAAAAGGAATCAGCCGTGGTGATGAGCAAGGTGGCTGGAATGGAGAGGCAGAGAGGAAGCAGGACTTCAAGGCAGCGACACTTGGTTATGGACATGTGTGGAGAGAGGTAGGGAAGGGTTTGGGTGTTTTCTAGGTTTGGGGTTCAGGCCAGTGGGCAGCATTCTGGGAGCAGAAAGGGGTTAGTAAAGGCATACAGTGGAGTTTTGTCTGAATACACAATCTTAAAAGCAACCTGCAGGTATATAGACCAGTGTTTTAAAGACAGCTTTTCTTAGAATTTTAGGAATTTACCATGGTTTCAATTTTTATCTGTCATTTAGAGATTTGTTATTTGTAGTTCACTACTTATTACTCAAGTAAAAAACACACTTTTAAACCAAATTAGACCTCGTGAAGAAATAGAATAAATCACAAATGAACTTTTGAGTAAAATGTAACCAAGGGCTACTCCTTTAACTATTTAACATATTTGATGTTCAACATTCTTCTCATTTGTTTAAGTCATTAGAGTAATATTACATGAAATTGGATAATATAGAACATATTCTGGTCTCATAAAATATACAAATATTAATTTGACTGAATGAATGATAAACACACATTAATTCAACAGGTCTTAGCCAGGTTTTATAAGTTACTGCTAATGATTACTCAAACAAGCTAGGTAGTTCAGTTTTTCTTTTTTTGGTTAGTTATCTAACACTGAGGAAACTATAATTTGGAGAGAGACTTTAAAGACATAGTTCATCATTGACCAAACTATTATTGGTAGATATATTCAATATGATCACACATGGATATGCATGTAATATCAGTATAATATGATTAACTCTTTTGGAAAGATACCTAGAAGGAGAATAGCTGAAATAAGTGGAATTTCTAATTTCAGTTTTTGATGAATCTCCATGCTAATTTACACAGTGGTTGTACTACTTTACATTCCTACCAACAACGTTGAAAGGCTCCCTTTTCCTCATAGTCTTGCTAGCATTTGTGATTATTTAATTTCTTCATGGTAGCCATTCCTTCTAGGGTAAGGTGGAATCTCAGTGTTTTTAAATTTGCATTTCTCTAATGGCTAGTGGTGTCGCACATTTCTTCATATACTTATTAGCCATTTGTACTTCCTTTTCTTTTTTTTTTTCAGCTTTAATTGAGTTTATTGGTACATTTTAGGGATACAGTACAATGCACATTTCTTCATATACTTATTAGCCATTTGTACTTCCTTTTCTTTTTTTTTTCAGCTTTAATTGAGTTTATTGGTACATTTTAGGGATACAGTACAGTTACATTCATTGTTGGGATCTTGTACCTCTGCATGACAAGTCTTGATTCTCATTTTTCCCCTTACCCCTGCCCTCCCTTCATCCCCTCCTCCCCTCCCCATCTACAAACACTTTATTTTCAACTTTTCATTATCTCATATTTTTTTCTTTTCCCTTATTACCCTTCCCCTACCTATCCCACCTTCCCTATACCTTTAGCTCCTTTCTTCCCATTTCTAAATGTCAGCAATCTTATTAGGATCTTATGTATTATTGCAGATTATTCACACCAGGGAAATTATTCGGTATTGTACTTCCTTTTCTGTGTAGTGTCTATTCAATTCATTCACTTGAATTTTTTTGAGTCCTTTGTATATTTTAAATGTTAGTCTTCTGTCTTAGGAATAGATGACAAAATTTTTTCCCTTCTGAAGTTTTCTTTTCATTCTTAGCTATTTCTTTTGCTGTGCTGAAGGGTTTTAATTTAATATGATCTCATTGGTTGATACTTGGTACTATTTCCTGTGCAACTGGGGTTTCATTCAGGAAGTCCTTGCCTATGCCTATATTTTCAAGAGTTTACCTATTTTATCTACGAACAAGGTAAGTGTTTCTGTTTTTACATTTAAATCTTTGATTCATTTTGAATATCATTTAGTACATTTTGAGAGATATGGATCTAGGTTGAACTTTTTTTTGCATATGTATAACTAATTTTCCCAACATCATTTATTAAAGAAGCTATCTTTACTCCAGTGTATATATTTTTCAGAAATCCAATAGCTTTTTCAGAAATCCAATAGCTAAGTGTATTGGGGTTTTTTTCTGCATCTCTATTCTGTTATGTTCACAGTTTACATCACATCATTTTTTAACATTGAAATCCAGGGCAAGAATGATTCCTGCTTTGTTGCTGTTACTCAGATTGCTTTTGCTATGCAGGATCTCTTTTTGTTCTGTATGAGTTTTATGACATTTTTCTCTTGCCTGTGGAGAATGCTGTTGGTATTTTGATTGGGATTGCATTAAATCTCAATTTTGGAAATATGCCTATTTTGACTTCTTTATTTTCTGTATGTATTATTTCATTACTTTTTCTCTCCTAGTTGCTTTTCCTAATGTTTTGAGTACTAAGTTAAACAGGAGTGGTGATAGTGGACACCTTGTCTTGTCCTTGATTTTATAGGGAAGCTACTCAGCTTCCCCCATTGAATAGGATGTTGGCTTAAGAAGTGGCTGTTGTCAGACTGAGATAAGATCCTTCTATACCTATTTGCTTTAATGTTTTTATCATGAAAAGATGTTAAATTTTGTCAAATTCTTTTTTTTCTGTGTTTATTGAGATAATCATGTAATTTTTGCCCTTACTCCTGTTTATATGATATATATTATTTATTGATTTGCATATGTTAAACCGTCCTTGCATCACTGGGATGATGCCTTCTTGGTCATGATGTGTGATCTTGCTAATGATTCAGTGTATTCTGTTTGTCAGTATCTTGTTGAGGATTTTTGCATGTATATTCATTAAAGAGATTATCCTATAATCCTATTTTCTGATTGAATTCTCATCTGATTTTGTTTTTTGGTACCAGGGATTGAACTTGGGACCTTGAGCTTGTGAGGCAGGCAGTGGAACCATTGAGCTAAATCCTTGGCTTTTGTCTGATTTTGAAATCAGGTTAATGGTGGCTTCTAGGAATGATGTTGGATGTATTCCTTTCCTTTCAATTTTATTAAAGAGCTTGAGTTGTATTGGTGTTAGATATTTCCTGAAGTTTTTGTAGAATGCAACAGTAAATCAATTAATAACACATCAAAACAGATCAGTAAAGAATGTAGAGCCCACAGAAAATATAAGTAAACAGATAATGGGCCAAATAAGCAAAACTATCAGCAAGTCTTTAGAAGACGCTAATAAAAAGTTAACAGAGTTTAAAAAACCCTGTTTACAAAGATAATAGCAGAAATCTTTCCAATTAAGGGGAAATAATTTAATATTCAGATAAATGGGTGTATAGAACCCCCAAAAGCCATACTCAGGAAGGAAAAAAAAAACAAAAAACAAAAACAAAACAACCTCCCATGACATATCATAGTGAAAATCTGGAGGTCCACACAGTAACAGAACCTTAAAAGTGATTAGGAAAAAATCAATGGATGATTGTAAAGGTAAGCACATTAGAATTACAGCAGACTCCTCAAAACAAACTTTAAAGGCCAGGAGAGATTGGAATGAAGTGTTTCAAAAACCAAAAAAAAAAATTTTTTTTCAGCCAAGCTAATATACTCACTATCAAAATCAATGGAGCGCTGCTATCAGCATCCAGCAGAAGGAAGGTGGAAGGTGGAGGTCTGGGACAGCCCCTCAGAGATCTGCTCTCCCTCCTGTCTGCCTGGGCCCAACTGGTGAGGAGTAGCTTGCTGTGCAGGCACCCTGCAACACACCCATCCTTCCCCCAACTCTGCTCTCAGACCTCCTGATTGTTCCAGTCCTTGGATCCACTGTGCAGAGGCATAGGTGGTCATAAACGGCATTTTTCTGAGCGCCCAATTTTGAACATCTTTAAAGAAATGGCAGAGGGAATTTGTATTAGAACTTTGTGGAGTTCAACCCTGCAGGAGATCAGGGAACTCAATTTGGGCCTTGCAGCCCCAAATCAGTCTGAATATCATGGGTATGTCATTGGCTAGCTGAGGTCAAAGGCCTTAGTTCTGCACATGTCTGCACACATTGTATATTATGACAGCAGAGATATAGTCTGAAAGAGGCCCTTCAAATTCTTTTTTTAAAATTTATTTTCCTCATTCCACTCTGCAAATTCTTTCTTTTTTCTCTCCTCTTTTTCCAACTCATTCTCTTGGTCCACCATATTATTCCTCATCTCCTTTTCTGCTCCTGCCATAACTCAGATTTCTTCTTTTATCATTTTTTTCTTTTTTCTTTATGTTCTTTTCTTCTGTCATTTTACTTCACTCAGGGTCAATAGTTTCAAAAGAAAGTGAGCCCCTATTGCTGTTAAGTAGTTATATTCTGTCCTTGTTTTTGCACTCTGTCTTTCCCTTTTGAATTTAACAGTTTTCTAAAGATTGTGTGGTCATTCTATGTCCTCTGGCTTCCCTTGAAACCTTATCCAATGATTTTACCTATCTATTCCTCTCATCCTAATTCTGTCTAAGCACCCATCCTAAATGGTAAAGATTCTATATTGAAGAGTTTATTCTGTGCAAACATATTTTGGGCTACTTCTTTATTTTAATTTAGTTCACATGATTTAAAGGTGATAGATTAATGACTACCATGAATGGTCAATTTGTAAGATGTGCTTGATCCTATTGTATTGCTAATTGTATCAATTGGACTAAAGGATTGTGATTGATTTAATGAGCTGTCTTCTCTGATATTAAGAAAATAAGAATGTCTATCAGTCATTAGAGGCTCAAAAGCTAAAGTGCAATTATATCAGGAAGATTTAAGTAATAACCCAGAAATTAAACATAGGACAACACAACAAAAGTAAAAATGAGAAAACACTTAAGCAAGACACAAAGACAGACTTCCAGTTCACCAATGGCAAACAGTACAGCAAATGAGGATGAAAAGCCCTTTAGTGAACCACCAGGACACCCTGAACTCGTAGCATAGGAAGTAACAAAACAGATCAATCAGGCTCTAGAAAAATTCAAAACAGAAATAATTTCCCAGATAACCATAGAGATGGTGAGCAAAATGAAAGTCACGATTCAAGATTCTAAACAGAAACTGACAAAAAAAATAGATGAGCTCAGGACCATGTTAGAAGCCATGAAGGCGCAGCATAAGAAAGAAATGGAAACAATGAACACCCAATATAGGAAAGAAATGGAATCCATAAAACAGATTCGAACAGATATCTAGGAGATTAAAAACTCTATCGAAAGTGTTCACAGCAGAATAAAAGAATGCAAAGATAGAATCTCAGATATAGAAGATGGCATTGCAGTGAGTGACTGTGAATAGAAAGGTCTCTTAAAAACAGTAAGGGATCATGAGAAATAGATCCAACAACTCCTAGATGATGCAAAGAAGAATAACATAAGACTGATAGGAATCCATGAAGTAGCAGGACAAAATACAAATGACTTAAAAAACCTGTTCACAGAATTAATGACAGAAAACTTCAAAAACAGAGGGGAAGAATTTGATATACAGATAAATGAGGCATATAGGACAACTAGCCCCAGCCACAAAAATCTACACCTAGACATAGAATAATCAAGATCCCAGAAACCCAACAGAAGATCAAATACTACAAGCAGTAAGATAAAAGAAACAAATCACATGCAAAGGAAAGCCCATCAGAATCACAGCAGACGTTTTAACACAAACCCTCAGGTCCAGGAAAGCCTGGAGTGAGGTATTTCAAGTCCTAAAAGAAAACAACTTCCAACCTAAACTGACGTATCCTGCAAAACTGTCTTTCAAAATGGATGGGGAAATAAGATACTTCCATGACATAGAACACTTGAGAAACTTCATAAATACCAAAGCAGCACTACAAGGAATTCTAAACAATATCCTAGAAAAAGACAATGATGGTCACAACACCATAAGGCCTAACAGAACAAATCAAATAAGAAAGCAAGAAACTAAAAGGAGAGGGGGAAAAAGTAAAAAGTCAACAAAAGGACAATAACATAAAAATAATAAGTCAGTACATACGAGTTATAAACATCAATGTCAATGGCCTCAATGCACCAATCAAGAGAAATAGACTGGCAAAATGAATTAAGAAGCAAAATCCAATAATATGTTGTATACAAGAAACACGCTTAGTGCAAAAAGAAGCCCATAGACTGAAAGTGAAAGGATGGAAAACAATTCTCCACATGACAGGATCCCATAAAGAAACTGGGGTAGCAGTCTTATTCACAGACAAAGTACATTTCAAAGCAAAACTGATTAAGAGAGACAAAGAGGGCCACTACATCCTTGTAAAGGGAACAATTCAAGAGGAAGAGATGACAATCATAAACATATATGCACCAAATGTTAATGCCCCCAACTATATAAAACAAATATTAAATAACATGAAAAACCAAATAAGCACTAATATAATTCTAGTGGGGGATCTAAATACCCCACTATCACAAATAGACTGATCATCTTGGCAAAAAAAATCAACCATGAAATACTACAATGGAACCAAGCCTTTGAATATATGTCTTAATAGACATTTATAGAGTGTTCCAACCCACAAAATCAGAATATATATTCTTTTTGGCTCCACATGGGTCATTCTCCAAGATAGACCACATGCTAGCTCATAGAACAGGTTTGAATAAACGCAAAGGAATCACAGTTATTCCCTGTATATTATCAGATTGTAGTGCAATCAAGCTGGAGATCAATAGTATAAGAAACTGTAGGAAATTCACAAACACATGGAAATTGAATAGCACTCTCCTGAACAATCAATGGGTCACAGAGGAAATCAAAGAAGAAATTAGACAGTTTTTACAAATAAATGATAATGCCAGTACAACATATGGGAATCTATGGGGCACAGTGAAAGCAGTTCTAGGTGGAATATTCATAACATCGAATCCCCACACTAAGAAAACAGAGAAAGCTCAAATAAACAACCTAATGATGAATCTTAGACTCCTAGAAAAATAAGAGCAAGAAAAACCCAAAGCTCATACAAGGGAGGAAATTATAAAAATCAGAGTAGAAATCAATGTAATGGAAACTAAGAAAATTATACAAAAAATAAATGAATTGAAGAGTTGGTTTTTTGAAAGAATAAATAAAATCAATAAACCCTTAGCTAATATTATCAAAAAAAGGAAAGAAAAGGCTCAGATCCATGCAATCAGGAATGAAAAAGGCAAAGTCACAACAGATCCAACAGAAGTCCAGAGGATCATGAATACCTAGTTGGAAAACCTGTACTCCAATAAAATGGAAAACACAGAAGAAATGGACAGATTTCTAGATACTTATGAATTATCAAAGTTGATCAAAGAAGATAAAAACATTTTAAACACCCCAATTACAATCAGTGAAATTGAAAATGTAATTAAAAGTTTACCAATAAAGAAAAGCCCAGGTCCTGATGGATTCACTTCTGAATTTTACAAGACATTTAGAGAAGAACTACTGCAACTAACTACCCTTTAAAATTTTCAATGAAATTGAAAGGGAAGCAATACTTCCAAATTCATTCCTGGAAGTAAGTATCACTTTGATTCCCAAACCAGGGAAAGACCCAACTAAAAAAGAGAATTACAGGCCAGTCTCCTTAATGAATAAAGATGCAAAAATTCTTCATAAGATACTAGCAAACAGAATACAGAGAATCACCAATAAGATCATACATCCTGACCAAGTCAGACTTAGTCCATGGATACAAGGATGGTTCAACATATGAAAGTCAATAAATGTAATGCACTATATTAACAGAGTCAAGGACAAAAACCATATGATCCTCTTGATAGATGCAGAAAAAGCATTTGACAAAATTCAACACCCATTTATGTTAAAAACCCTGCAAAAAATGGAATAGGTGGTCTATATCTCAACTTAATAAAGGCTATCTATGAAAAACCAACAGCCAACATCATATTAAATGGCCCAAAACTGAAAACCTTCACATTAAAATCAGGAACAAGACAAGGATGCCCATGATTACCACTCCTCTTTGATATAGTTATGTACACTTTATTCACAGCAGTTAGAAAAGAGAAGGAAATTAAAGCAAAAAAGATAGGAAAGGAAGAAGTTAAACTTGTCATTATTTGCTGACAATATGATATTCTACATTGAAGACCCAAAAAACTCCACCAAAAGACTTCCAGACTTAATTGACACTTTTAACAGAGTAGCTGCTAAAGGTCAACTCTCAAAAATCAATAGCCTTCTTGTACACAAATAACAAACTTACTGAGGTGGAAATTAGTGAAACGATTCATTTCACAATAGCATCCAAAAAAAAAATGAAGTATCTAGGAATCAATCTAATGACAGAAGAAAAAACCTCTACATTGAAAACTACAGCACTCTGAAAAAGAGATCAAAGAGGAAATTAAAAAATGGAAAGCTATCCCCTGCTCCTGGGTAGGAAGAATCAACATAGTGAAAATGCCATACTATCAAAACTGCTATACAGATTCAATGCAATGCTGATTGAAATTCCAACACTATCTTTCAAAGAACTAGAAAAAAAAGAATCCAAAATTCATTTGGAACCATAAGAGACCTAGAACAGCAAAAGCCATACTAGGCAACAGACAGATGGCAGCAGGTATAACAATTGCCAATTTGAAACTATACTACAAAGCCACTATGATAAAAACAGCATGGTGCTGTCAAAGAAACAGACATGAGGATCAGTGGAAAAGATTGGAAGAGACAAAAACAAATCCAGATGTACTCAGCTACATCATCTTTGACAAAGGATTCAACCATCCTCAGTGGAGGCAAGATAGTCTCTTTAATAAATGGTGTTGGAAAAACTGGATTTCAACCTGCCAAAGATTAAAACTAGTCCCTTATCTTTCACCATGCACTAAACTAAAATCCACGTGGATTAAAGATCTAAATATTAAAAAAGACACACTAAACTTGCTGGAAGATAAGTTAGGCAGAACTCTTGAAGACATTTACATAGGAAAAGACTTTATGAACAAATCCTCAATAGCACTGGAACTAGCACAAAGAATCAACAAGTGGGATGCTATCTTATTAAAAAGCTGCTGCACTGCAAAAGAAACCATCAACAGACCTAAGAGACAGCCTACAATGTGGGAAAAAGTTTTTACCAGCTGCTCCTCAGACAAAGGAATATTATCTAGAATATATAAAGAATTCAAAACAATCAGTCCCCCCTGAATATAAGGACCCGATTCAAAAATGGGCATCTGAAATGAACAGACATTTCTCAGACAAAGAAGTAAAAGCAGCAAGTAAATATATGAAAAAATATTCCACATCACTGGTCATTCAAGAGATGCAGATGAAAACAACACTGAGATTCCACCTCACCCCCACAAAGAATGGCTGCTATCAAGAAATCACACAATAACAAATGTTGGCAGGGTTGCGGGGAGAAAGGGACCCTTCTCCATTGTTGGTGGGAGTGCAGACTAGTGCAACCACTATGTAAATCAATATGGAGATACCTCATAGAGCTGGGACTAGAGGTACCATTTGCCCCAGCCATCCCTCTGCTGGGTATCTTTCCAAAAGAATTAAAAGAATCATATGACAGTGATATATGTGTACCTATGTTTATAGTGGCACAGTTTGTAATAGCTAAAACTTGGAAACAGCCCATTTGCTCATCAGTTGGAGGCTCGATAAAGAAGATGTGGTTTTTCTATAAAATGAAGTACTATTCAGCCATAAAGAATGAGAAATTAGGTTCATTCATAAGAAAATGGATACATATTGAGGATATGCTCCTAAGTGCAATAAATAAGTCACACGTGTAAATAGCAAATAGTTTTTCTGGTGTGAAAAACTATAATAGCACATAAGACTCTAATGATATAATTGACTGTGTGAAATAGGAAGAAAAGGGCTAAAGGTGTAGGGAAAGTGGGAAGGGTAATAAGGGAAAAGAAAAAAAATATGAGAAAAAGAAAAATGGTAATAAAGTGTTTGTAAATGCAAAGGGTAGAAGGGGGTAAAGTGAGGGTAGGGACAAGAGGAAAAATGAGACCCAAGACCTGTCATGTAAAGGTACAAGATCCCAATGATGAATGTAACTGTATGGTATACCTAAAATGTACCAATAAAGTCAATGTGAGAAAAAAATTGATGGAAAGATACGATATTTACATGATAAAGGGAACCTAAAGAAATTCATAACCACCAAACCAGCACTCCAAAAAATTACTAAGGATATCCTAGAGAGAGACAGTGAAAGCAAAACTGACAAAATTTCTAATAGAATGAATATGCCAGGTAAGATGAGAACTTAGGTAGAGGGAGAAATAGGGAATCAGCAACTAGAAAATAAGGCAATTACAGACTAATATGCCTCAGTAATAACTCTCAATGTGAATGGTCTAAATTACCCAATCAAAAGATACAGATTGGCAGAATAGATCAAAAAACAAAATGCTGTATACAAGAAAAAAGTCATAGATTAAACATCAAAGAATGGAAAACAGTATTCCATACCACAGGAATCTGAATAAAAAGCAGCATACTTATATTCAGAAAATGCATACTTCAAACCAAAACTGATCAAAAGGGCAAAGGAGCTCAGTATATACAAGTTAAGGCAATAATCCAATAGGAAGTGATAAAGTCACTAACATATATGCACCAAAAGGCATTGAATCCAACTTCATAACTCTGGTACTATTGGACACAAAATATTATACAAGCATAAACACATCTGTAGTGGGGATCCTCAATATACCACTATAACAAATAGACAGATAAACTAGATCCCAAAAAACAACAAAGAAATAACAGTGTTGACCAAAACCTAAGAACAAATGGGTCTAATAGACATCTATAGAGAGTTCTAATGAACAATGACAGGATAAATATTATTCTTGGCAGCACATGGAACTTTCTTAAAAACAGACCATATACTAGCCAATAAAGCAAGCTTATAGAAATGTAAAATAATCCAAATTTATTATCATAGCATGATGAAACCAGAAATTAACAACTGCAAACACAGAAATTATGAAAATGCATTGAAATTAAATAGTATACTCCACAATAAATGATGGCTTACAGAAGAAATCAAGAAAGAAATAAGACAGGTTTTAGAACTAAGTGATAAGGGCAGTACAACATACCAGAACTTAAGGGACACAATGAAGGGTGTCTGAAGAGAGAAATGTATAGCTGTGAGTGCCCACATTAAAACACACACACACACACACACACACACACACACACACACGCACACAATGAGCTCAAATAAATAGCATAATGATGCATCTCAAGATCCCAGTAAACCAAGAACAATCCAAACCCAAAGCTAGTACAGGGGATGGAGATTATACAAATCAGAGAAGAAATCAGTGAAATTGAGAAAGAAAGCATAACAAATCAATGACCACAGAATGTTTTTTGAATAAAGAAAATAGACAAACCTTTAGCCAAGCTACACAAAAAAGAGAAAAGACACAATGTACTTTGAAATATGGAATACTACTCAGCCATAAATAATGAGAAATTAGTCATTCATAGGAAAATTGATTCATATTGAGGCTATACCCTTAAGTGAAATAAATAAGTAACACGTGTGTAAATACTGAATAGTTGCTCTGATGTGAAAAACTATAATCGTACATAAGATCCTAATAGTATAATTGAAAGTGTGAAATAGGAAGAAAAGGCCTAAAGGTGTAGGGGAAGTGGGGGAAGGGTAGGGGAAAGGAAATAAGGGAAATGAAAAAAATGTGAGAAAATGAAAAATTTGAAATAAAGTATTTGCTAATAGGGAAGGGAGGAGGGGGTGAAGAGAGGGCAGGGGTAAAGGGAAAAAATGAGAACCAAGACCTGTCATGTAAAGGTACAAGATACCAATGATGAATGTAACTGTACTGTATACCTGAAATGTACCAAGAAACTCAATGAGAGAAAAAAAAAAAGAAAAAGAAATGAAAAAGTTGAAATTACAACAAGTACTTCCAAAATAAGAAAGATTATTAACAACTACTTTGAAAACATATTTGCCAACAAACTGGAGAATTCAAAAGAAACAGATGTATTCCTAGATATATTTGAATTACCAAAATTGAACCAAGATTTAAAACCTTGAATAATTTAACAAGCAATGAAATTGACGCAATAATAAAACAATTTATAAGGGCTGGGGATTTAGCTCAGTGGTTCAATGGCCTGCCTCACAAGCGCAAGGACCCGAGTTCAACCCCGATACCAAAACAAAAACAAAACAAAAACAAAAACAATTTACCAACTAAAAATCACCAGGGGCTAGTGGATTGACTGCTGAATTCTACAAAAACTTCAGGGAAGATCTAACATGAATATTCCTTCCTGACCCCATGAGGCCAGACAGGCGGAAATGTTCACTCTGTTTCACACGCAGGACAGTGGGCCCCTGGGCCACGAGGACTCAGTTTGGCTGTGTGGAGCTGTGTGCCTGAATATGCTTTGGGTGCTTCCAGGTATGATTTTCTGCTCTCCCCGAGGCTTGCGTTCCTTGGTCTCATTCTGCCCTTTTTGTCAGTGCTTAAATCCTTTTTCTGAAGATCTATTGGGATTGACCATTCCATGCTGGGATTTCCTTGCAGTCTATGTGTGCTGACTTGGCCCAAACCCTTTGTATACTGATGGTAGTATTTTATTTGATATTATGCTTTGAATGTTTGTCTCCTCTCAAACTCACACTGACTTAGTTGTAATTGTGATGGCATTGGGAGGTGGAGCTTTAAGAAAAGCTTATAGTTAATGTTATTATCAGAGTTAATGTTATCAGAGGAATGTTATTATCAGGGTTCATTGTCTTGGGCATGGATCTCTTTCTTGGCCCTTCTGCCAGGTTATGACACAAAAGAGAGTGCTCGCCAGATCCTAGCACCTTGATATTTGATGACCCAGAACTGTGAACCGTAAGTTATTGTAATTACTCAATTTGTGGCATTCTATTTGAGCAACACAAAATGAATCAGAATAGTATGTTTCTCTTTCTGACATAGGTGGGAGAATCTGAGTAGAATTATAGTTGCTGACTCAGAGAGAATATGCAGAGTGTCTAGTATCCGTACTAGATAGGATGTAGTTCAACCTTCTCTATAAATGCCAAAAACTTCCTTAAATCCCTGCTAGTTTTAAGGATTTGTGATTGTGCACATATTTGGGGGTCATGGGGAAGTACAGAGCATGTAGAAATAGGACATTTGGCATTTAAAGAAACAATGGGCAATGTTTTCTCAAATTGGGTGAAACATATACATTTTTAGATTTAAAATCTTAGTAAACATTGACCAGGAGAAATATATTTCTAGCAAAGGTATAAAAATCCAAGTGTATGCATATTCCTGAGAAGGAAAAAGAAAATTTAAGGGAGGGGTTCTGTTGAGACATTTTATAAAATTTAAAGAATACTAACAGCTGACTAAAGGGAGACCTATATTCTAAAATCATTTGGGATGATAGTTTAGTCCTTTGAACGGTTTGACTAGGGCTCCTTTTCCAGGCTCTGTATTTCAGAAGGACCACTTTACCTTCCTTGTTCCAGTCTCTTCCCTGTGAATTGAGGCAGAGGTAACCACGGGAAGCCAGTTTGTACTGCTTCTTCTAGACCATACTTTCAGTATGTAGGATGCTTGAGTTTCCTGACTCAATGGCCTCGTACTGGCTTCTAGAGACTGTGGGCCCTCTTTTCTGCATCTGTTCACTAGAGAATGGAATAAGGGACTTCCTATGACATGGGTGTTGGGGTGGAATGTGGGCAGAGCTTACTTGTGCAAGATGAAGTGCTGATATGCACACATGTGCTGAGGCCCTCCATTTATCTATCTTCTCCAAGCCACACAGATGTTAGGGACAGATGTCTCTGGAGGATATTTGCTATAATCCAAGAGGAGAAGAAGAAAATCATAGAGGTTTTTGGCAACTTGCTTAAAGTCATAGTATGTGGTAGATGTGGGCTCTGCATAACATCATTAACATCAAACTTTGGGATTTAAAAATTTAAAAATTTTCCGGTAGGATCTGTAGAAAAATAACCTGTTGTATATATTCATTCTATCAGTCAGTGTTCACTAGAAATACAGATATAATACAAGTTATACAAATATTTAAAAGTTTACAAGACTGGCTTACAATGGCCACTCAGAGTTGGATGTATAAGAATGCAGAGAGTCTGTCCGCACTCTGGAGACTGAAGAATTCAGTTGAAGGTCTGGAGCTCACTGCTGTGTCCTGTATGGGTCCATGGTGGAAAGCTGAAGAGTCTAGGCCAAAAGGCTGAAAGATCTGCACCCAAAGCTGAAGAATCTGTGCTGGAAACTAGGAGATGACATCCAAGGTGAAGGTGAAGACTGCAGCTTCTCTGAAGAAACAGAAGCAGATCTGTCCTTCATTCCCCTTTACCCCTTCCAGGTGACAAGCAGTCCTAGGTTAGGTCTTCCATACCCTAGGGTGTGGAATTGCTGAGCCAATTTGGTTGAGCTTCTCCTATTCAAATTGACACAGTCAATCAACCATCATCATATTCATCCACCTAAGTCTTTATTTCATTTAACAATTTTTCTCTGTTAGAAGTAGCTAACAGGTATGCAAGCGCATGCATTATATAAGGCACAGTGCTGGCCACAGCTGACATTTCAGTCATTGTTTTGTGCCATTCAGGCCTTTCTGTAGTAAAAAAACAAAACAAAACAAAACAAAACAAAAAAAATTTGTGGCTACATCTGCTGGATATGGTGTCTGCCCACAGCATCCAGCTGTTAGCCCTTCTAGGATTGCCCCAACTGTAGAAAGGCCCCTCACACAAATGTGTGCCCCTTCTCATGGGGAATTTGCACCCTGTGACAAGTAGATGAGGGTTATTACTGTTTTTCTGTCTCAGCCTAATGACAATGTTGAATTTGATAAAGAACCTTTGCATAGGCTGAGACTCATTTGGTCTTCATTACTGCTCATTTGTTTCCTCTGCCCGGTCCTGTTCCCTTTCTTTTTCCTCCACAGATCTTTGTATAAATTGCATTCTGTAATAAACATTTTGCTTCCTGAACTATGCTTCAGAGTCCCTTTTCTCAAGAACTCAATTCCATTGGTGGTTCTTGCCTATGATAGGGATTAAATAATATGTGTTCCTTATACTCTAGTGAGGGAAGTGAACTATGAATACAAGTTAAGACAGTGTTAGATAAATGTTGCTAGAAACAGAAGATATGGAAATTCAAGACATTCCATGTGGGATAATTCATATGTTAGAGATTCCAGTCACTTCTGTGCTCATATACCTCCTGTTTTAGAGAGTCAGATCTTTTCTCATTGCTCTAAGGAGTACTCAAAGGTGTCAGGTAATCATGTACCTGTTCCGTAGTTGGTGAGTATGAATGAAGCAGTGGGTATCAGATCCAAGAGAAGTCAACTCATTCACTTAGCTTGTCTAACTCTCTAGGGACTTTGGAAATTCAGCCACAAAGAGAATGTACTCAGTTTCCACTGCATCCTGGAATTGATGGGACAGATAAACCATCAGGCAGACACAAATATAGAGAGCCAGTATGGAAAAAACAAGAATAAGGACACAGATATGAAGAAAGATGCAGAAAATGGAGACTTGGGGCTCCAGAAATAAATTAATTTCAATCTAGATTTTCTGGTCTCACATGAGATCTGCTGCATTTGATGCTTTCCATTTTGTGGGTGAGCTCTATATTTTTATCTCACAAAATTATGTCTTCTGGCTAACACAGTCTGTTTCTTATAAACATATTGTATTAAGACAATCATTTGGGGAGGGATCTGAATTGAGAATTACTGGAAACATGAGATTTTAATAGAGGAAGATAAAGAGGCCATGGAGCTCAGGGCAAGGAAAGAATTAAGTGCAGAGGTGCTGAAACACATTTTAGTTGGACATATTTGAAGGATGATGAATAGGCCAGTTTTGCCAAGATGGGGGTAGGGGACAGAAAGTGAAACAACATGATACATGTTCACAAGACTGGTGGGAAATTTTGATTAATTGATGGAGCTGGTCAGGATTACAGAGTATGTTCTTTCTTTTCAGAAATTCTCAGAGGCCAAAGAAAACAAGAAATAAGTGTAGAAAGTAGTAAAGGTTGGCTATTGGAAGAAGCTAGAAAATAAAAAATAGAGCAGCAGTGTATCATTTGTGGCAGGTTAGTAAGAGGTGATAAATGAAAATGGTCACAGAAATAAAAGGAATCAATGGGGAACTAGGAGGGAATTTTGGCTTCTTTCTGAACAGTAGTAGATAGTTGAAGGAGTATTTTAGGTGCAACACGACATTTGCTGTATAGGGCTGGAGAAGCGTTGTCCTGCCCTATGCCAGAGTCTTTCCTCCTCAAAGACTTCAGTGGGAATGATGGCTCTGATTTATGCAATTATTGGTGGCTGTGTTCATTAGGTGTAGCTCTGTGTATCAACTCAAGATCCCTCTACAGAAGATCATAAAAATCTCATTTTGGCTTTAATGCAAATGCTTTATTGGCTTATTTAATTAGAAGAGTGGAGAGGTACACAGGTTTTAGTGGGTTTGATTCAGAAGTTCCCACAATCAGGGCTCTGACTCCATATCACCTTGAACCTTTCAAAGTAGCTCTTCTGTGTGTTAACTTTATTCTGGATAGGTCCTTTCATGATGATCCAAATGGATTCATTATTCTGAGATCTCTTTTTATTTTATTTTAATTTATTTATTTTGCTATTTTTTCATTAAGTTTATTGGTATACTTCAGGTATACAGTACAGTTATTCATCATTGGGGTCGTGTACCTTTACATGATGTATCTTGTTTCTCGTTTTTCCCCCATATCCCTGCCCTCCTTTCAGCCCCACCACCCTTCCCTATTTACGAAGACTTTGTTTCCATAGTTTTCCTTTTCTCATATTTTTCTTTTCCCTTCTTTCCTTTCCCCTACTCTTCCTACTTACCCTACTTATTTAGCCATTTTCTTCCTATTTCACATTATCAATTATACAATTTGATTCTTATTTACACTTTTAGTTTTTTACACCAGAGAAACCATTCGTTATTTACTCAAGTGTGTCCCAATTATTTCACTTAAGAGTATGGCCTCAATGTGCATCCACTTAGCCATAAATGTCTCTAGTTTATCATGTTTTACAGCTGAGTACTTCATTTTATAAAAAACCACATCTTCTTTATCCAATCTCCAGTTGATCTGCAATTGGGCTGTTTCCGAGTTTTAGCTATTACAAACTGTGCCACTATAAACATGGGTGCACATATATCACTATAGTCATTCTTTTATTTCTTTTGGAAAGATACCCAGCAGAGGGATACTGGATCAAGTGGAACTTCTAATCCTAGCTTTTTGAGGTATCTCCATATTTATTTCCATGGTGGTTGCAATGGTCTGCATTCCCACCAACAATGGAGAAAGGTTCCTTTCTCTCCACAACCCCACCAGCATTTGTTATTGGTTGATTTCTTGATAACAGCCATTCTTTCTTGGGTGAGGTGGAATCTCTGTGTTGTTTTCATCTGGGTCTCTTGAATGACCAGTTATGTTGACCATTTTTTCTTATATTTATTTGCTGCTTTTACTTGCTTGTCTGAAAAATGCCTGTTAAGTTTTCCCACATTGTCGGTTGTCTTAGCTCTGTTGGTGGTTTCTCCTACAGTGCAGAGGTTTTTTAATAAGATGAGATCCAACCAGATCTTTCATGTAAAGGTACAAGATCACAGTGATGAATGTAACTGTACTGTATACTTAAAAAGTACCAATAAATTCAATAAGAAAAAAATAAGATGAGATCCCAGTTGTTGGTTCTTTGTGCTGCTACCTGTGCTACTAAGGATTTTGTTTGTGAAGTCTTTTCCTAGGCCAATGTCTTCACGGGTTCTGCCTAACTTATCTTCCAGTTTTAACTTATCTTTCTGTTTTAATATTTATATATTTAATCCACTTTAATTTTAGTTTAGCGCATAGAAAAAGATGGGTCTACTTTTAATCTTTGGCAAGTTGAAATCCAATTTTTCCAACACCATTTATTAAAGAGGCTATCTTTCCTTCAGTGAGGCTGGTTGGCTGCTTTGTCAAAGATGAGGTAGCTGGGTATGTGTGGAGTTGTTTCTGCATCTTCTAATCTATTCCACTGATTCTCTGGTCTGTTTCTTTGCCAGTACCATGCTGTTTTTATCACAGTGGCTTTGTAGTATAGTTTCAAGTTAAGGATTGTGATACCCACTGTCATGGCTCTGTTGCCAAGGGTGGCTTTTGCTAGTCTACATCTGAGATCTTCTTTAAATTTCCCACTAAAGGGATAGAAGCTGCTTCAATGATTTCTCCAAACTGCTTAAGTAGCATCTCACATCTCATGGATCTAAATTGTTTCCTGTCCATCCAGTCTTTATACAAGCGAATTTTAGCAATTCTCTCATTCTTTTTTTTCCATTCTCTCATTCTTAAAAAGATAAAAAGGAACAAGAGAAATAAAGAAAGCCCCAGCTGTAGCATGTGATTCTTATGCTGTAATACACTCACTATGGCTGGTTATCAACATGACACCACTCTACTTGGAATGATGTCCACAGTTGACTCTGTAGCCCAGGGGAACTGGCTCCAGTATCTTGCTATGCCTATCTTTGAACCAATTATTTGACTAGGTCAATAAGCTATGCTTTAGAACAATCAAGGCTGGCCAACTACTGGGGCTGGTTTCATCCTTCTACATGAAAGGCCATGGCGAAGAAAAATAACAGTAAGGAAATTGTCCAGAGTTTAGTACTATTGAAGTTAATAAAGGAATGTGGAAAATAAGACAACCTGTTTGAGAGAAGAAGACACATATGAGGTGAGGAGTGGAAAAGGAGTCAGAGATAATGAGTGAGTGGTATACTGCAGGCCAGAGAAAAATATGAAGAGAAGTTAAATAGAGAGTAATGGTACATTTACTGAGGTATTCATCCTTGGACTAGAAGCTCTCTACAGCATGACTCTATTTTATTTTCCATGACTAGTTGGGAGGCAATATTGTGTCATGGTGAATAGTCTCATGATCGTAAGTAGTTACAGAAACTGTTCTGAACCTCTGCTCTTAGAACTTTATAGACAATGTGAGGATTAATTCAGCCGAGAGAGGGTGTAGGACATTATGATTGACAGTGTGGTTTCTGGAGCTGTGCTGCTTGACTTGAATACCAGTTCTATAAGTTATTGTCTGTAGGACTGTGGACAAATTTATTAAACTAATTGGTGTCCCCGTATTTATATTGCACAATAGGGAATATAATGATATCTATCTCAGAAGGTTGATACAAATATTAAATGTTTTAGAACAGATAAAGTGCCTGGAGAATTGCAAAAAAGTATATGGAAATAATAGCTACTTATATAAATTTTATGTAAAGCAATTAGCAACATTTTGGACACTGTGATGAATTAATTAATGGTCAACATAAGTGTGAATGCCCAGGTGAACAGTCAGCATGGTTCTGGGCATCGAGACTGACTTGAGGATTGTTGCTGAAATGACATAAAGGGAGATCGGCAGAGGAAGATTGGATGCCGCTGATTTTCCAGGAGAAGCTCTGTTGTGGATAATTTTCCTGATAAGACCCCAGCTGTTCTTGGAGGAGCATAGATCCTCTCTGAAAGTGGGGAAAGCTGCTGTTTTCTTAGAGAGCTCTGGATTTTTCCTTGAGCATTGCTTTTTGGCTGTAGTGCAGATCCCTTAGCCTTCTGGCACAGATCTTTCTCCTCATGAGGGCAAACTTTCCAGCTTCCATTACTGGCCTTTGGGCCTTCCCATTCAGACCCTTGATATGGACTTGCACGAGACATTGATAGGGGCTCAAGGCCTTTGGCTGGACTTGTACAAGTGACACATTGATGTGGGAACCAGGCCCTCAGCTGGATTCTTTGGGTCTCTAACATAAAGACAGATCTCTTGCACTCTTCTGAATTTGACTTTTGGGTGAATATTATAAAATAGATCTATAAATTTGTGTCCTGTGTTAAATATATTCCCTTACAAACCCTAACTACAACAGGCACATAAGAGCTATTAGATTAACATTAGCTACATTTGCTGTTTTAGCCATCTGCTACTGTTTTACCCAGATTTATACTCTAGCCAATGCTTATATTTCTTAGCATGCCAGAGAAATGCTTCTAAAACTGAGTGAAAAACACAGACAAAACTTTTATGTTGCTTCTGCCTCTGAATTCTCAAATTTTATGTTTGTTTGTAGCTCCATGTCCAACTACTGTTTCTGTTGCATATTTCTATTTCCTGTGGACTTTTTTCACTTATTCACATTCTCGGTGAGTTGAGACCATTTACATTGATGGTTACAACTGAAATGTATTGGCTTTTCCTTTTATTATTATTTTCTTGCTGTTGGTTCCCTGGCTTCTAGCCTCTGTTTGATTGTTCACCCTGCCTGGTGGCTTTTTTCTATTGGTATTCTTGGAGTTGTGGTCTTCATTATATTTTTCTAAAATATCCTTCAGGGAATTTTATATAGCTGGCTTACTGGTCATGAATTTATTCAGTTGTCCTTTTTCATGGAAGTATCTCATATCTCCACTGAATTTGAAAGATTGCTTTGCAAGGTACTTCAACCTGAATTGGAGGTTGTTTTCTTTCAGAACCTGAAATACTTTTCTCCAAATTCTCCTTGACCTAAGGGTTTGCATTTAGAAATCTGCTGTGATGCTGATGGACTTTCCTTTATAGGTGATCTGTGTCTTTTCTTTAACAGCTTTTAATATTTTGTTCTTCTGTTAAATTTCTGGGATCTTGATAATTATATGTCTTGGTGTAGATTTATTTTGGTCATCTCTAATTGGTCCCTTGCCATTTTTAAGATATCTTATTTTTTCATGATTGTTAACTGCAATCCTGTCTTCAAGTTCAGAAATTCTGTCATCACCTTTGTTCAAGCTATTGTGTGTACTTACAGTAGAATTTTTAATCTCATGTCTATTTGACGGTTTCCATTTCTTTCCTATGTTGGGTATTCATGGTTTCCATCTTTTTTCCTAAGCTCTTCTTTCTTTTTTAAATCTGTGTTATCTCTAGATTATTCAGCATGTTTTTCATTTTGAGAATAACTTATTTTTTACCTGAGCAATTATTTTTGCTATAACTTCATGGATCTGTTTTGTTACTTCTAGTTCTATCATTTCAGAAAATTCAGGTGGGTAACTTTTGATTTGCTCCATCTCATTGTCTCCAGACTTGTCCTAGGTGGGCTGGATGTCTAGGATTGCATTCTGCTTCTGTGTCTTGTCATTTTCTTTTTTTGTTTTATGTATCAATACTTGTAAATTTCTTATGCAAATATCTTTATCACTAGTATCAATATTCCCTAAGAAATGTCTTTTCCTCAGAGATGTCTTCTGGTCATATGTGGTTCTTGGTCTTTGTGTCTGTCCCAAGATGCTACCTTCTCAATTTCTTAAGAATCAGAAGTTGCTATTTATTTGCCTCAGCAACCAGTCCTTTAGTACTGGACTATGGTGATGGTCATGGCCCCAAACAATTGCAGTGTTGTCATACTAGAGAGAATAACTGATTTAAAACAGGTGTTACATCCTGACTAAAGTAGTAAAATTAGCAATATCAATAGCATCAAGCACAGCCTAGAAAATGACATTGTGGAAACTATTAATTTGGTACCTTTAACCAAAGGTGCAAGATCTACAGTTATATAGCAAGATCTACAGTTATATCCTACATAAACCAGGAGTTTGTATGCAATGAGTTTCCTCTGAGTGAAATAATTTTACCCTAGGGGGTTATTTAAGAGAGATATGGGGCAAAACAGAGAGATAAATGAAGGGAAATGTAGTAGAGACAAGGCTGGGGGACAACTAATGATTATCCAGTGTTTGGGAAACTGGAGAAGAGGACAGGAGTGAAAGCAAGAATAAAGCAAAAGAATATTGACATGAATTAGAAAAATAAGGGAAGATTTTCACTCTCATGAAAATATAAACTCAAGAGACATAGTTAAGGAAATAGAGAAAGATGAGTAGAGCAAGATAAAAATAAAGATAAAAACCAAACAGTAAGAGTGAAAGGAAACAAACCAATAAAGAAAGAAAAAATAAAATTCCTCTGAGGTCCACAGTTCTGTGGTAGTGTCCGAGGCAGGTAGTGTCTCCAAAATGTGCTGTGTACCCCTGCCAAGTCTGCTGTAGGATTTGTGCTGGGTAAGAGTTTGATCTTGTGGGTGCTGGGGCAGGTCTCCAGCCAGCGGCTTTTTGTATGTCTCTCTCTGCCCCTCCCCAAGCCTCCTTACCATGGGTTGCTGTGATGCCCTCAGCAGGGACAGCCTGGAGCTGCTCCCAGTCCCTTGTGCAGTTGGGTTGACTCAGTCTTTGCACAGTCTTCTCTCTTTCATCCCATTGGTATTTCTCTATCCTGTCCCGCTGCTCACCTCAGGATAAGGATAAGGATGCTGTCTCTGCTGGGAATACAGCCCAACTCTGCTTGGCCCCTTCAGTCTCCTCTCCAGCCAGTTAAGTGTTGTTGCTCAAATCTTGCATGTGTGCCTATGCCACTCTCAAGCCACTGGTTACCACTCATTTCTTTTCCTACCTCTGCTGCACTGAGGATCCTAACTTTGGAATGCAAGATGGAGAAAGAAAAGAAAAAAGAAGAGCAGAGCAGAACAGAGAAGAGAAGAGAAGAGAAAAGAGAAGAGAGAAGAGGAGAAAAAGAGCAAAGGGCTGGCAGTCTTTCTGTGGGGAGAGAGCAGATTTCTGTTCACTCGGCTCTGTGTTTGCCAGCAAAATCTGCTGCCAGGCTGCAGTGCGCTTTTTGTGGGGGAAGGCTAAAAAGAAAAGAGTCCTTCTTTCGTATTTATCCTGTGTGGTTTAAATTAGCTGCACCTTTTAAGTTCATGAGTTTCTTGGGAACTTCTCAGTATGGTGGTTCTTGCTTAGAGCTGCCTGTGTGACTGGTAGCCCTGTGGGCTATTGCACTGTTTTATGAATTCCCGTGCCTTTGTTTTATTTGATCAACTAGTCTCTCATTTCAGATTGGTTTTGGAATCAGGAAGTATGTGCCTTCCTTTCTTCCAGTCACCTGTGATTTAACTGATATTTCTCGGAGTAGGTCCAGCATGACTCTTCCTCCTTTCAGCCATGTTAAATTTCTCCAGATTCTTGAGGGCTTGGGTCATCTTTGTCATCAGGTTGCTTGGCACAGTGCCCTCATTACTACAGGTAGGGAATAAGTCATACTGAACAGGGTGTGTCATCTTGGACCTATAGATAGTGAAGGAAGATATGTTGATTTCAAGGCAACAGATTTATTGTAAGATAACTTGTCTGCACGATCTGGATCTGGGATTTTTCTGCTGTCATAAAGAAACAGTGGAGTAGGTAATGAGGTTGTCCAGCAGGAAATAAATTCATCCCAGTTGTTCCATATGAGTAGGAAATAATGAAGGGAGGAACTAACACCTGGCGGAGTTAAGGAAACCAATGAGTCTCTGGACACCCAGGGACTAGAAATAGTGGGAAGCTCTTACTTCCTTAGGGTTAAATGACAAAGGGAGAATATTGTGCTGCCAGAGCAAAGTGAGGTCAGAGTCAGGGAGGAGGAGCCACAGGCTTGGAGTTATAGTCACAGATACCCAGCTTCTCCAAGAAATAGAGGTATAATAAAGACAAAAGAGGAAAGAAATGTCCCAAGCTCTCCTCTCTCATCCTCAGATCTTTAGTCAGGGACACCCAATGGTTCACTGGAACCAGGAACTTGCCATCCAGGGGGGCTGTGTGATTCAATCCTCAGACTTCAATTTCCTGCAGTATGAGACAGGACTGAGAAGAGAATGAAGGAAATAAATTTAAAAAGTGCATTTTATATAATACAATGTATTCACCGTAGTATTATTCCAACATGTTAACAGTTTAAAAATTACAATGATGATGATTTGCATTTTTTCTTTGTACAGTGGTAGTAGAATCATGGAAAGAATTGCGTTCAGGAACCAAGATGCCTCTGTACTGTCTTCACATCTATTGTATATTTTAATTACTAGAGCATCTCAATTTGGAACATCCAAACTGCCGTTCTGAAGACTCAATAACAAG
The DNA here is from genome assembly GCF_012274545.1 of Fukomys damarensis. Lineage (NCBI taxonomy): Eukaryota > Metazoa > Chordata > Mammalia > Rodentia > Bathyergidae > Fukomys > Fukomys damarensis. The sequence goes on from NW_022900925.1 coordinate 3,228,910, forward strand.
GTGTGGCCAGTGGCTATCACACTGAAGAGTGTAGCTGTAATCAGCTATCAGTATCATTGAATTTAGAAATAAAAAATTAATAATTAGCAATACAGTGGAATGATATTCTGGTGAGGAATAAGTGTGCAAGTATATGCCATGAGAGGCTTCAGGAGGCCTAAACCTATGTTCTGGGTTTCAGAGTACTAACAGAGTTGGTGAATACTATTTTGTCATGGAAAAAATGAAATCTTATTTGTGATAGCATAGGTGAATCTGGAGAATATTATGTAAAATGAAATAAGTCAGGCACAGAAAGGCAAATAATATATGATCTTATATGTTGAATAAAAGACCCCTGATCTCATAGAAGTTGAAGGTAGAATAATGGTTACTAGATATCAGGGAGAGGAAGGGATAGACAGGAATGGAAGAAACGTTGAGTGATGTCATATAGAACACAGATGAGAAATGTATATTCTGGTGTTCTGTAGCACAAAAAAGTGACTTATAGTTTTAAAATGCATTGTACATTTAAAAGTAACTAAAAGACAAGATTTTTATGTTCTCACTACAAACAAACAATACATGTTTGGGGTGATGGGTATTCTAATTACCTTGAGTTAATCATTACACAAAGTATACATATATTAAAACATCACGTAGAACCCCATGAATGTGTATGATTATTCTTGTCAACTAGAAAATTTTAAAAAGATGAATCCAGGCTTGGATACATACTTATTTCATCACTATCGGTTAGTTCCCTCATCCACAAGAGAAGGAATACTAAGATGTATTTCATAGAACTCTCATGTAAGAATTTAAACACGGACATCCACTAGAACAGTTTCTAAACCCATGTGGCTGTTTGCTATCATTGTTATATGATTCTAGTAACTGGCAAGGTACTGATTCTATTTGAATTATAATATTATTAATCATTATATTTCAGTGATTAGGGAGCAATACTCATTCAAGACTAACAACAAAACAAAAAGAAAAAAGAAGCAATAATGATGTTTGTCCCTTCATAATGTTGCTGTTGGGGAAGAATAAGGTAAGTTAAAAGAAAGAGGAAAGAGATAGATACTGTTGTTGAATTTATGAAATAATTTCAATAATTCCAAAGGATGACTCTTTTTAAAACTTAGGTCTATGTGTCACCAACAGTTTGAAAAACAGAAAAGTACAAAGGAGGAAAATAAAAACTTTTAAATCTGATCCTCTTCCCAGATATTTATTGTGCATTTGAATTTCTTTCAATTTTCTTTTCCAATTTTTGACCATTTTTCATTGTTGTTCATTATTTCAATTTTCTTTTTTTGTTGTTTTTCTTAAGGAAAACCATTTTTTTGTATTATTAAATACAAAAATGTATCTAGAAAATAAGAAGCTTGCACTATGTGTTTCACATGAAACATTGCTAGCCCACAGTTTTGTAGGTTAGCCCTATTGCTTCTGGGCTGGTGGTGAGGCAGTGTAACAAAGCAAGTGTGGGTGGGAGGAGAAGATGCTGACCCCAGGGCAGCTGGGAAAAAAAGGTGTACTGAGAAAGGAGGGGCACAGAGTCACAATATCCCCTCCAGAAAATGCCCCCATGATGCTGATTTTCTTCAAATAGATCCCACCTTTTAAATGTTCCACAATCTCCCCATATGCCATGTACTGAGGTCCAAGCCTTCATATAGATCTTGAGGAGACATTTCAGATCTAAACTACAATGTAACTGTACCCCAGGGACTGTCACTGTGGTTCCTGATGGACTGAGTAGTAAAGCTAAGGCAGGTGACTTGGGGAAAGAGAAGTCAGATGCAGAGGCCAGAAGCTGGGTGGGGCAGGTACGATGCCCCAGGAACAAACGGTATCTGATATTTTGAAAAGTTTTAATATTTACAGGTGATGGAAAGTTGAAATACAGGAACAATTAATATGTGGAAGAGTTTGAAAGTATCAGACCACTTAAATCAAGTGATTGTGCTACCTCTTTGAATGTCAGTTAGATGGTCTTGCTTATGAAGACTATTTTTTATATTTTATGAAATAATGATAGTACAGTTGAAAAACAGTTCCTGTAGTTACCATTAAAATAGCAGCAAAGTGTAAACAGAAAATGTGTAATTATTTTGTAATGTATTATACTATATTTTGATTGAGAAGAAAAAGCCAAGATTCTCAGCGAATTTTTAAATCCTCAGAAAGTTTAAATCCTATTGCCCAAGATAAAACACTAAAGACCAAAAGTCTTTCTTTGCAAGGGAAGTGGTATCATGAAATGGATAATTTGGCAAGAGTGGTAATACTTTGGAAAACAATGTTTTAAAATGGGGCGAAAGGGCCAGGGCTTTAGCTCAGTGGTGCCACCACCTGCCTTGTAAGCTCAGGGTCCTGAGTTTAATCCCCATACAAAAAAAATAGGGTGAAAGTTATATGCAAAGAGATCACACAAAAAACCCAACAAGCATAAGATAAATATGGGAAAATCATGTTTTGAAAAGATGGTAAGAGAAGGTGGTGGCCTAAAGGTTGCCATAATACAGTGTGAAGTAAGCATGTTGGTGAAATTTCATGTAGAGTTTAGACAAATTACAAAAGACAACCTTGGAGAGTCACATGCCCAAGTATATGAGAATCACGTACTTACAAAATTATATTAATAAAAGTAGATATGTATTATTCAAAATAGAAGGAGGGAAGAAGCTGAATGCTAGATTAGAAACGCATAACAGATATTACTGTTCAGGAATCAGTGCAATGGTAGAAATGTACACAGTTCTGAAAATCTAGGAGGACGGGATCAAGAGGGGAAAGTGCAAGCCAGGGGAATATTACCTGCAGTAGCAGGAGCTACAGTATAGAACAAGAGGAGACCAAACTGGAATTAGCAAAAGATAAAGCAAGGCAAGTAGCAAAGGGAAAGACATTTGGAAAGAGTGAGCAGTAATCTCACATCATTGTGGGACAAGACAGGGCTAACTGTGCGCAAGCAGATACACAGGGTTGCGGTGGGGATCTGTTAGGTAGGTGAGATGTGTAGGGCCCCACAGAATCCATCAATGGGGAGCATAATCCAATAGTTATGGGGTTGGGTAGGGAAGTGTGGTAACAAGGTTCTCCATGCTGAACTGGAATTTACCAAGTGGACTCTTTTCCTGTGGGAAGCGGTCAAGAGCATGGTAGAGGCTCCATCTTTGGAGGACTGAATATTGATTAGAACCTGACTCATGAAAGAGCCTATAATCTCTCTGGTTGGTTTTTACTAGGTTGCCAGTGGAATCTTAGCCCTGGAAAAGCACAGAAGATCAACTGCTAGAAAACAGAGTCCCTGCATTTTTAATTGAAGCATCTTTGGTAAAACAAACAAAAACTCTTTTCTGAGGAACAGGATATGGCCAGTGCTAAAGGTAGGGCAAATTGGGTACAAATCACCCAAACAGAAGAATAATGAAATAATAAATAATAAGAAGAAAACGAGAAAGAGAAGAAAGAACACCTACATTTATTCAAGTGTTGCATTTGGAATAGAAGCTAGTAGCTAAGAAGAAAATAATTCTAGAGAGTTGGAAAACATGCATGTGATATGGTAAAAATCCACTTTAAATATTTTAATCTGGGATTCAGCACATACTTCTTAATAGTCATATCTTTATGGTTCACATCTAGTTACCACCACCACATTGGGGTGTTCATAGCTGGAAGCTGACTGTTGTTGCAAAATGGGTCTAGGCAAGGGAATAGGAAGCAGAGGACACCAATGGCCTGTGCTCCAACACACCAGAAAATAGTTGCCATCTTTCAGGCTGCTGACATTAACTGTGTGCCTAAGGAGCAGGAAATGCAGTGTAGAAGTTGATAGGAAACAGACACTCCTTTCCCACCATTTGCTCTTTCCAGATACTATATCTGGCTTTTGGCTTAAGTTTCTTTGGACACTGTATAATGAAATCTAGCTATCTGGGATTTGGTTTCTTACCTGCTTGGTGATACCATACTGTACTGTTCTTTGCATAATTATAACAGCTGCTGCCTGGCAGAACTACATCTATCCTCCTGGCCAGAAGGGTGGCATGACCATCTTTTATATTACCAGTGAAATTCAGTCAAGGATTAATCTGCCAGGCATCGTGGTGCATATTTGAAGTCCCAGCATTTGGGAGATGGAGGCACAAGCTGTGAGTTCAAGGCCAGCCTGGGCTACACAGTGAGTACAAGGCCAGCCTGAAATACATAGTGAGACCTTGTATCCCACCAGAATACACACACAAACAACACCCCCCCACAGAATAATTTCCTTGAATGGTTGGGACAACAGCTCTTCCATGGTATAAGAACATTTTCTAAATGAAAGGTGTTTCTCCAAGAGGTGGAGGTCTGATTTGGAAAAGTCGTTTTTCCTGAAGTAACATGAGCTAGAATGTGCATGTGTACGTGCATGTCAGAGAGGGAGGAGGAAGAGATCAAAAGGCCAGTGGGAAAGCCAAGGATGCATATGATTTTTACTTTGGCAGTTTTACAACCAAAAAAGAGGGTTAAAGAGAAAGAGTGAAACCTTTCCCCATTTCTGTTCTGATTGAAGCTTTAATTCTAAAATAGTCTTTGGCTTGAAAGATTGAACTGCACCATCTTTCCATATAAATGGCAAGGCAAGACACATTTTTATGTGTTGTTTTATGAGTTTTCTTCGCATCTTTAATGTCTAACCATTTTATAGTGCTTGGCTTTGCAGGGCCCTAGAGATACTCTCCTGAGCAATACTGCTTTTTTATTTCTAACACAGGAATAGTTAAGAAAGTGTCTGCACACCAATGACAAATTATTGAAATCTTAACTAGAAATAAAGCAGTAAGGATTGCTCAGAATGAAATCTTAAAAGAATGTTGGAATCCAGAGAGGGAGAGAAATCTTCAAAATAGAATAGTGAAGTAAATTGGTACAACTAAATGTGCCTTATAAGCAATACCTGAATATTAATTGCATTTTGCTAATTGTTACATTCTCTTTTATCTCCATCAATCTAGAGGCATCAAAAAATCTAATCCTTGACTATAAGAATTTGACTAAAGTCTTTAAAAGCACACACTTGAAGAGTTATAGCAGCAGTGTGAGATTTTATCTATAGATCTGTTTATTTATTTGGTGTAAATGCTGGTAGCAGTGAGATATAATTATGTGCACATCATGAAAATGTTGTCCCACATCCTTTCAACCTGTTCTTGTGTGTTAACTGCAGTGCTGATGTTATCAAAATGCACTTCTTTCCAGTTTTTAATAATAGATTATGTTAAAAATCATTTTGAGGTTTTATGTAAGAAATTAGCTTAACCATTTAATTTTTTTCCTCATCTCAATCTTATTCCAATAAGTAGAGAATCAAATAGTTGTGAAAAATACACTTTCCTCTTTTTTCTTGGTACCAGGATCGAACTCAGGCCCTTGCATGTGTGAGACAGCAGTGGAACCACTGAGCCAAATGCCCAGCCCTTGAAGAATATGCTTTGGTTTCAAATTGAGCTTGGTCCAAGTTCTGGCTCTCTGGCCTTTATAAATTGTGTGACACGAGATAATTCCTTCACTTCATTCAAACATGGCCTTTTACTTGCAAAGAGGCAATACTGACAATGCTTACTTCATATGTATAATATTATTGTAAATGTTATTTTTTTTTTTTTGAGACAGGGTCTCATTATGTAGTTGAGATTGACCTGGAGCTCATTATGTTCCAGGCTGATCAAGAGCCCAGGCTAATCTTGAACTCACAGTGATCCTCTTGCCTCAGCCTCCCGAGTGCTGGGATTACAGGCATGCGCCACCATGTCCGGCTCTGTTTTTTTTTTTTTTTGATATTGTGATTGAACTCAGGACTTTGCTTGCATTTGCAAGGCAGGCCTGGGCACCACTGAGCTAAATCCCCACCCCTTACTGTGAATGTTAAATGACATAATTACATAGTTAAATCATATAGCATGATGGTAATATGTTGTGGTAATAGTAATATTATATAGTTAATATACCATAATATAATTCAATAAAGTCTTGGAACCCTAATGCATTTATAATGCTAGAAAACACCACCACTAATAGCAAAAACACCTTATACTGGTGGATTTAATCAGATATCAAACTAGATCTTGTTTTACTATAGCACAAGAGGCAGATAGGAGAGGTTAGAAGAGGAAGATAATGAGGTTCTGGACTTTGTATTTGAATATCTTCTAACATATTTAATAGCTACAGTTCTGTAAGAAGTGATTTCCACTAAGATGACTTTCCCTCTTGAAGGGATCTCTAGGCAAAATATTCTTGGCAAGAACATTCTGACCCAAATATTTTATAAGTAAAGGAATGAAAGAAAATGTGTAAAATGTGCCTATAAAAGTTGGAGCTGGGTATTTTAAAGTCCTCTCTTGGTTTTCCTTTTTCATCAGAATTACTTTCTTCCCCTAGGGGGGAGTTGGAGAAAGAGGAAAGGAAACATTGAAAAGGCTTCACAGTGGTTTGCTTCTTAGATCACAAGTACACGACACAGATTCACTGAGACCTCAACTCTGAGTCTTGCTGGTTTATTAAGATTCATTTCCTTGCATGGTAGGAACTTTGGACTTTAAATATAGAATTTACATGTGGAGAGACTATCCATTGCCTAATCTGTTGTTTCCCAAAGCAATGGCATAGAAATATCCCAAGGGATGCTCCTCCACCTTTTTTCCTATGACCAAATCATTTCCTATGGTCAAATAAATCCCTTTTTCTTGAGCCCTCACTATGCATATTAGTGTATTATAAGTTCTTGGGACTCCTGAAATAAACTGGTATGACTCATTTCTGTAACTCAGTATTTCTCTAATTTTATTTTTCTTCCAGTGATAGCTAACATTCTTGGAATCCATGTTCTGCTGAGTTATACTGGGCTAATTCCTCATGCCTACCACTGCCAGTTCAAGTGGTGGTCTGGAGAATCGGGTCTTGTCTTGTCCCATGCTCACCATGTTAGGCACTTGGCATGTCTGCAGCAGAGGTTCTAGTGAGCTAGCAATGTAGCCAGTCGTTTGCAAGTCACAACTTTTAGAACCAGGCTGCTAGTGACCTAGAGCTTCTGTATGGAAATGTGATGCAAAAAGATCTTGGCCTTTCATGGTGCTGGAGTATCCACACGGCTAGGCTGAGTGTTTGTAAGGAGGTGACTGTGGAGGAGCCCACTGAAATTCATACCTGTGTTCTGGCTGCTGTACTTTCTTCTTTTGAGGTAGAGGAAAATTACAAGCACTGATTTTTCCATCTGTAAAGTACATTTTAAAGTATAAAAGAAAAGGCAGTCATTGAAAGTGAATGATGAGACACTTGTGGTTATGAGAAAAGAAAAAAGATTACCTACACAGATATTCATACAAGTGATTGAATCATCTCTAAATATTCCACTTAACTCTCAAGGGCCTGTTTCTTTGCGAATATTGAAAATAGGAAATATAAGAAAAATCCATTTATTCCACAGAGAAGCGCAAAAATGAGTAGGTAGAAGCCAAACTATTTCCATGGTTTTCTTTTCAATTTGATTTTGGAGATGGACTGAGACAATAGATATGGACTTGGCAACTTTTCTTCCCACATGTTGCATGGGTGTTCTTCAGGACTGGAAGCCATTTGTGATCATACGAAGAAATGCTCCTGCTGACATGTGGGCGTTCCTCACCGCGTAGATTCCAAGCTTAACGACAGCCATGTAAATCCAAGTTCCCATTGAGTGTTGTCTTGGCCTCAGGGGTCTGAGTTGCCTTAGCACCTGGTAGGGAATAGATAATATTTTGTTGCCCTTTCTGGCCTGAGATTATTGATGTTTCCTTGTGTGTGGTCACTGCGTGGGAAGGCTCTCCATGGGACTATAAAGAAACAGCTTTCTCCTTGTCAGACAACAAGGAAGACAGAGCAGTGAAAGGACAGGAACTTTCTCCAGGTTAAAGCTGTTCTAAGTGTGGTCCTTGGACCAGCAACATTGGTATGGCCTGGGAATTTGTAAGGAATGAACATTCTAGGGCCCCATCCAGCTTACAGATCTGGAAGCTCCTGGGGTGGAGTCCAGCTGATGGTGTTGTAACAAGCACCAGCCCTCCAGGTAATGTGTTGGAGTTTGAGAACCACTGCTCAAAAGGAAAACCATGTGTCCAGACGGGAAAGAGCCTCATTAGATGTTGTCATGTACTGTTTAGCCACGGGACATATTCTGAGAACTGCATCTTTAGGTGATTTCATTGTGTGTGAACATCATAGAATGTGTTTACTGAAACCTAGATGGCAAAGCCTACTACATACACACACGTAGGCTATATTATAATCGTACAGGACCACATTGTTTGCATGGTTCATTATTGACTGAAACTCCATTTTGTGGCACACGACTGTGTTACTTTTATATTTCTTCTATGGGTTTTATTCCTTTCCTGCTATGTCCAGCTTATGGGTTATGATTTCTGACACCACCCCACCAACACAGAAAGGTTAAGAAACCTTTCCTGAGTACAGCTGAATCTGACTGACATTTTGTAACACGGTGATTCTTGACTTTTCCTGGAGTCCCCTAAGAGAAACGATTAAAAACTCAGATGTCCAAAGCCACATCTAAGACCAATCACATTAAATCTGGGAGCAGGATGGGTGGACTAAGGCATCAGTATTTTGAAATCTTCCCCTGGGATGATTCCACAGTATAGTTCAGTTTCTATAAAGATGAAGCAAACAAAGGTAAGGGAAACAACTAGAGGTTCCATTTGACCCAGCCATAGCCCTGCTGGGTATCTTTCCAAAAGAATTAAAAGAATCATATCACAGTGACATATGTGCACCTATGTTTATAGCAGCACGTTTTGTAATAGCTAAAACTTGGAAACAGCCCATTTGCCCATAAATTGGAAATTGGATACAGAAGATGTGGTTTTTCTATAAAATGGAATAGTACTCAGCCATAAAGAATGAGAAATTAGAGTCATTCTATGACTCCAGGAAAATGGATACATTTTGAGGATATACTCCTAAGTGAAATAAATAAGACACAAGTGTAAATAGTGAATAGTTTCTCTGATGTGAAAAACTATAATAGTACACAAGATCCTAATGGGATAATTAACATTGTGAAATAGGAAGAAAAGGGCTAAAGGTGTAGGGAAAGTGGGAAGGGTAGAGGAAAGGAATAAGGGAAAAGAAAAAAATATGAGAAAATGAAAAAATGGAAATATAGTGTTTGTAAATGGGGATGGGAGGAGGGGTGAAGGGAGGGCAGGGACAAGGGAAAAAGACCTGTCATGTAAAGGTACAAGATCCCAATGATGAATGTAACTGTACTGTATACCTAGAATGTACCAATAAACTCAATAAAAAGAAAAAAAAAAGGTAAGGGAAACAAACAAAAGACAGTGTCTATGTAGGGAAGATGTTTAAGCATAGGAATTCAAGGCTAAAAGTCTTAGTGGGTGGGGATTAGCTCAGTGGGGCTGCTGACTACCTCGCAAGTGTAAGGTCCTGAGTTTGATACCCACTACCAAGTAAATAAGTAAATAAAATAAAATAAAATAAAAATCTCAGGGCTCATCCAGATTCTGATGAATCTCTGAAGGAAGCTTTCCTCACCCTTTCTCATCCTATTATTACACAGACCAGAGCTTCTGGGAGCCATGTGATTTCCTGGCCCCTAAGAGCAAATCTGCCCAGACTTTATAACAAGACATTATCTGCGCTCGTTGTTTTGCTTCAAATCTCCTTGATGCCAAGCACACACAGGCAATTGTGATATCAGGACCCTGGTCCTAGGACCACTGCTCTCCTGTTAATTTATCTTGTTCCTTCAGCCTCACTAATCTCCCTCCTTGCCCCAATCAATATTCCAGTGCTCCCTGTGCAGCTACCTAGAGTGCGGTGCCACAGTTCTCCCTGCCCCCTACCCTCAGGTCCTTTGAGTTCTGATGCAAGTGTGGTCTTTGTATTAGAATTCTCCAGAGAACCAGAACCAATCAAATGAATATATATATATATATA
>NW_022900925.1:3238939-3254283 GCF_012274545.1 Fukomys damarensis
GTTGGTGCAAAAGTTATATATTTTCAGAATTTTGAATTTTTATCTTTGCCCAGGCTAGCAATATGTAGTATCATATTGTGTTATGCTGCTGCACAGCGACAATGAACCACAGCTCTCAGTCAACCATGCAATCATGACGGGAAAATCATACTCTCTGCAGTGTGAAGATTCGGTAGGTTAGTTGTGTTAAATGTATTTTGACTACAATGTTTGCAGCTTATGATAGGTTTTATTGGGACATAACCCTGCTGGAAGCTGAGGAACGTGTGTGTGTGTGTGTGTGTGTGTGTGTGTGTGTGTGTGCACGCACGCGCGTGCATATGTGCGTGTTGTGTAAAGGAGATTTATTCACTAGTGTGATTATGAAGGCTTAGAAGTCTCATGATCTGTTGCAGCCTGAGAACTGTAGTGTTAATGGCTTTGATTTTAGTCTGAAATTTTGAGAACCAAGAGTCCATAGATATCCCTGGTCAGACAGGCAATCAGCCGGTGAATTCTCTGTCTTTCCTTTTAATCAGCTCCTCAATGGTTTGGGTGAAGCCATTCACCTCAGCAGGACAACCTGCTGCACTCAGGCTACCTATTCAAAAACTAACCTTTCCAGGAAACTTTCTTGGAGTTACACCTAGAAGTAATATTTAACAAGATATCCGAGCATTCTGTAATTCAATCAAGTAGACACATGAAATTAATTCTCACAATCTTTCTGGGAAAAGGATAAAGGCTAGACCAACTGGGGGATCCTCAGAAAAACTGCCTCCAGTAAAGTTTGAAAAGATTAAAAATGAACAGAATATTTGCTCTTCGATGTTTGTAAGTTGTAGGAAATGGGTGAGCGGTGTTAAAGAAAACCCTGAGATAGTAATCAGCTTTGAATCAAAGATATACAGGTATCTATGTGTGTGGTCACAGGGATTTTGAGAATCAAATTACATGGGATTAAGACAAACTGTCTTTGACAATGCTAATTATTGATGGCGAAGAGTATAAGAGATTCATTTACAGCTTAATTAGACAGTGAGGAAAATACTAATGATAGCTCTTTTGACTTTCCACATGGTAGAGTTGTGGTTCACAATTATTACTGATGTCGTCAATATGTGCTGTCCTGTTACCTGTGCTGGGCCAAATGTCCCAAAAGAATTTAAGCTGTAGTCAGATATTGTGTCCCAGTAAAGAGAAAGTTGACCAATGCATCAAGAAATCATAGCAGTAGGCCAGGATAACCAGAAGTACTAACATGTGCAGGTATAAGGGCGCAAAACAAGGGTGCTGTTACGTTGGAAAGAGGCCACTTTGTAGAAGACTATAGGTAGCGATCACCAAACAAAAATCAGCAGGGAATAAACACTGCAACCTCACATGTTTTTGTTATACATTCAATCATTAGACGTAAAGTCACTGGGTTCAGTAACTCCTTACTTTAGGTTCCCGGTGGATTTTTTTAGTGCCACCAAATTTTTCATAGCAGCTATCAGAACTTACAATGAACAACCTGGAAGAGAAAGAAAACATTTAGGACAAAATTAAATTAACTCTTTTCTCCCCTCCCCTAATGAAATCTAAAAGTCTCATAAATCAATGTATTGCATTTAAACAGCAATTTACTCTCTGACCTTCAATTCCATCCCCATTTAGAGCTTAGAGTAGAAACATGGCAAATTTTGTTAGGCCTGATTTATAGGTGGAGAAAGGCCTATTCAAGGAGATATATCCATGTTTATTGCTGGTCTACAGGCTTGTTGAGTTCCTCCTGTGAGGGAAGTAAGAGGAATCAAGGAATTAATTTTTGTTGTTAAAATAAAAATCTAGGCCGTCTGTCTCTAGCTGTCTAATTACAAGGGACACAATGTTAGGATATCTTCATTTTACAAATTACCTGCAAACAATTCCTATCCAAGTAAATGTATTAGGTTTGAGACATTTAGCTGCCACTAATCCAATACAGATGTACTTTTAGGATTCTAGGGTTAGAAACCCTGTATGAAGAAATATGCAGGCGCTAATCCTTTGTAAGCTGCAGACAGACAAGCTATTGTTTTCTGCAGGGAAGAGTTTTGCTGGCTGTTCTGTATTTGTCTGCAGGGAATTCTTGTCCCAACTTGGCTGAAATATACGTAAGAATGAAGGTTTGATTGGAGCCTAAGGATGAGGAGGCTCTAAATTTAGGCATAGGATGAAGGGAGCTCACTTAAACATCTCCAAATACATGCCATCTCCTCTTAGACGACATGGCCATTTCCAGGGGCATTCTAGTAGAAGCACCCTGTTTTTTTCTCCTACTGGTTATCAGGAATTAGAATTAACTATAGACTTAAAAAAATAATGTTGCTAAGACTTATGAGGTCAAGTTTTTAAAAAATATATCTGCTTCCATACATGAAGAAAGTTAAAGCGAGCAGTATAATCAGACAACTAAGTTTAGAGAAAAAATTATATGAACTTAAAGATGGTGCTTGGTTATGAGATCATCAACTTCATAGTAAGATAATGAAGTTGAAGAACTGAGAATTAACCTTGGTCTGCCCTTTGGTTTTATAGACGACAATACCTGATGCATTCAAATATAAGTGATTAATTAAATATGCTACAGCGTTCTACCCTAGATTTCTTCCTGACTTCTTTCAAAAACTCACAGGTGCATTATTTTTAAGGAGTTAAAAGACTATTTTTATCTATTGGAGACTTGATGCATTTTCTATTCACAAACAAGGTGTTAAACAAAGAAGAGAATTTTGTGTAAATAGAATGATAGGTGAATCTTCAGGCATAGAGAGGACCAGGACCTCAAAATATGCTGTCAGGACCCTGTTACTTTCTTTCTTTATCTACTGCCTTTAGTATCCTTGAGTTGGCTTTTATGATGTGGTACAGAAGGTGGACCCAGCCAGGTAAATTAAGCCTCCCTTCCCATTAGCTCAGCAAACCTCTGATAGAAAGAGTATAACGTTTCCAGTGATTCTCCAAATACAATATGCACGGGGGTTTCTGGTTGCCTAGCAGGCTGTGTCATCCTGGAGCAAAGGTGAGGAGTTAGCCCTCACCTCACCCCCACAACAAACTTTAGACTAAGAGTGAGAGAGCTGATGGCAGAGTGAATCACACGTGCACCAAATCTCTTCTTGGATGGGACATTGCTGTAGTTTGGTACTGGAATGTCCCCAAGTGACAGGGTGTTAAAGGGCTTGGTGTTCAGCTTGGCCCTGTCAGGAGATGGTGGACCCTAAAAGTTAGGTGCCGAGTGCAATGATAGTGAACCTTTTAGAGACCAAGGGCCCAAACTGAAACTGAAAATGCACTTATTTCTTGAGAGGTGCCACCAACACAATTAAACCCAATTCCTAGGTTTTAGTAGAGAAAAAAACAACTCATACACTTGGCTCATGTGATGATGCTGCCATAGGTGTGCCACCACTGGCCCAAAGGGAATTCCTAGCATTACTGGGGAAATGCCCTTAAAGGGAAGAGTGAGACTCCAGTCTCTCTCTCTTTTCCTCCTCCTTCTCTTCTTCCTCCTCCTGCTCCTCCTCCTCTTCTTCATCTCCTTGCCCAAGAGGTGGAGGTGAGCAGTTTTGCTTCACCGTGCACTTCTGCTACAGTGTGCTGGCTTACCACAGGCCCAACATAACAGGGCCGATGATCAGGAGCTGAAACCTCTGAAGTTGTGAGCCAAAATACACCTTTTTCTTTCTTTATACTTAATTATTATAGGTGTTTGTTACAGAAATAGAGAGCTGACTCACACAGGCATTAACACTTTTATATTCTTTCCCACATCTATAATTTAACCACAAAGAAGGCAAGAACAAGACCACACTTTTAAAGGAATTTGTTCTTTGTAGTTTGAAGAAATCTCCCACTTTCCAAAAAATTCTCACACCTCAGACTTTGCACACTTGAATTCATGCAATTCCCTGAAATATATTTTCTAATCACATGATGCTGACTTTAAGTCTCATCAGTTTCCTTGAGGAGAACAGTTGTGTTGATTTAACACCATTCACTGAGAATTCCTGTGCCCCACAGCTGCACCACCCTGCTCCAGGTAGCAGTGGAACACAGGCTGAAAGCCTCCTTTGCAAACACCTGCTGGGGATCTACACACCTGGTCTTGGTGACCTCACTCTTGGCCCCATAGGCGCCCAAGGACTTTGCTCACAGTTCATAAATCCCACCCACTCACCATTGCTCAATTCACATGAAGGATCAGAAGGCTCCTTTCCCTCTTTCTTTCTTTCTTTCTTTCTTTCTTTCTTTCTTTCTTTCTTTCTTTCTTTCTTTTTTTTTCTTTTTCTTTTTTTTTTTTTTTTGGTACTGGGAATCAAACTTGCAGCCGCTGGAACCACTGAGCTAAATCCCCAGCCCTCCCTCCCTCTTTATTTCCAATTACAATTTATGTCAAGGGAAATTTTGCTGTGTTCTCAGAGCATGGAATACCTAGACTGTATGCTATTAGCAGCAATAGTTTTTATTTTTAATTCAGTTTATTGTATATATCTATATAGATATATCATATTCAACGTATGGAATTTGTACTTGTATATGATCTATCTTTTTTAAATTAATTAATTTTATTGGCACATTTAAGGTATACAGTGTAGTGACATACATCATTGGAAATTTGCTCCTTTACATAATCCATCTTGGTTCTTATTTTTTCCCCATTTCCCTGCCCTCCCTTCAACCCCTCCACCCCTCCCTATCTACAAAGAGTTTGTTTCCATTTTTTCTTTTTCTCATGTTAATTCAATTCCCATTTTTCTTTTCCCTACCCCTCCCAATTCCCCTTCCCCTTTGTACCTTTTCTTCCTATTTCACATTATCTATTATACATTTTAGTTCTTATTTACACTTTCAGTTTCTCACACTAGAAAAATGAGTTGGTATTTACACGTGTCCTATTTAAATTGGAAATTCTCCTTTACATAATCCATCTTGGTTCTTATTTTTTCCCCATTTCCCTGCCCTCCCTTCAACCCCTCCACCCCTCCCTATCTACAAAGAGTTTGTTTCCATTTTTTCTTTTTCTCATGTTAATTCAATTCCCATTTTTCTTTTCCCTACCCCTCCCAATTCCCCTTCCCCTTTGTACCTTTTCTTCCTATTTCACATTATCTATTATACATTTTAGTTCTTATTTACACTTTCAGTTTCTCACACTAGAAAAATGAGTTGGTATTTACACGTGTCCTATTTATTTCACTGAACAGTATGGCCTCAATGTGCATCCATTTAGCTATAAATGTCTCTAGCTTCTCATTCTTTAGGGCTGAGTAGTACTCCATTTTATTTAGAAAAGAACACATTTTTTTTTAATCCAGTCTCCTGTTGATGGGCAATTGGGCTGTTCCAAATTTAGCTATCACAAATTTCCATTCCCTTCCCCTCCCTTCAACCTCTTCTCCTCCTTATTTATAAAAGCTTTATTTCTACTTTATATATTTTTTCTTTTTTCCCTTTGCCTTTCTTCCTTTCCCCCCCTTCCTAGAGCCCCTCCCCATTTGAACTTTTTTTTCCTATTTCACATTATTATACATTTTGGTTCCTTTTTACACATTTAGTATCTTACACCAGAGAAATAATGTGATAATTACACATGTATTCAATTTATTTCACTTCAGAATGTGCACAGATTTAGCTATAAATATCTCAAGTTTATCCTTATTTATGGCTGTGTAACACTCCCCTGTATAAAAAAAATCACATCTTCTTTATCCATTCATGGGTTGATGGTCATTTGGGTTCTTTCCAAGATTTAGCTATTACAAACTCAGCTGCTATGAACATAGGTGTGCATATGGTACAATGCTTTTAATTCTTTTGGGAAGATATGGAGAAGGGAGAGAGAGGGGTCAAATGGATTCTCTAGACCTAGTTTTTAAAGGAATATCCATACTGATTTCCACAGTGCTTGCAGCAGTCCACACTCCTACCAACAACGGAAAAAGGTTTCTTCTTCCCCATATCCCTGCCAGCATTTGATTGATTTCTTGGTAATAGTCATTCTTTCTGGAGTGAATCTCAGCATTGTCTTAATTTGCATCTCCTAGTGACCAGTGATGTTGAACATTTTTTCATATATTTATTTGCCATTTTTACTTCTTCAACTGAGAATTATCTAGTCATTTTTTACTGGGCTTTCAAATCTGAGGGGTTTGATTTTTTTTAGTTCTTTATATATTCTAGATACTAGTCTTTTTTCTTAAGAAGAGCTGGTATTTTCCCTGCTCTGTTGGTTTTCTCTTTACATTTCTGGTGATCTTTTACTGTGCAAAACCTTTTTAAAAAATTCATTAAGCTTATTGGCGCATTTTAGGTATACAGTATGATGACATTCATCATTGGGAATTTGTACCTTTACATGATATATCTTGGTTCTGATTTTTTTCCCCATTCCCCTGCCCTCCCTTCACCCCTCCACCCCTCCCTGTTTACAAAGACTTTGTTTCCTTTTTTTCTTTTTCTCATATTTTTTTCCTTTCCCCTACCTCCCCCCCAACCATTTCCCCTTCTCTTTCCGTTTTGGACCTTTTCTTCCTATTTCTCATTATCCATAAGTTCCCAGTTGTTGATTCCTGGTAATATTTCCTATGGGCTTTGTGGTGAAGTAGGCAGCGACTCTTTTCCTGATTAGCACCTTGCAGTGATGTTACTAACCTGAAGATTCTGTTCAAGGAAGCCAATGATGTCCACTTGGTTCATGGCAGGGGCCTGGGTCAAAGCCAAGGTAGTAGCTGCTTCCATTTTTCTGTGCACGGGTGTGCCTCTGTATCCAGGGGTTCCGTACCTCTGGATTCAGCCAGTCACAGATAGGAAATATTTTTTTAACAACTGTATTTGTTCTAAATATGTACAGATTTTTTCAGTGTTCCCTAAACAATGCAGTGCAATAAATATTTAAATAGCACTTACATTGTATTAGGTATTATGAATCATAATACTTCATCATCTAGGGATGATTTAAAGTACATAGAAAGATGTGGATGGGTTATATGTAAAGGCCATACCATTTAATAAAAGGGACTTGAGCATCTGAGGATTTTGGTATCTGCTGGGGGTTCTCAATCACACTCTGTGGACACTGAGGAATAACTATATATCTAGCTTCTCATTAACAACAAAAAGTCCTCTCATATGAGGAGCATATGGGACAGTGATCCCATAAGATTATAACTGAGTTGAAAAATTTCTACTGTCTAGTAACATTGTGGCCTTGGGACTGTCAACTGCAACACATATTTATGTGTTTGTGGCAATTCAGGTGTAAACAAACCTACGGCACCGCCAGTTGTATCTAAGTATAGCACATATAGTTACAAACTATGCATAATACTTGATAATGATGATAAATATACTACAAGTTTGAGTATTTACTATATTATGTATTTTACTGTTGTTTTAGTGTGTTTCTTCTACTTAGAAAAGTTTAGCATAAAACAATATTCCATGGCCGGGGATTTAGATCAGTATTTCCACCGTCTGCCTCGCAAGCGCAAGGTCCTGAGTTCAATCCCTAGTATCAAAAAAACCCAAACGAACTGGTATTCCATTAGATATAACTAGAGCCTCACAGACCCCAAGTTTACATAGAGGGATTGACCTGTACCATGTAGATATTAACTTTATGATGTTTGTACAGTGATAAAATTGACTAATAAATTATTTCTCAGAGCGTGTCTCTGTAATTATGCAAAACAGTATATATCTCCCTTACAGATTTACTGGGGAGGGATGACCAGTTGAGCGCAGGCTCAGTCTCTGGGTTTCTGGATTACTAACTTTATCCTTCCCTTCAAGTGCAACCTACCATTATCCTCTGTGCCCATCACTACAAAGCTATCTCAGACCAGCCTTACTGTTGACCAGTAAAACTGAGAGGAGACTCAGGAGTCACCACTGAGCATACTTCAGAACTGGGGTCC
Source organism: Fukomys damarensis (assembly GCF_012274545.1). Lineage (NCBI taxonomy): Eukaryota > Metazoa > Chordata > Mammalia > Rodentia > Bathyergidae > Fukomys > Fukomys damarensis. The sequence continues at coordinate 3,246,862 of NW_022900925.1, forward strand.
AATTCTGGTTTCTGAGTCAGAGTTTCTCTCTTTCTTATCCTGAATGACATAGAAATCTAGGAGGCCTGGATGGGTATTGCTTACCCTGCTTCCCTTGGTTCTATCCTTTCCTTGAACCTTTGTGTATTCTGTAGCCCTTGTTAATTGGAGGGGTAGAGATTTTTACAATGCTATGTCACATTGGATAGAAAGCTACACAACGTTTTTGGATACTATTCTAGCTAGGTCTCAGGGTCACCCTGGCATATCTGATTTCATGACATCCAAGGCAGAGTAAGAGTCGTCACCCTCACTGTAGCCATCATCATCTAAAATTGTTTGGACATGGATTCTAGGCACTGTTCTTAGCTCTGTCCAGATGGTCTCCTCTTTTTCTTTCTTCTCCCCCAACTCTCTTTCCTCATAACTCTTTGACATAGGTTCTATTTTTACCCCCTCTATGCAGATAAAGAAAGTGAAGCTCAGAGTATGTAACTTGCCCATCCTCACAGGATTATAAATAACAAGACCTGAAGTCAACATGTGCTGTTTCCCCATTATACAATAAGATGAGACAGGAAGGGCACACACATTGATCCGGATGTGCGAAGATGCCCAAGGCTAAGCACAGTCAAGGGCTGCACTGATAATCCTCTAGCTTTGTAATAAGATTTGTAGCACTTCAGTCCAGCAACGAGTTAGTGGAGAATGCTGGTGGTGCAGAGATTTGAGGGCTACAGACCTTTTTGGCAAAAGCAGCTAGGCATCAATTCAAGTACAGTTTATGTATGTTGTGAAGAATGGAGTGACCTGGCTGGGACCAGTGAGTAATCTGAGTCATTCATTTTGTAAATTTGAGTATCATCCCAATGCGTGAATATTTCGTAAGTGTTTCCATGTGTCCATCTCCCTAAGATACTCCTGAAAAATACAATAACTGCGGCAGGATGCAGACTGGTGCCTGACTATGGAGCATGGACCATGTCTCCAGCCTCTCCTCATGTAGCTCCCTGGGAAGGCAGATATTCTTTCTCAGTATGCTCGGTACAACAGCCACTACTTCCAGAAAATCCTAGTAGACTTCACAAGGACAGAGTTTTCCTCAGTTAATGAGTTTTGTGAGAAGCTGTTAAAATTAATGTGAGTTTTCTCTACTGTGAGGCTTCCAAAAGGTGCTACCATGTGAATATAAGAGGGGGTAAAGAACATAGCATTCCAGTATTTCAAATATTTTAAACTAGTTTGCCTCCCAGTTTTTCTTCCCAGAGATTATTGCATTATAACTGTGCTCTGTGGAGCTTGTTTGGAAAAATGCTGATTCAAACACAGCACACTCACCATTAAAATAACAAACAAAACAGGGGCTGGAGATTTAGCTCAGTGGTTTCACTGCCTGTTTCACAAGCACAAGGACCCGAGTTCGATCCCCTGTACCACAAACAAACAAACAAACAAACAAAACCAAAATAGTATACGGATGCTCAAATCATTTTCTGTGTAAGTTTTCTTTCCCAAATATCTCTTTATCTGGATGGACAGAGGGCTAGAGGCCACAGAAGTAGGCAGTGAAAATGGCCTTGCTCTAATGATTTGTCTCCATGCAAGAGCTTTCCTTGCATGAGACTCATTTGTCCTGCTTTCAGTCTCTGCCATTGGCAATTGGCATTGTAAAACTGCTTACCATCATTCTATAATTCATCTATTTGGTTTACAATATAACCATGTTTCTTAAATGATTTATATATTGTTTTCCACTTATGAACAATTTTAAACTAAATGCAACTAGGTGTTTAAAAAGTGCTATGCAATGGTTTTTTCATAATGAGCCATTTAAGTCTGGTCAAGGAATACACTTAGGGGGGCTGCTGATTCTGCACACTATTTATAAAGCTGATTAAAGCTACACTAGTTATTCTGAAGTTTTAGAATTCATGTCAAACAGTGAGGATGACAGAAGCAAAAAGAGAAAAAACTAAAACAAGCACATCTAGGGCTGAATATTCATTCAAGCTCCAGACAAGTATTTAACTAAAGAAGTCTTTGAGGAGATAAAATTCATTTTGAAAACTCTAATACAATTGAAGCTTCAGTTCACTTTTCTTATGAATTTTTATCTCTGGAATTCAGGGAAGAAACATATGCTTTTTGGTTCACAAGGCTTTCCTGTAATGGACGATAAGGCTAGGTGCTCAACAATCACCAGGTTCCAACTGTTTTCATTAGAACGATAACATATGGCCACATTGCTCAACCTCTTCATAGAGCCCCGGAATGGTATCATAAAGAGGGAGATGAGAAATTCTGGTTTAGATTAAAGTAAATGGCTTGATAAATTGGCTCTGATGATCTACAATTTAGTATTGTGAAAGCTCTCAGAGATGGGCCTTTTGCAGTTTTCTTCTCTTGTGCTTGAGATTAGTGGGAGGGGATGGTGGGAGATCTTAATCTTTCTGTTTTTAGCAGTTATAATTCCAGTGAGGTAAGTTGCAAATGGAATGGGTGTGTGGGTGGGCCTCCAACAAATTCTCAACAAGCACTCAACTGTAGCCTCACATCCAATGCATATCTGCCATTATTAAATCCCACTGGTGCAGCAAAAGAATATGGGGTCTGAAGGTGGGCAGAAGCAGGGGGAGATGTGGGTGTACAAGGAATTGAGTGATCAGAGATGAAGAAATTACACATGGCAGAGAAGTGAAGCTTCAAGATACCATTTGCATGGCACTAAAGGAGTTGATGAGGGAGAGGCTGTTGAGCAACTTTAAATGCTAGTTTTTTTTTATAAGGTTAGCAACCATGGAAAGCAGGTTGCTACACAGATGAAGAGAAAAACAGTTATTTGTTGAGCACCTATGAATGTCAGATGCTAGGTTAGGCTCTCAAATGGGTAGCTTCATTTATAATTTACAATGAGGGCAGGAGACACTATCATTCATCAAATAGATATGGTTTTAAATTCTGAGGTAATATGTACCCTATGGAGTTGTAGGGAGAGAATAAGACAGTGCATATTTTTAAAACAAGCTTAGTAGAGTGCCTGATGCATAGTAAACAATAAATGCAGTCGCTTCTCAAATCTACCCCTCGCCAAACTACCTACAAAACTAAACAACAGCAATAACAAAATCTTGCCAGAATGAGGTAAGCATTCTTAAGCTCATTTTGCAGATAGGATGTGAAGGGCTGGCTTTGTGATAAAATAAGACAATACATACTAAACCCAATTACATCTGTACAAGCCTAAATTAGCATTCCACTTTGACAAATCAGCTTCTTTTCCTGACTTTTGATTTCTATCCGTTAAACATCATTTTCCTGTTCTTGACTTAAAATTGTACAAGCGTAGTAAAAAGTACCACAGGTTAACCTCTAGGTTCTTTTCTTTATTTTTTTCTAAATCTTAAAATCTTATAATGTAGTTTCTCAAAAAAAAAATTAAAACCTAAACATCAGTTAGTAAAGGATGTTTCCCCTTATATTATAAATATGGAAGTGAATAGCTTGTGCCAGCCAATAGCAGATTCGGGATCCAGACTAGCTCTGTCTCTTCTCTGTCTTCTCCTGCTCTTTGCTGTCTCCTCATTCCCTTGTTTTCTCCCTCTTTTGAGGGCTCCTGTGACATTTGTGCCTCTTATGCTTATGCACTGCATTCTTCCTTGGACTTCGCTGTCTTTATATTTGACTTGTCCCCTCTTCTGAACTAAAGCATCCTTGAGAGCAGAAACCCATTCATTTTGCAATCCCCACAGTCTCTATCACCTAAAAGACAGTTGATAAATATCTGCTGAATTGAACAAGAACTCAGTTGGACACTGAACTCAGCAGTTTACTAAAATCAGAGCCTGGAGATTCACCATAATTACCATGAGATGATTAATAGAAATAAAAATGAGATGTTCCTGCCTTTAATAAGAACTGGAAATGATATTGCTCTGTAAGCAATAAATATCATCATAATAGATCAAAGCAGAGATATTGGTAATATAATTGCTACCACTCAGCATGGTCTGACTTTAACCTGAGAAAAGCCATTACTTGTATAAAAGGAGTAAAATATGTATGCATTCCTCAGAAGGTATTTCTTTGGGTCATTGAAATAAAGAGGATTATTCTGATTATCTAGTGCTATATAAAAACTACCTAAAACTTGGTGGCCTACAGCAATTTATTATTTCTCATGACTCTGTGTGATGACAGGACTCAGCAGGCTTCCCCTTCGGTGACTGCATGGTTTCTTATGCCTCAGCCCAGGAAGTGACAGAGGTAACATTGCTTTTGTGACATTGAATTGGGTAAATAGTGTACTAAAATCAACTGAGATTAAGCATGAGGGGGATAAGAACCCTTCTCATGATTGAAGAAACAGCATGGATGAATCAGAACGGAAGGACCGAAGAATGCCACCTTGAGATTAGTTACCAAGAAGATGGAAAGTAAAATACACCAAAGCAGCGTGAGCGTATCCAGTGGAGAGTCTTCTGGCTTGGGGATATAGGGCTACCTGCTCCCATGGCTGGTGACTGTCCCTGTGTTTCTTCCAGAAACTTTTATAGCTCACATTCATCCAGCTTTAAGGGATGTATTATAAAGACCAAAGAGCTGCCAACCAAGGATGAAAATACAACAAAATATGCAAAAAATAAACAGGCTTAATTTGGACCTCAAAATTTATAACCTCAAATTTGAGGCTTTGTAACCTCAAATCTTATAATAGCTGCAGGTGAACAAAAGACTTAATGAACGTACCATAAAGTGAACACTGCTCTGGGCATTCTGCCTTGCTGGATGCTCCTGTTCACCTCTCCTTTAGTCTCATATTCCAAAGCTCTTCTGACCATTACCTTTGACTCGTGCGTTTTAATTTCTTCCCCTGATTCTGAGTTTCCCCCGAGGCCCTGTGTTTGAACTGTAAGCTGACTTTCCTTCCAAGAAATCCATCTGAGTTTTATTATTCACCCTTTCAACATCTTGCACTATAGCAATTACTTCCCTGATGTCAAGTCATTCTTAGCATATTGAGAATTGCGACCTAAAAAAAAAGGTACCTATTTAAATCATGGGTTTCAGCACACTTTAATAGCAGCTGATGAGAAAAAGGTGTGTTTCTGGCTATTGCTCTATGGGGGATGCTTTTCCTTTGAGCTGGAAAGATGAGGGCATAGTGGTTTCTAACCAATGGCCTGTGAAGTCAACATCAAGATATAATCTTTGTAGTGTGTTGAAAACAAAGAAAAAGAAAGATAAGAAAGAGCAGAGCAGGAAAGTAAAGAGCCTTATCTTATATAGTATTTTAAGTGTACACCAAAGGTACAGGGAAAAATAAAAGAATCATACCACAGTGATATATGTGCACCCATGTTTATAGTGACACAGTTTGTAATAGCTAAAACTTGGAAACAGCCCAATTGCCCATCAACTGGAGACTGTGTAAAGATGTTTCTAAAAAATAAAATGGAGTACTACTCAGCCACAAAGTATGAAAAACTAGAAACATTTATAGCTAAGTAGATGTACATTGAGGCCAGACTCTTAAGTAAAATAAATAGAACACACATGTGTAAATATCAAATAATTTCTCTGGTGTGAGAAACTAAAAGTGTAAATAATGATCGAAATGTATAATTGGTAATGTGAAATAGGAAGAAAACGTCTAAAGGAGTAGGAGAAGTAGGAGGGATAGGGAAAAGGAAAGAAGGGAAAAGAAAAAATATGAGATAAGGAAAAGCATGTAAACAAAGTCTTTGTAAGTAGGGGAGGGTGGAGAGGGTGAAGGGAAGGCTGGGGAATAGGGAAAAAAAATAAGAACCAAGATAAATCATGTAAAGGTACAAGATCCCAATGATGAATGTAACTGTATTGTATACCTAAAATGTGCCAATAAACTTAATGGAAAAAAGTTTAGAAGTCAAGAATCAAAAAATAAAAGTAGTAAAACCAATACTGCTTACCATATTAAGAAAAAGCAAGGTCCAGCGATTTAGCTCAGTGGCGCTACTGCTTGCCTTGCAAGCGCAAAGGCCATGAGTTTGAGCCCAGGTACCAAAAAATAAAAAAGATAAAGAAAAAGCAGCAGACACTTTGAGATTCTACAAAGCTATTAAATACACTACAAATAAAAATATGAGGTATACGTAAGGCAGTAATCACAGGTAAATGCATAGCTTTACATGAATTAGATATAGGAAATGAATGTTAATAATTATTTAGCTGAAGATGTTTGAAAATAAGAGGTAAGCAAAACCAAAATACTTAGGATAGAAAAAAGCACATAGCTGATAAATATTTCTTAAAACTTGCTTCTTTCAAAACACTAATGAGATAGAAATAGCTCTTGAAAGATTAATCTATGGAAAATGCAAATTAGGAAAGAAAATATTTATGTTTATGGAGGAGATTAAGAAAGAAGCTCACATCTATGTTAATAATTTTTAAAAGTAGAATGAAATGGGCAATTTAAAAAGAATGCAAATATTATCAAAGAAAAATATAATAAACTACAAAGGAGAAATTTGACAAAACATCATGGAACCATTTCCCCATCAAAGGTCTGAGTCTAGTCAATTTGTAGGATACATTCCTTTCAGGACTCAATAAAATATCTTTACTATTTTACTTTGTCCTGGTCAGAGAGAAAGAATGAAGACTACTGAATCTGTTTTAAAGAGCTGGGATTACAATAAATGCAAAACTGGACAGAGAATATCTCTTAAAAGAAAATAACACATCAGCTTCTCTTATAAATAAGTTTACAAGTCTAGCATAATGGTACATGCCTGCAGTTCTAGCTCCTTGGAAGGCTGAGGCTGGAAGATCACCTTTCCTCTGGTCTTGGAGTCCAACCTGAGCAACAGAGTGAGACCCTGTTTCCGAAAACAATTAAAACAGACATTTTGATCAAAGTATGATCCAAATATAGAGCAAATGCTCAAATTTTAAAGATGTATTATAGTAAAAGACACATTATCGCCAATTCTCCTCAGAATACTCCTTGCTGTCAGCACACTTAGCCCACTTTTCTTGCTGTTATCTGAAGCTGTTTTGGAAGTCTTTTTTTGCGAGTGTTTCTGCGAGATGTGATCAAACATTATGTGAATATTGCTGCTGAGTGTCATTCAGTTGAAAGGCAGGCTTGTAAAAATAGTATGCTGTGTCTTTGTGAACCTCAGTCACCAAAACTGGCATGATGCAATGTCTTGTTCTTCCCGAGTCAAAACTTTGGGAATCAGTTCAGGGCATCAAGACAGCCATGGCAGTGCAACTAGAGATGTTCACAAAAGGAGTTGCAGGACTGCTTCCGAAAGCCATGACAGTGATGTTAAAAGTGTGTTCAAAGTGAAGGGGAATGAATAGCAGTGTGTCTTTTACTATAATACATTTAAAATATTCACTGCATTTTTCAGTCTTATTGTGTGTATATCCTTATGCATGTACACACACACATTA
>NW_022900925.1:3255945-3333550 GCF_012274545.1 Fukomys damarensis
TATATACATACAAATACTCTCCTATCAGCAAATAAAACACACCACAAGACCAGGTACGTTTTTCTCCTATATTTATATGGAAAATATTTTCACATACTAGTAATCAAAAGAGACAGAAATAGCATTTCAAAATTTCAAAAAGTTATTTTTACAGAATTTCATTTAATTTCTTCCTTAACGAATCCCGAGTCGTTTATAAAGTGACCTTCGCTTCCAGAAGGAACAGAATTGTCTGAAACGTAGCCACCCCCACAGCAGCATCCCATCACACTTGGCTTTGCACCGATAAGGGGTTCGCAAGAATGGCAGGACTAAGGCAGGCGTCTCCTGATGCGTCTTCCTGCTTGTCACAGCCTCTCTCTTCTTCCTGGTTTCTGAATAGAATCAGAGCACTTTTTTCAGTGCGCACATTGGTGCGCGCTCCTGCTCTTCATGCTACCCCTCGTTCATAGAGTGAGAACCAAAGCTTTTATATGGCTTCTGTGTCTTGCGAGATGTGCCCTCGCTTCCAGCTCTTTTTCATCATCTAAAACGTTGATACCTATGAGGTGCGCAGGACACAGACAATCCACAGTAGTAGTGAGAAGGAAAAGTAGGAGGGAGGGCTGGGGATTTAGCTCAGTGGTTCTGCTGCCTGCCTCACAAGTGCGAGGACTCGAGTTCCACCCCTGGTACCAGGTAGGAGGACGAGGAGGAGGAAGGCGCTCTCCCTAGAGCTCACCCTGTGAACATTTTGCCCTCTTTCAACCCCTCAGTTGTGCCCTCCTCTCAGAGCCCTTCTCAGTTCTTCTACCCCTTCTCCATTCTTCAGAACTCAACTTCAACACTCTTTGGCTTCGACACTTTTCATTTGTTGTATTGCAGTTTGTAGTTGGGACTTTGTATGGTTGCTTTTACAACTTTTTGGAAAAGAAATTGACACATGCAACCCTTATCATGTGTCTCTCTTGAGTCTAACCAACTGCACTTTTTTGGGGGGGTATGGGGGATCGAACTCTAAACCTTGCACTTGTGAGGCAGGGGGCAGAACCACTGAGCTAAATCACTGGCTCACCAACTTCATTAAGAGGCAGAATCCTGCAAGAAAAACAGTGGCTGTTGGGAGCCTCCTTAATTTCCTGTAGATAATGAGGAGGGTGAAGTTACTAGAAAAAGGGGATTGGGTGAGCCACCCACCGTGAATACTATTTTTAAAATAGTGGGAACCAAGAAATATTAAATATAAGAGATGAACATAACCATTACTGAAGAGTACTGAAATAATTCAGTAGAAAAAAAGCCTGTAATAGGACAGTTATTAAAGGATCACTTATAACAAATGTATACAATTCTGATTTAGGGTGATAGAAAAAGCATATGATATAGTTATTCCCTTCCTGCCTTAATTTGTAGACATGGTTAAAAAGAAAAGAACATGGAATATATTCATTGAAATTTGGAAACCAAAACCAGAAGCAATGCCCTTTTTACCTTAAATTATGTTGATTTCTGAAAGATAGAAAAAGTAGCTAAGTTCATTGTGGATTAAAAAAACCACATCTCCAAATACACAAAAAGAGTTGCATGCCAAAGCAACAATCCACAGGTGTGGACATCAGAAGCAAGATGATTTGAGTAGGATGAAATAGCTAGTTGGAATGACCCTCCAGCATCGCATATCTGATAAATCAGACTTTGGGTCAGGCAACAGGTGCAGGATAGTCTGCCCTAGGTGTGCCTAGGAGAGAGTGTGCAGTGCACAGATGTCGGTAACAGGACAAACAGCCCCTCCAAGTGGAAGAACAGATGCTTTCTACTAGGGAGCGGGCCCCAACATTTACTCCATTAAAAGGGCTGAAATCAGGGATTTGCCCTGAAGGCTTATGCAAACACTGGGAGAATCATCACATCTTTTAGAACAGCTAACACCTCCAAAGACAGCTGCAAAGTGTAACACTGTCTTCATAAAAACGCAAGAGGATATTCTGTTTTGTGCAACATGAAATAAAGATTCTGGAATTGAAAGGCTTGATGATCAAAACTTTTTTTAGAAAAACAGCTTAATACATTGGTTTTAAAACAGAATTAGCAAAACATGGGGAATAGATCTAAAGAATTCTTGCAGAATATGAGGCCAAAACATTGAAATGTATAACAAGAAAGTAAAGAAAGAGAAAAATAGGTCCAAAAGGTTCAATAGAAGTTTTAGAAGAGTAGTGAAAATTCAGGGGAAGAAATTCTTAAGCAAGAATACAGTACAATTGTTTTCAAATCAAAGAGAGATTTATATCTTCAAATTTAAAAGTAGAATAACACAAAAAAAGGATTTTCACCTGTACAAATAGAATTTTAGAACAGCAAGAGCACTGAGAAAAGCCTCTAAAGAAAGAGAGTGAAATACACACATTGTGCACATATTCAGAGAGAACCTACAGTGCAATTAAAAATAAATCACATGTATTATTGGCAGCTGGATACAAAGAGACAATAATATACTTAATGAACAACTTTAAAATGTATTTTTTTATTCAGAAAAAAGTGTGGGCAATATAGACATTTTCTGACATGATTATACACATGAACTCCTTTTGAAAAAATTACAAAAGAGAATATTCCAGCAAGGCAAAAAGAAACTCCATAGAAGGAAAGGGATGCAAGAATCAACTAAAGATGCAAATGGAAAAGTATGGTAAGATATTAATCACATAGAGGTTTTAATACATACTACACAGTACCATATATCATTTATGAACATATGCAAATCAGTGAGATATAAAAACATACAAACATTTATTGGGAAGATGCATATTGGATTCAGAATAAAGGTCACCTGTAGGGAATGAAGGGATAATAGGATTGGGAAGGAGACCACAGGGGGATTCAATTATAGGTAATGTTTTATTTCTTTTAAAAAATAAAGATCTTGAGCAAATACAGCTAAGTGTTAACATCTGTTATGTGTCTGGGTATTGAAAATATGGAGTTTGTTATTTTATCATTTTCTTTACATTTGAGATTTTGCAGAATCATATAACATACTGGATTAGATGCGAAGAAGATCTTTAAGATCTTCAAAATATTTTGTCATGAAGAAGCAGAGTTATGGGATAGAAATTGGGGTGGGGTGGAGATTACTTTGTGTGCTGACAGAGAAATGATCTAACAGCGAGAAGAGACTGAGCTCGGGAGCTCAGGGAAGGAGCAAAGACTGAAAGGATTAACATTACTTCTAAAAAATTTTACTACAGTAAAATACACATTACTATTAATCCCTCTCAGAATGTTTCCCCTCACTCTAAACATGCTTATCCTATTGTTTTGGCCACTTTCTGAAGCAGGTCTGGAAGTCCTCTTTCATGAGTGTCTTTAGTTGCTCTGTCATGGCTACCTCAATGTCCTGAATCAATTCATGGCATTTCTTTTTATACAGGTTCTATATAGTCTAGGCGGAAACTTGAACTCACTATGTAGCCCAGGCTGGCCTCAAAGTCCCAGTGATTCTGCTACCTCAGCTTCCAGGGTGCTGGTATTACAGGCATGCACTAACCTGCCCAGCCATTCTTGGCAGCCAGAAGTTGCATGGTGACAGATCCAGTGAATAAGGACAGACCTTGGTCTTGGAAATCATAACCATAGAACCAAGAATCATCCTCCTAGATCACATTTCTTAAAGAGCTGAAATTGGAAGCTGCTCAATTGTGAAATACCAGTGAAAGTGACAAGATTTCATGTCAGTTGTTGTTTGTGATTTGTGATTTGCTGAACATTTTAAAACACACCTCTCAATCATAGCTTACAATCAACTGACTGAACTGAATAAATTCAAACTTGTTACACACAGTTATAAGGTTGGATGCGCTGCTTCTTGTATTAAAGAGCCCTGTCTTTCTACTTTAGTGGGTATTTGACAACAGCATTCACCATATTGTTCAGTCACACCTGTAGTATGTAGCCCATTTTTTTTTTTTTCTGGTACTGGGCATCGAACTCAGGACCTTGTGCTTGTGAGGCAGGAAGTGGCACCACTGAGCTGAATCTCAGATCCCAATATAGCCTTTTTGAGGCTTTTTTTTTTTTTTTGGTACTGGGGGTTGAATTTACAATTCATATCCACTTCACATATATCAGCAGCTCATACATTTTTATTGATGAGTGGTATATCATCATACAGAGTTGGACTGTTTCCAGTTTGGAAGCATTCTAAATAAACCACTCTAAGCGTTCTTATACAAGTTTTGTATGAACATAAATTTTCATCTACCCTGGCTAAATGCTAAAGAATAAGATCAATGAGTTAAATGGTAAATTTATGTTTATATTTATAAAAAAAACTACTCAACTGATTTCCCAAATACCATGGATGTTGGTTTTTAAAGTGAAACATGAAGGCATGAAAACAGTGCCTAGGAATGTAATGCTCCTTAATCTCTGTTTGCATCCTTCTGCCCACTTCTATTCTTTGCTCTGCCCTAAAAGCCTGCCTCTTGCTGACTGCCTCACTTTAACTTCCTTACTGGCTGGATACTGGTGGAATTTGCAAATGGAAGGTTCCAGCAGAAGACTGGTGACAGGAGAAAGAGTCATCTAGATTTTTCTTCCTTGCTTCCTGCATGCCAATGGCTCTGTCTGTACAAAAAGCTCTTACCAGGTTGCCTCATCTGTGATTCCAGCATCCCGAGACTCAGTAACACTACTGCTTGACTTCTTGCCCCTTCAAATGTAAGAATGAGACAGTTGCCCACTCTTGCTCATCTCTAGGTATCTTTTTTAACATCTCTGCCTGCTTCCCTTAAATCTGCTCACATCTCTGAGAGTGATGTTTTTATTACAGTCTTTTCAGCTGTCTGTGTTGGCCACTGTTATCTGCTAACCTCTCAAGGATTTGAATAGGTAAAGAAATGACCCTCCATGAGGACTAGGTAAGTCAGTCCATGAGGCTATTGCTTTGTCTTGAAGATTGTGCATATGAAAATTAATAGAAATAAATTAAAACCTACAGAGTTAGATGAGAGCTTGGAGGGAGTCCTTTTCCCCTCATAAAGAAGTGAAGCCATTTGACAAATCTCAGGTTATGCCAGGAATATGATAAATGGCTACCCATTTCTCAGATCAACAGAGATGATCTATTATACAAAGTAGTAAGATATGGTATTAAGGCGATAAGCCTTATTTTAAAACTACATTGAATTGAGAATTTGATTTATTGCAATGCAGTACGTAAAAGATTGTAATGTTTTTCTTAGGAAGTATATTGGAGCTTTTCTTTACATTATCTTGGATCTTTGAATACTTTATAAGTCATGTGCATTATTTGATTTACAGAAAAATACAAATATAAATTAATAAATTACAAACAAACAATAAAAATACAAAATAAAATTAGTGTTTTTTTTTAAACCTATCTGATAGTGGTACTTAAAGAGTGCAGGTTTTCCAGTTAAATGGCCTTAGTATAGAATCCCAGCCTCCCCTTGTCTGTCTAGCTGAATGATACTGACTAAATTATTTTTTTCAGTCTCAAAGTTCCTCATCTGTAAAATGGAATAACAACTACTAACTTCCCTCAATCATTGTGAAAATGTTTGACAAGTTGCTTTAGATATACACTATAAAATCTGGCACAGATGTTAGCTTTCCAGAGGTATAATTTCAAAGGAACACATGCTCATTTTCTTCTGAATGATTCTAGAAAACAAATGCAGACCTCTTCATAAAATGTATACTGTCTTTGTATTTTTCATTACTCTTTTAATTGTACCAATATTTTCTCAAACTTAAAAGCTCTCTCTGGTCAATGTATGTGGCTCTCCTTCAGTCCCCATGTATTGTCAGTTGCCAAATTCAGTTGAATTCTTTTTGTGTAAAATGGCTAATACACTCTTTTCTTCTTGCCACTGCCACACTGGCAGCCCCACCTGTACAGAATGTACCAGCATAGCCCTGTCAGACTCCTCACTGCCTCCTGCCCACACCTAGGGCACATCTTTCCCCTACTATCAGCTCCTCTTCCTTGGCAGCAAGTGTTGCTGGAAGATCGCAGCAGGGCCTTAGATCTAGGCATGGTGCCTGTTGCATACTACTTTGTGGACTGACAGAAGTTCTCAAGACCTATCAAACTCAGTTTTACCCAATTTATGCAACTTCCCTAGGGGAAGCTGCTTCAATGGGACAGCTGTCCTGCCTGTTCTCCATCTATGCAAGGTCCAGGTCACTGCCCCCCATAGCAGAACACATAATCTTCTTCCTGTTTATGTTGAAAATTTCTTGTCCTTTCAGATCCTTTTCTGAATGCACATCTCTTTTACACAATGTACTTTCATTCATTTTTTTTTCTTTTTGGTATTTGCTTTTAAAATTGCTCTCTTTGTATTATTTACTTTAGTTTTACAAATGTGTGTCATATTGCTATTGTGGCTTTTGTGAGAACATGAAACCAGCAACCAGGCTTGACCTGAGGATGCATTAAAAGCTATGTTTACAGATAATTGATTAATATATGAGAGATTTATTTCTTATTTTTGCAGGATGGCCTTTGATACTGGAATGCTGTACAAGAAACCTAAATCTTTAATTTGAAAAATGAAGAAAAGACTCAGGTGGCTGAAGATTCAGGGATTTGTTTGACCTCTTGACTCTTTTTGGAGAATCTGCACCTTGGATTCATACTGAGAGTTGTGTCAATTCCTGTGGGCAGAATCTGCCTGAACACAAACTGATATCTTTAAATGAGATGATACAGAAAGAGTTATACTTTTCTATAAACTTGCTTATTGGTTTTTGAGAGGCAGTCAGTTGGGGGTCATTTGCTGAGTTAAACAGATTCAAGTTTGATGAAATACCAGTCATCTTCCTGCCATCCTGGAGTATCTTGTAGTTCCCCATGATCCCCTTTCTGCTTTATTTTTCTCCCTGGTACTTACGACCATATGACAAAGTATATATTTCATGTTTTTTTCTTTGTTATTTTCCATGATGGTAAAGATTTGTCTGTTTTTCTCACTGCTACATCTCCAGAAGACAGCGCCAGAGACATAGCTAACCTCAAAACAGAGCTAAGGAATGGGTGAATGAAGGAAAGCCTCTGTCGAGAAGCATGGAGAATGAAACGGGCTTGAAGACCGATAACTGACTTACGGTGGGGGAAGCCCAATTAATGTGCTCTTGCGTTCTCTGGAGCACAGGTAGACTTAGGTGGGGCAACAGGCACATCTAACACCCCCAGCACATCTTTCTTTCAGCCAAGCTTCAGTGCCATACAAGCTCAAATGTGCTATCTCAAGTGCCTTGAGAAGGGTCTTGCCCTTTTCCCCCTAATGCTCTCTATGCATTAGAGCTTGGTAGATTTGGGCAGGTGCCGTGAGAACGCACCTAAACAAACAATCCCAAAGGCAGCTAGCTCTCATCACGGCAGATGGAAGCTGACCCACAAAGGCTCCCATTGCCATCCTGCTGATGAGATGGTCTACAAAAATTAAGTACATGTCTCAGGGGGGTCCTAGCCCACTCTATCTCGTTTCGTTTTGTTTATCTCCTTCTGCACGTCCATCTTCCTGCTCTCTTTCTTGCCAATCGGCAACACCTGCCGTGTGAACTACCTTATCTCAAATTCTGGGGAAAAATCCAAACTGAGACTAGGATGAGGTTCCAGTTAACATGGTGACAAGCTGCAGATACAACCTCTGCTAGTTTTGCCCATCCACAATTATTGTGTTGGCATTAGATTAGGATATGAGACAGCTAGACTCTGATTTTGATTTCATCAATGCTTTTTTTTTTTTTTAAATAAAGCTACCTTGCTTAAGACTTTTTCTTTCTTTCTTTTTTTCTTTTTTCTTTCTTCCTGTGATTAGGAAAGGTTATGGGTTGGTTGGTCAAGGCCATTTCTCTTGTCATCTGGTTTCTGGTATGTCTTTGATTTATGTGCTTTTCTAGTAAGCTGCACAGCTAAGGCAGCAAACAGTGATAAGCAGAAAAGAAAGCTTTATTAATCCAGGGCTGGAGGAGCCTCTGCTTCCAGCACTTGAGATGAGTCTGGCCTTGGAGTATTAACTGTATTACCAAAATCCTTGTGCAAGAGGCTCTTCCAACTGTGTTATATGGAGCCTGTTTTTCAAGTGTATGGCTTGGCTTACACTTTTTAATGATTTAGCTATTTTCAAACTAATGGAAAAAAATGCTGATGTCTTACTGATTATATGTGAATGCATGTAGATGTGTTTTGATTTTAAAAACTGTGTTGGGATTGAACCTGGGGTTAAAAAAAATCAATCTCACACATTCCCTCTGGGGTAAGACTGAAAACAAAGGAACACTTTTAAGGGTCATGAAGGCTCCATGCAGCACGTGTTCACTGATGCTCTCAAATCAGGTGTGGATGGCAGGTACTACAATAGCAATATTGTCTCCCTGATTTTTTGTGGGTGTATGTTTTAGGTGCTTTTCATTTAACTGTTGTACTTTTGTTAAAAAAAAAATGAAAATGTGAGCAAATCTTAACTATTCTTACTGGTTTATCTTCTATTGCTTCTCATTTAGCCTCCTGGATCTGATTCTTTGAAGACTGTCTTGAGGTGGTTGGTCCAAATGTCAACAACAAACTAAGGGCACCCTATGACTTATTAATATACTTTTTGGAGATTTAAAAAATTTTACTTTTGCAAAATGTAAATTTCCTAAAGGGAATTCTGTTGGAGTTCTAAAGCCTCTTTAAAAATATTTTATTTTTGATTAACATGTATGAATTGTGCGCATTAATGGGGTTCAGTGTAAAGATATTTGTATTCTGTGCAAAAAACAAATCCAACTTCTTTTCATCCATTCTTTTCCACACATATCCTTCCGAACCTTTAATTTTTATTATTCTACATTGAGACTGACTTTGTTTAGCAACCACTTACAAAAAAAACGGTGGTACTTGTGTTTTTCTACATAACCAACCAAAATACAATAAGGAATTGGTTTGCCAAAGCGTGTATGTAACTGTAGCCCTCAATTTTATCCGTGATTTTAAATATTTCTATTTATCAAAATAGCTTCATTCTTTTCTTCGTACGTGATATAAATTTGAACTTATAAATATGTAATGAGGAATATTGCTTTTTTCTATTTTTTATATTGTAGATCAGTGTAAAACCTAATTTTAAGGAGTTTTTGCTCCTAAAACCATTTCTGAAGATGGTCATGGGCATTGCTGCAGAGTGAACTCTTGCAGATAAAATAGGGAGTGTTGTCTCCTCAGAGTCAAAGTATAACCAAGCAGTCTTTCCTCCTAAACTTTCCCAGTTACCCCAGCTCTACCCTTTATCTTTAAAGTCTGTGGCTTCTTAATTGTTTCCATTGATACTAGATAAGAGGGGGAATAAATCTGTCATAGTTAAACTGCAAGATTATGACAAGAGTGCCATTGAGGGCTGTGCCGTTTATTTTATTTGATGAAGACTTTCTGGCGGCTCATTGTTCATACTGAATTTAACTGATGAGGTTGGGAAGCCATGTGAGTGTGAAAGTTTCACTATGAAAGAAAGTAAGAAATACATATTATTGCCTAAAATGTTCCTTTATCTTTAGCATTTTACCTGAAAACTTTGTTAACCTGTGTATTTTTATCACAAACCCTGTGATCTATTCTGTATATTTATTCAGAAGCTCAAGATTTGTTTTTTGAGACAGCATCTCACTCTAATAAAGGCTGGCTTTAAATTCATGATTCTCCTGCTTTGACCTCCAAGAGCTGGGATTACAGTTGCCACTATATCAAGCAGAAGTTATTTTATAATTAAAAATCAATTTTAGCACTTAGAAGCAGCAGCAGCGTCTTTATCCTTAACCATGACCTAAGTACTCTTTTGGTACTCATGAGGCAGAAAGTACACACGTGGATATATACTTTTTGTGTATATTTAATCTATATATCTATATCAGAATATATACATATATATGTGTGTTTCAAAATGAAAAAAACCAAAGTTTAATGAAATATACTTAATGACACTTGAATTAATATTGATTATTCCACACTGTTTAGTGAATGAGGTCTTTTCTGACTACAAGAGAGCCATAAAGAGGAATCTTGCACAGTCTCAGGTATCTGGGCCCCAGATTTGTCTGGATTACTCAGAGAAGTGGAAAGAGTCATACTTGCTGGAATGGATACAGAAAATTATCTGGAGAGGAGCCAGAACTATGATGTAGTGTAGTGGGCACAGAGTTTAGCTGGATTTCCATATATAGAGATCTGCTACCCATGAAATTAATGCCAACAGTTTATTTCAAAGCCAGTGGTTTGGAACTTGGAGTTTAGAGTAATACTATAAATGGTGGTTAGGCTCTTTTTTGCTTATACTATATATTATAATTGCCCTACATGAAGCAATCCAAAAGAAAGTTGAAAGTTATGGTAATGATGCAGAAATTATCATTATTCTGAAGAACCAGATTCTGCTCTCAATTCCCCCTTTAAACTGGGAGATGCATTAAAATAGTAAAATAAATGAAATAAAAATAAAAAGTATATGTAAGAAACAACTCTACAAGATTTAAGTGTTTATTCAAAGCACAGATTGAGTAGAAGATAAAAAAGCCAAGTTCTACCATCAACTAACTATATGTAGGACCTGGACATTACCCTTAACCTCTTTTCTCTCTTACGACATTTCTAAAATAAAAACAATATTGACACAAAACCTACATTTAAGAAGAAATGATGTCATACCTCCCCCTATGCAAACCAATGCAGCTGGAGAAAAGCACAGCACAGTGCCAGCTCAATGTTTTTTAAAGAACGAATCATAAAGACCAAATAGGTCAAGGCCTCTACATTTCTATTTTAAAATCCAACCTCCAAAGCAGCATTTCACTCCCCCACCAAGCCCTCACTGACTCCTTTTTCTTAGGGTAGAGAAGCAACCAAACAAGATATCTACACATTTCCACTTCCAACTTTGCGAACATACCTGGGTTTCCACCCATACGCCCCACCCTCATTTCTGATGGGTGAGCTGCTTTCTGATCAAAGGTTTTCTCCTCCAGCAAGGAACTGACTTTCAGGTCCTCTTGCCTGCTTCAAAGCTTTGCTTCTCCAGACTTTCCCTTTACTTTTCCTGAATTATTACTTCCCTATCTACTGGCTCATTCCCTTTATCACATAAAAAACACTCTACATAGCTCTCATTTTATAAAAGCCTCCAGGAACCAGACAGACTTCTCTAGCCACTGTCCTGTTTCCCTACAGCACTAGCCACACTCTTCTATGGAGTTTTGTGTGCCTGTGGTATCCACATCCCCCACTCCAGGTCTCTCTGGCTGAATTGCCTTTCTCAGGCTACTGCTGATATTTACATTGCTAAATGCCACGGCCATTTTTCTGTCTTCATCTTACTAATGTACCCACAGTCTTCAGTGTAGTTAATCAGTTTCTGCTACACTGGGATAAACATTTGCCTTGGATTCCAGGACTTCTGGAGTCCTTATTTTCCTTTTCAGTATTTTTTTATGCTTCTTTTCACTTAAAAGGGGCAGTGGTCTAAGACTTAGTACTTCGGCTTTTTCTATGGTCATATTCCTTCCGGGGGGACTTCGTTCCTTCTAATCTATAACCTGAGAACAGTGACATTTCTGTCTGTCTCTTCTAACCTCTTCCCTCAACTAGAGACTGGTGCATCCAATCATCTCACAAATATCTTCATTAGGATGTGTCACGGACACGTCAAGCTAGCCCGTGCCTAAAACCTCAATCTTGCCTGCTTACCCACTCCCAAACAAAAACAAAACAAACAAATGCTCTCTTGTTCATTTAGTTTAAAATTTGGGAAAATGGCATGATACATCAGTTGCTTAGATTTCAAATGTAAAGGCATCTTTGACCTCTGTCTCTCTCTTCAGTCATACATCATTTAATGATGGAGCACATCCTAAGAAGCACATCATTAGGTAATTTTCTCACTGTGTGAGCATAACAGAGATTGATCCACAGATCAGCCACTGGAGGTGGTATTGTGATGCTGTCAAGAAAGGCAGTGAACATGAGATGCGTAAGGCAGCTGTCGACGTGACACTGTTTTACAGTCAGTCCGTTTCTGTAAATTGAGATACTCTAAAATAATGGAAAGAAGCATAGCATAAACCAGTGACAAAGCTGTCTGTTATCACTATCATGCATTATGTGCTTCCCGTGATTGCATGTGGTATACTTCTGTGTGACCTGCCGCAGAGCTTGTTCACACCACCGTCACTATGAACTTTGGCTGGCTGTGACATCACTAAATGGTAGAAGCTTTATAGGTCCGTTACGATCTTGAGGGACCAGTGTTATACATGGGGTTCATCAGTATGTAGTGCCTGACTCTGTGTGTGTGTGTATTTCAGCATTCAGCCCATTAGTGAATTCTTCCAGCTCTGTAGAGAGCATACGCCAAATTCGGCCACTTCTCACTATTCCCACTGTCACCATATAGCTTTTACTTTAATTATTTCAAAAATCTAAATATCCCTCCCATCTCTCCTGATCTCTGTACAGAAGGCAGAGTGTTAATGCTTGCTAGATAATGTCACTTCTCTGCTCCCCAAAAGCTTCCTGTGATACTTAGGTTAAGTTCTAAATGTTCCTCACCATTGATTACAAGATCGTCATGAATTTGCTGCTGGCTACCTCTGTGACCTGATTGCCCACAAATCTCTCTCTGGATCACTCTGTTCTGGTCACACCATATTCCAGACTCCCTCATTTCCCAAGGGCATTGCTCAGCCTTAGAGACCTTTATTTGCTGTTTCCTTGGCCTGTGAACATCTTGTCTCAGGTAGCTCAGGGCTTGCTTTCTCATAATCCTGATGGAGATTAGTATGGGACGGCAGTGATGGTGGTGATGGCGATAGACCAGGGTGTGTTGGACAGTACAACTAATAAATAAAATGAAATTGTATTTTTGTGTTAGTGATATTTGTTATGCTAGAAAATAAAGTAAGACAAGAGAGTAGAAAGTGCTGGAGGTAAAGGATGCTATTTTAAATGTGGCAGTATGGAATGTTTAGTAAGGAGGCAGTTGAATGACAGCCTTGAATAAATGGAGGAAAAATGTGTTTTTATTTTGCAAAATCTGGAGTAACAGATTCTGTGAATGAATACAACAACACTCTTCTATGCTTTCTTTAGTATTCTCCTTCTCATGTACTTCTATCAATTTCTCTCAAATTGTGGAAGTTTTTAGTAAGTGATACGTTATACAAGTTAATACTCAAAAGATTTGAGTTAGTTAGATTTCCTTTAAATTAAGTGTTTAGTTTCACAGAAAGAAGTATTACCAGATAGTGTGAATTTTTGCCCCCAATTTTATTTATTTTCTTGTCTGATTGTCCTTACTATCACTCTCAAACTGATAAAATAGAGGTGATAGCAGGAAAGTGTTATTTCTTGACTTACTAGAAAGACATGCAGTGTCTCACCAGCAAGTAAGAGCTCAGCATATATAGTTTCATATTCTCAATTATATCAAGTTTATTAAGAGTTGTGTCTTATTATTGAAAATAGATTTTGCATCTTATCAATGTGCTTCAGCCTTTGTAGAGATGGAATATGCCCTTCTTCCTTTTAGTAATGGGATGGTTCATTTTACACAATCCATGATAACCTTCTTAGTTCACTGGGCTACTGTAATAAAATACCTGAGACTGGTAAATTTTAAATAACAGAAATCTATTAATTACTGTTCCAGAGGCTGGGAAGTGCAAGACCAAGGCACTAGCACTTAGTGTCTGGTGAGAGATTTCTCTTTGCTTGTAAGATGACATTTTGTTGCTGTGTCCTCATATGACAGAAAACAGAGGACAGAAAAGCACATAGCAAGTCCCCATTTGATGTTTTATAAGTGTATTAATTCCAATTATGGGGGCTTCACTCTTATACCAAGGCCCGCTCTATTAATACTAACACCCTGTTTTTTAAATATTTTTTTCCTCTCCCTTATGAGAAAATGAAAAAATGGAAATAAAGTGTTTATAAATGGGGAGGGGAGGAGGGGGTAAAGGGAGGGCAGGGACAAGGGGAAAAATGAGAATCAAGACCTATTATGTAAAGGTACAGGATCCCAATGATGAATGTAACTGTGCTATATACCTAGATTGTACCAATAAACTTAATAAAAAGAAAAGAAACACTAACACCCTGTTGATTGTTATATTTGGATCTGAAATGTCCCTCAAAGACTCACATGTTAAAGACTTGATTCCCAGATTGGTGCTATTGGGAGATGGAAGCTACGAAGTGGGGTCTACAGGGAGGTATTTAGTTCGGAGAGGGCAGTCCTGTGAGAGATTTTAGGACTCTCAGCTCTTCTCTCTTTTATTTCCTGGCCAGAGGAGAATGAATGACTTGCTTCTGCCACATACTCCCGTCATGATATGCTGACTCGGCACAAGTCTAAGCACAGCCAACTGGCCAGCTGATCCCCTGGACTGAGAGCCAAAACAGATCTTTTCTCCTTTTAAATTGATTTGTTCACAGATTTTTTAATAGTGATGACAAGCTACTAATAGTAATTAAGTTTCAACAGATACATTTTGAGGATCACACTCAGCTTATAGTATCTTAGACTCTTAGAGTTAGTTTTGCCTGATTATGGTGATACAGCTCTCTCAGTACATACCTGAGTCAATCTGATAATGTTTGATTTAAAATGCTTACATTTGCATTTGTAGATGAGAGTGTGGAAAAGCATCTCTTTCTCTATTTTACAAATTGTCATATTAGAGTTATACTAGAACTGGAAGAGATTCAAGAATTTTCCTTTTCTATAGTATCTTCTGTAAACAACTTAGATGAATTATCTAGTTCTTGAAGTTTTGAAAAAAAAAATCCATGAATGCTGATGCTATTATGAAAGACAGAACTGCAGCACATTCTAATTTTTCTTCAGTATAATTAGACTTGTAATTTCATTTTGCATAATTTTTGGAATTTGTATTCTACTACAAAGTTTCCTGTTTTACCCACATCTCAAAATATATCAGTTCAGATTTGTGCTATTTATTATTTTTTCGATTTTTCTCTGTTGCTTTTGTGTATTTGTATTTATTTATTTTATTTTAATTTCACATTGCTTTATTTTCTTATTATGATAGAACAATTAGTTTAATTAGTTTGGAAACAAATCTTGAATCAGTTGATGGATTCCCCTGGTCTGTGTTATTTAATTCAATTAAAATATTGTATAATGTATTACTTGTTATCTGCTCCTACATTTCGGAAACATTATTTTATGCCAGGAATGAGCCTCCTCTCCATGGAGGCCCCACTACTCACTGGCCAGCTAGCAGTTCAGCCCCATCAGTTCCTGTGAGTAGGTATGTGGGTGACAACACTTCAGGACACTGTGATCTCACACACCTGAGTGGAGCTTCAAATAACCAACATTAACTGGAGATTTGAAGTTATTGGATGCAACCACTGGAAATGGGTTTTTATCTTTTCCCACAATGTGCTTACCTTTGTCTTTCTTGAAGAGTAGATGGCTTGGCCTTTCCCCTTTAGTGATTGTTTAGCCTGTGCTCACACTTAGTTTTCCCACTGAAACACGATGGGATTCCACCTAATGGGAGAATCATCCTTTGTACTCCCATGAAGACATTCAGTTGTCCTTATGTCACTGGTTTGGTCAGTGTCAGTGAAATCCATGAGAGAGAAGTGGGCAAATATGTAGCTTTCACCCACCATTCTAAACTGAGCTTATGATTTGGGAAGACGTATTATAAAGTTTAGCTGGCTTAAGGAAATAAATTCTTAGAGAATATTTTCGCTTTTGTATTGGTAACATTCAAATAAAAGAACCCTGAAACTGAACTTGAATTTATGCATCAGTATCAAGAGTAAAATATCATTTGATTATTTCCAGTGTGGAAGGTAAGAGAGTTAGTATGCTTGCCATTGGTTCAGAAATGTAATCTTCCCTAAAATCTTCTTGAAAGTATTCATTTTTTAAAAACTATGACTATTTTTCACTGTTTTTCTTTTAGGAAGTCTGTTTCAAACAGAACACTAGACAATTGTGCTTTTTAATCACCCTCTGGTTTTGAAATATACTACTGTATGCTGCTTCTTTGGTGATTTTTGTCTGGGCATCGCAGGTCTTCTTTAGTATTGGGTGGTGGGATGGAATGAGTATGTCTGGCTTGTTGCTGGTAAAATCTCTCAAGCCCAGAGAAACATGGGAGGGGACAAGTGGATTTCTGTAGGTTTACTCTGTCATCCTGCAGGAGGAGATAAGAGGAGGTCAGAGAGGAAGAAGCTGAGCCCAGAAGTAGACATAATTATCTACAGCTGATAGAAAAGGCGGGACCAGTCTCACCAACGGTTCTTTCAGAGAAAAGAAAAATCTTTTCTTCCTGTCTTGGATGTTTGTCTGAAACTATTATCATTAAGATGGGTTAACAAGAGAAAACCATATACATTTCTTTGATACAAGCTGCACATGACATGGGAACCTGCACAAAGAAAGAGAGACTCAAAGAAGCAGCTATACTTGTGTGTTTTATAAGAATTTTGACGAAGAAGTGGAGTATGATCTCATTGTAATAAACTAGAGGGGGCGTTAGCAAGGCCTGTGTCTTCAGAGATAAGGATGTTCTTTTCCTCTGGGTATAGTGAGGGCATCTCAAAATCAAAGAGTGACCTTCTTAGGTTTTATGACTTGCTTTGGGAGAAAAAGGTGGGGGAAGAAGAGAATAACCTTCATGCTATTCCTGTTTTCTCAAATGCCATGGTGCCCTACTTTGGAGCATGTCTTGAACTCCATCATCCCCTTCCTTTTTTTAGTATGCTACCATGCCCAGAGTGGCAAAGGTCCCTAAGGTGGAATCTCAGCCAGACACAGATATTTGATCTCAGTGTGTTGTCAGAAATATCACCAGATTTCTGCTTGCTTCTCTTATTTCCAGTTAATTTCTCTTATTCTCTTATTTCAGCTAATTTTTACTTGGCTTTTATTTTCCAGGTGGGATCCTCTTTTTCTTTTTTTAGTATATTATCCTTTCAAGTATGGTGGCCTGCATGTTAATGAGGTCTTAACTGCTTTATATTTTCCAGAAATGCCTTAGTTTTCAGCAATGGATCTAATTCTTGCTAAGGTTCTGATGTAGATTTTCTTTTTTTTCGCTTAAGCTTATGTTAGATTCTTTGGTCAGTTCACTAGGAATTTGGCATGGCAGATGGGAGGAGGGCAGAGCTGAATTCACTGGGCTCAGATCTCAGATTCTCTACTTGGACTAGAATCTTTGCTATGTTTTTACTTAATAAGCCATATATGTCTTTCCTTTCTTGATATTAAATTCTTCAGTGATGTACTTTGGCTTACCATAGCCTTGCACATCAGGCATTTGCTAGATATTTGCTGAGTGAGTCGAGTGAATGATTGGATTTTGGAGGGTATTCAATTTGAGGCAATCGCTGAGATGACCCCCAGTAGAGGACATCACTTTTCCATCTTAGCTTTTTCCAGGGAGCACACCGACAGAGTTAGCAACTGGTTGTTAAGTCAGACCGATCCGTGTACTGTTATGTTTGTCCCCTACCTTGCTGTGGGCTGAGATAGACATTTTAGCATGTGCTGCACTCAGGGAATTACTGGTAGACAATGACTCTTTCCCCAGGAGCAAATTCCATAAATGGTTCCCTACACTGAACTCAGCAGGAAAGTGGCAGAATGGACAATCAGGCTGCTCAGTGTGCCTTGCTCTGTGGATCATAACAATTCCTGACAAAATGAGGAGGTTGAAGCAGTTTGAAGATTTAAAAAATTTTCCTGCCTGTCATTCTATTGCACGGAGCTATATTCGAATTTTATCTGGTGGATGTGATTCTCTTTGATCGGGTTGGCTGTTTGAAGGATAGAAGAATAGATAATCCGAACTTTGAGCATAAATCAGGGGCTGTGGGCTGATGATGGCTGGCACTTTCTTATGATAATGTATGATCAGGGAATGGCAGGGAAAATACTGCAGCCTTATCTCAGTGCAGCAGCCAGGGGTGGGGTGGGGGAGGCTGACGTTCAAAGGAAAGGGGGGAGAGGAGATAACTCAGTATGATTTTTTTTTTAAAGAAATGATGAAACTGAGCAAAATGTTCCAGAACATGGCTAGAGATGAAACATTTTAGAATCTGACTGAGGTGGGCAACATAGCTGGGCAAAAACTAATGTGACTGACAACACTTTTCCCTGATTGTGTTCAGTTTGCTGTTACTATAATTTTAGTGAACATGTTTGCTGGAGTCTTCAATCTTGAAACCCTTTTTATGTGAATGGGAGAACAGATTTCCCCCTCCCATGGTTGCTCCTATAACATCTAAGAAATGTATTAAGGAAAATGCTTGGCTTAGGCTTAAGGGAGGTACGGGGGGGGGAAGAAACAGAGAGAGAGAGAGAGAGAGAGAGGGAGAGAGAGACAGAGAGACAGAGAGGGAGAGAGGAAGAGAGAGGGAGAGGGAGGGAGAGAGAGGGAGAGGGAGAGGGGCATGGAAAACTAAAACTGGTCTACTCTAGAAACTATGATTGGTATTGGGACCCCAATGTTTTCCAGAGCCATTCCACACCAGAGTACTTAAACAAAATCTATGTCCATCTCCTTTAGTGCAAAGTATTCCATGATCATTACCACAAATAAGAAAGAAAATGAAAACTGGAGTGATACTAAATACCTATTAGGTCATCTCTGATTTAGTTCAGTTTTTTAAAATCATCTATGCAGATTCTGATGTCTGGCCAAATGCTTCTAAATGACTTTTGCCTGCTAAACAAGGTGCAACAGATGGGAGAGAGGGAAGCAGTAATCTTTTAAATCAAGAATTGCAATTAAGTGACCAGCTCCCCTGAAAAATGCAGGTATAAACCCCACTGATATTAAAAGCTCTGTCCATTAGATGCAGTATTTTGTCTACATCATTCAATTAGACACTTCCCTAACCTTGAAAGTGTGGGCAGCATCAGACAAAAAAGGGAGGGTTTTGAGGTCTTCTGTTATGGCTAGAAGGTACAGATCAGGAGTTCAAAAGTCTACTTGGAGATGAAAAGCTATTTTATAACCTGACTTAAAATTTCATTCATTTGCCCCAGTTTTCTTATCATTGACCATTGGAAGTAATCCTTTCATACTTTAAGAGAGGCTGTGACTGCCAACCCAGGGAAGAGAACCCTTCTCCCCATTACTTCTTGAGCATAAGGATCCTGAAGGATGAATGGCTTATTTCATTTTCTGTTGCTATAAGAGAACAGCCGAGAATAAGTAATTTATTTATTTTTTTGGTACCTGGGATCAAACTCAGGTACTTGCACTTGCAAGGCAGGTGGCAGAACCACTGAGCTAAATCCTCAGCCCAAGAATAAGTAATTTTTTAAGAAAGTGATTTTGAAACCAAGAGATTGAAATGGATCTTTGAGATTTTTAAAATTAAGGGATTTCTCTAGCTTCCTGATACTGAGATTAAAACTTTTGCCTCCAGCCCTGGTGCCAAAGGGGTTTCAACAGAAGCAGATTTTCAGCATTTCCTTGCCACTTTAGTGGGTCAAAGCCTAACTAAATCCACACATGTGTGGGTTCCTGGATTTTGTTCTACCACTTTTGGATACTGGAGTGCTTCTGTGCACGGGGGATGACGGTGACTGGACTAGGAACCCTTACATCTTGCCAAATTGTGAATAAATTCATTTTTTTTCTTTTTTATGTGCTTTTCTGATCATTTTGATGGTGGGACGGTAAATTAGTACAAGTGCTCAGGGCTCAATTTCAGGCTCTGACAGGGTCCTTGGTAGCGATTTATTTTAGTGCACCTTTCTGGATGCTGGAATGTTCAAGACTGAATGCTGTAGCGTGTGAGGGCTATCACTGCATTCCGGTGCAGCAAAAAAGGAGTGCATGAAAAAGAAAAAGGGAGCCAATTTCTACATTAGCCAACCGTTCCTACAAGAAAGGATTAATCCATGACTGGATGTGGAGCCTTCACCACCCGAACTTCTCCCACTAAACTCTCCTGCAGCACTGCGGCCCTGGGGATCAGACTTCTGCGTACTTAGAAGTCCCATTCAAATAACAACGGTGAACCTGCAACAAGTCCTGACTTCCCTCGAATGCTTACTCTTCCCTGATGAGCAGACTTGAGCACATGTTTATCTGCTTCTGAAAACAATATAAACACAAGAAAGGAGCTTATATTCCTACATTCTCTTGCTGCTGCTTCCCCATCTAAACAGCAGTGAGAATATCTTAATAGCTAACATTTACTGCCCACTTAGCACATGTTAGACACATTTTAGATTTTATGTAAATTATCTTATAAAAACAGAAAGGGAAAGAAAAAGCTAGATATAAAAATCTCAAAATATGCCTGCAAAGTACAATAGCACAGAAATAGCTTAAATAAATAATCTCAACCCTTTTCTCAGTAATTTTCTACTTGTGTGTGCTCCAGTATCAGCTCCAGTTCAGTGGGAAGAGAGTACTTCTGGATCACATAGCTCTTAAAAATCTTCCTTTCTAGATTTGGTTTGGATCTATTCTCTTGATTTTAAAAAAATTGACAAAAATTGGAAAAGAAAGAGCTCACAAGTAACTTGAAGCAGACTGATTAGGCAATCAGAGAGAAGCTCATTGCAGAGTCCCCCTTTGACTTAAAGACATTTACAGAAGACCTCAAGGTGAACAAGGCAGGCACTCTGGGAACTCATGAAATTCCTCTGCATGTTTCTGTGCTGCAAACTGAGGTTCTCAACCTACACATTTCTCTTTCAAGGCCAGGAAGAGCTTTGGTAAAAACCCAAAGAAGCAGTAAGACCAAGAAGTAAACTGAGAAGATCTAGGAATGAAGATTTGTTTGTATCAATAGTTATATTGCTATGGTTTCGATAATTGTCCCCTAAAGGTCTGTGTGTTAAAGGTTTGGTCTGCTGGCTGGTACTACAGGGTAGTGATGGAACCTTTAAAACAGATCAAATGCAGCCCTGGACTACTGAGGGTGCAGCCCCATGACATAGGAACATTTTAACATTAATCCATGACTTTAGTGACATTTTGTGTGGTGCTGGAGCAATAAGGCAGCAAGGGGTGGCTATGTAGGGCAGGGTACAGTGCTAACTCTACCTCCCACAGCTGATGTGCACTCTCAGTCAAATCAAAACCTGTAGGTATCAGATATTACACGAGCTTGTGCAACTTGGCAAGCAAAACGCAGCAATACTGATAATAATATTTCAATCTATTGGGTGGGTGAAGACATACGTCTACTGTTATTGGGCAGACATGTAAATTTTCTTGTTGATTGAACTTGAGCTTATGTTATTTCATAAAATGATTTAATAAGATAAAATGGTTTTATAGCAGCTGTGATATAGGAGGTAGAAAATGTATCACATAGCTTTTTGCTTATAATTTCTGTATAATAATCACCGATACTAGATAAGTAAATGGTTGCTTTTTATTATTTTTGGAATGAACAGAATTGTAATCATCCCACTCAAAGAAAAATTTTATCTTTGCTAGAACTTGAAAAGATTTATCTTCCCAGGGGAAAATATCTCTTGCTTCACAATCATGCCATATTCATGGCATCACATTTCTGTAAGTATATACATTTGTGAACAATTATTTTCAAGGGTGACGTACACAGAGAAAAAAATATAGCAAAAATTCCTAATGAGCACCTTGAGAATTCACTAAGAATTGCAATCTCTTTTAGGAACCAGACATTGATACAAAATGCAAGGTCAAATATCCTACTGTTTTTACCTTTATGTTGCCCCCTTTTTAATGTTAGAATAAAAATATAAAAACAGAAATCCTGTTAATTGCATACATAACCACATTACACACTTTCTCTGTGGTTCAAGACAATTCCTCTTCACTCACTGCAGCCCAGACAAGCCAAAAAGGTAGACACCCATGCTTTAGGAAGTGGTGCTCAGCAGAAGGCCTTCAGATCAATAAAGGCATGCCCTCAAAGGGGACAGTGGGACCCTGACCCCTGCTTCATCATCTGTTTTGCTGCCCAGGCATGAGGTAAGCAGTTTTTCTCTACCACAACTATTTCCATGAGGTGCAGCCAAGGCCTAAGACAACAGGGCCAACTCATCAGGGGTTGGAGCCTCCTCCATGAATGAGTCCTAATAAGCCTTTTCTTTTCATAAGCTGATTATCTCAGGGATTTGTCATAGTGATGGAAAGCTGACAAACACACATATCAAAGACAGAAGAGGCCATTGGCCTGTAGTAACAGCAGCATAATAGAAGGCATACTGGAGAGAGACACCAGGGCCAAGAAAAGAGCCTAGTGAAGATGGAAATCAACAGAGGAAGATGATGTCACCTGCATAGACACAGCCACAGGGAAGAAACAGTCACAAGGGTCTAGGAAAAACAAAATGGCAATTATTACTCTTGTTTCTTTCTTGGTAATACTGAAGAGGGTTCCATCAACATGTAACTGGGTGAAAAACAAGAGTGGAGGGAGGAAACCAATAGGATTCTGGACCTACTATCCCCAAACATAGCACCTGGTATTTGAGAAAACAGCAGAGGAAAGAAGGTCCCTCTTACCTTGTTGTCATTCTCCTCCTTGAAAGAAGCTCACACGCTGACTGAAGCAGTTTAATGAGATCTTCGTTTGAAAGATATCCTCTTGAAGGGGAAAAAAATCCTTCCTCTTAAGACACAGAGATACAGAGAAGAATCAGAAAAAACAGGCCTTGCTAAGTCCCCCAGTTTACTACCGTTAGATTGCACCCCCTTTGTCAGTCCTATTTCCCTAGGACAATCCATTTCTCATCAAACCTTAGCACAGAGTACTCAGGTTTTTGTGATTCTTTGAGTGTTCATTTATAAGAGCTCTCATGTCATGTAAACCTTAAATGAAATAAATTTGTGTGCTTTTCCCTTGTTAATCTGTATTTCAGAGTTTCCTTAGATGAGAAAGGAACATATTTCCTTTCTCCAACAGAGCCAGAGAGGCAGCCAGGAGGTAAATGCTGGGGACAGTTTGGGTGGTCGGAGCCTTGGACTTCCCTGCTCCTAGGTCCAAGTTTCTCCTGAAGTGAGGGAGAGCGGGAGGCTCTTGGGTCACAGATGATGCCCTGGTGTGGTGTGGGCCTTGTCAGCAATAAATTTAGATATGTTCTGGGAAAGGTGAACAACAACGTGGCCTAAACGAGGGACCTCTAGCTCTTCCTCTACCCCTCTGGGGAACAGACAATGGCTCTCACTGGGGGCTCTAAAAGAGGGGTTTCTTTCCCTTTTTCTGTTTTTCAGGTAGAAATACTAATTCTTAGCAGTTTGTAATGAAATCACTTAAATGTGTGGACAGTTTATTTAAATTAAAATTCATAACAATCCTGAAGTTAGTATTTCAATTATTTCCAGGAGTCTAACAAAAGGGCAATTTGTGGGCCAAAAGAATAGTTAAGACATCTAAATACCTCTTAGATTACCATCTAAATACTTCCTGAGGCAAGTCATAAAGGGAGCATATGGGCTCCTTATTTCACCACTTCCTGATTCTAGAGTGTTTATTTTATTTTTAGATAGGGTCTTGCTATATAGGTCAGACTGGCCTTGAGCTTACTATGCTGCCCGGGTGGGCTTTAAATTCATTGTGATCCTTCTGCCTCAGCCTCCTGGGCACTGGGATTACAGACATGTACCACCACTCCTGGCTCAGAGACTGGTTATTAACTCCTGAAACATGATCTAGGACAGGATTAGTATCCCTTGTCTACAACACTTGGGACCAAATGTGTTCTGGATTTCAGTTTTTCAGATTTTTAAGACATTTGCAGAGAGTATGAAAAATGAAATAGTGCAAAATCCTAAACTTTTGAGCATTGTTGGTACTGAAAAGTTTTCAACTTTGGAGCATTTAGAATATTAAATTTTCAAATGAGGGATGCTCCACCTGTGCTCTGTTTCTATTTCAGCTTCTCTGTGCAAGTGAGTGGCTCTTCTGTCTACTTACTTATTAGTCTGTCCACATGTCATCACTTCTGCTGGAGTTTCCCTCTATTTTCATACCTTGAGAAACCTTTTCTCTCCTGTCTGTCCCCACCTCTAATGCTGCTCCCACATAGATCAAAGTTACTAGTTAACTCTATGCAAATTTCATTATCTGTGTATACATCTAAGCTCCCTTCTATACAGTTACTTTTTAAATATTTGTTAAATAAATATGTAAGAATCCAGAATGTTTTGGAGGAAGTAAAAAGAGTGTTGAACAAATATGTTTTATGTCTAGAAAATAAAAACTCAACATATGGCTCTCTGAAACTTAATAATGAACATATCAAGTTGGCTTGCTCAAATAAATAAAAATCCTACTTCATAATTTAGAAAATTTGGCCGGCTGAATGATCTGGGGAAAACATTTAATAGTGGAAGTTGAGTTATAGACCCTGATCAGGTACTACTTAGTTGGGTGACTTTGGGAGGTGTGTTTGACCTATTAGCTTCCTTTCACTCTGTCTCATAAAAGGGCAGGATGACAGAATCTTAAAGCTAATCTTTAAGTTCCTTAAAGATGTTATGATTACAGTCAGTATTTATTGATCTTATTGCCCCAGAAACCCTACTACTTCCCCCAAACATACTAGAAGGTAAATGGGTAAGGATTATAAGAAATTCTTGCAAACACATGGGAGAAGCTGGTTTTAGGCTGAGGGAAGAGTAAGTGAATGTTCTTGAAATGGGATGGTGTCCATGGAGAAAATCAGGAATGTTTGCAGAGGTGTGTGTGTGTGTATGTGTGTGTGTGTGTGTTCAGAATATAGTCAAAAGGAAGAGAAATTGTGGAACTTGAGATTCCAGAGAAGAGCCAGCAGCAAGTTTATAAAGGACCCAGTAACTAATAGGGAAATTTAAAACTTAATCTGAATCAAACAGGAGGCCTTTCCAAAGCAGAAAATTCATATTACCTGGCAGGCATTAAGACTTGGCCTGCTACATACAGACTAAGCTTCATGGAGGGAACATTTAGAAGGCATTGAAATAGTTCATGTGAGGGCCATATGGGAACAGTGGAGGTGGTGATGAATGGCCAGACATGGGTTACACTTCCAGATAGAGCTGACAGACTTTGCTAAAGTGTTGGATGTCGAGGATTACTGGGCAGGATAATATATACAGCAAGGGCTTCTTTAAGTTTGGGGGTCTGAGCAAGTGAGAAGTCAAGTCAGTAAGGTGTTGGGTGAGATAGATTACAAACCAAATGTTTTGGCTGAACTGTAGAGCATTTGCTAAGCGATAGCAGTAGGGTCAGAAGAAGGTACTTCTACGGGTTAGCTATGGGATCAGCAAGAATGAGCAAGGGAAACCATTCTACCTTAATCCAACACTGAAGCAAACATTCTCTCACAAATACAGATGCTTTTCCCTGGTAAGGCCCTAGATTTTGAGCGTTATTTAGAAGTATTTGGCATTTTGAATGAGTTTTTCATTTTTAAAAATATATCCAGTATCAATAGCCTCCAGGCAGAGACCACCAGGAGCACACTTGCAGGTGAATAAATTGGGTAATTGTTATTGTTAGACAAGGTCCTGACAAGATCCAGACCTAGAGAATCAAGCCTGCTCATTAGATAAATTATTTCTTAGCCTAATTGATGGTCTTAACCTTGAAATTAGTTTTATGGGCTAATCATAGCAATTAAGACTGGATCTGTGATATGACCATCCTGTTGGAGGTATTCATTTTTACCAAATATTTCTCATCTGTAATCCTAGCTCTTTGGGTTTTGTTGGACTCACATTCCCTCAAAGAGATAAAAACTGGAGTGTAGAGAAGATAGGAGGCCCATTTAGTTATGTGCATGTACAGCCCTGAGCAGTGAACTAGATTAATGAACAACTAAAGCAATTGTAAAGGGATGAGTGCACCAAATGGCTAATGACTAATATGGTTCTTTTAACTACCTTACTTGATTAGAACAAGTCAAGTGATCAACAGTTTGCTCCATTGTCTTTTTTACTTAACCACGCTGTTACTTAAAATACACGCACACAACACCTGGTTGGTTCATTCTTTTCATTACATGTGTAACCCATTCTTATTTTATTTTACGGCACACCCTTCCCTGATGATAGATTCAGTGCAGCACTGGGTGCTTTGCATGTTTTTAAAGAATCAGTTTCTCATCTTTAAAAATAATCCTGACTTCAATTTATGTCTCCTGGGACACAACAGTTTATTTATATGAGAGAGAAAGATGTCACCTATCTCAGCTGGCTTCATCATCTGACAAATTGCCTCTCTATTTGAGACGTTCCCCCTTCTGACTCTTCATAGGAAAGATCAATTACATTTCTCCATACCACTCATTCCCTCCACTGATGTGTTTGTTTTCTACTGATTTTACCCACTGGTGTACTTTACCCCCTGGTGTTTCTCAGAGAGCCTGAAATTAACACAGCCTTTTCTAATTACTTGATCCTTTCAGAGTAAACCATCCCTTCTTGTTTTTCCAGGAAACTATGAACATCATTATCATCTGGCTCCCAACTATTTTCTCACCTCATTAATTCTGCTAGATGATTTAGTTATTTTTCAGTTTAAATAGAGATATGGCCAACTTCAGGTCTGGACTAATGTGTGATTTCCCCCACCCTCAGCCCCAGTTTAATGTCCTTGATTAGAAAGTTGGTGTGAAATATCTAAAAATGGTTTTGTAAGAGCAAGACAAACCAATTCCTAAGATGCAATGGTAGAAATTCTCTTTCTCAGCTAGTGGGTAAAGTGAGCTTTTAGAGAGTCTTAAGGGAAAACAGAGAAACAAGGTTCTAGAGAAACAGTGATTTTGTGGAAAGATCCCTGGAGCTAGAATGAGATCTTTTATGGTTATCTTAAATTACCAACCATATCCCTTCATATTCTACTAAGATTTTTTGGCAGTGAGTAATAGATAATCCAGAATCACCTGACTATCAACAATAAGGTTTATGATTCAATGCACTGCAAGTTATGTGAATTGACCAGGCTTAGGATGGTTGGCCCTGGATGCTGGATGTGATCTTCTGTAGTTTCCTCCTTTTTCAAGTGTTGGGTTAATTCTTAGAATGACAGGAAGTTGGCTGCAATGACTCCAGTGCTCATATTTATTTGCAACTTCATCCAGAGTTAGTACATGTACCATTTCCTCTACATAACAACAAAGAACTTCCCCAGCTGCACCACAGTTTGACTAATTGGCCAGAATCCCACAGGTTGTCCTTAAACCAGTCACAGATGAAAAGGATGGGATTATTAGAATTGGCTTAGGCACTTGGCTGGATACTGGAATTACCTAGGGAAATTCTAATTATCACAATGACAGAGAAACACACTGGACCAGTCAAATCAAACTCTGGAGGTAGAATCTGACATCAGTCTTTAAAGAGAAAGTTCTTCAGGATGCTGATGTTGAGAGCCATAGGCTAATAATTATTAGAATCTACTCATAAATTTCTCCTACATTATAAAGAAAAGGGACTGTTGAGTAATACTGTGTTTCTGGTAGGCAGAAGAAATGAAAAAACTGGTAATACCAAAGGAAACAGCATTATTTACTTTACTTAATTTTTAAGAGTTATACCTTTAATATAAACTGACACTTTTCCTGATTACCTTCAAGGTTGATGTGGTTCACTGAGAAATTTTAAGCCCCCATATATGTGTGTATGTGCATGCATATGCACATATACATATACATATATATAGCTATTATGTGTATACATATTTTATTTGCATACATATTTTTATAACCATAGCTATAGATATAAATATGTAAAGGATTATTTTTACTTCTCTTTGCCTTTAGTAGACAAGTATCCTGGGGTCTAGCCAGAGCTCAGGGTTTTTGGTTATTAAGCAAAGTAAAGTACAATGGAAGATTCTATTTACTTAGATCACAACATATTTGGAAAATACAGTTTTTCATTCATTCGCAGTTGCTAACTCATCTGCAGCTTGTAACTGAACACCCAATACAGTTTAGTTCTCACCAAACTTTAGTTGATGTCACCTGGAGGGATTGTTAAAAGCAACTGCAAGGCCTTGCCCCAGGGTTTCTGCTTCAGTAGATTGGGGTGAGCTGAATATTTGTATGTGTAGCTATTCCCAAATGAGCCTTATACTGCCAGTTTGGAAACTTTGGGAACCACACTTGTTACTGGTTATCTCCATTCCCCAGGAAGTGAGGCAGTAAAATCCCAAGTTCAAGGCTAGCCTGGGGCTTCTTACCAAGACTCTGCCCCAAAATTAAAAAAAAAAATGCTGCTCAGTCAGAGAGCTATTGCCTAGCATGTGTGAGGCCCTAGGTTTAATATGCCACTGTCTGAAGAAAAAAAATCTATGATACTGAAGGTATGAATCAGCATTATCAGCATCACTTGTGAACGTGTTAGATATTGTCAGAGTCTGTGTGGAGAAGCCCAGCAGTTGGTATTGGGACAAGCCCTCCAAGGGGTCGTGATGCTTGCTGACATTTAATAACCACTGGTTATACTTAGCTACACATTAAAATCATGAAGCATTACACATAAAAGTAAAGTAACTGGTCTGTGCTCATAGACATGTCTCCGACACACACTTTTTTCTTTTTACATGCCAGATGGTTTCCACATACAGCTGACATATGAACACCAATTTTCATGTGCTTATTAATTCCTTGGGGACCTTCTTGATATGTAGATGCTGATGCAGTTGTCTGGGATGCAGATTGAAATTCTTCAGTGTTAACAAGATCCCTGGTAATATGGCAGTGTTTCTGGTCCCCAAACCATGCTTTGAGTAGCAAGGATCTATGGAGAAACCCTTCCTACCTCACCAGTCTGTCGTCTCAGCAAGTTTCTTCAGCGCTTGGACACATGCCTACGAGGGGCTTGGCTTTATTTCAGGCATCCTTGAGAAATGGTATGTAGTATAAAGACATATTTTGTCATGTAAGTTCACTTTGATTGTCCACCAAGTACCTGCTTTGTGGATTTCTGGGTCTTCTTTGGAACCCCACCACAGCTGCAGCTTTTTTTGCTTCAAGAAGAAATCTTTACTCCAAGCAGAACCATCCCACGATGGTTTGAAAAATTTTGTCATCTATAAATTCATATTGAAACTTAATCCCCAGTTCAACAGTGTTGGGAGTGGTTGAGAGCTCTGCCCTGACAAATGAGATTGTGATTTATAAAGGAACTTGATGGATGGAATTCAACCCTTTTTGTGCCTTTCTGCCTTCTGCTATGTAGGAACTCACCATGCCTCTACCTCCAGAGGAAGCGGCATTTGAGGCACCATCTAGGAGTCAGGCAACAGAACCACTGGTGCCTTTATCTCAAACCTTCCTGGCTCCAGAACTATGAGCAATACATTTAGTTTTTTTTCTAAATTACCAAGCCTCAAATATTCTGTTTCAGAGGCACAAATGCACAAAGACATCCCCCCTTCATTGCTACACATTGATTCAGCTATTGCTCCTTTACTTGCCCATCCAAAAGCATAAAGTATATATCATTACAAAAATAAATTCTGGCTTCCTAGAATTCCAGTGATGCTACAAGGTATCATTTCTTCTAGGTCTTTAAGATAAATAACTTGGTTATCCTACTGTGGTATAATCAAATGCATTTCTGATTTTTTCCACAGAGTGAATAACTAATGCTGATCCAATGGTAAATGAATTTCATCTGACTTTTGTATTCTGTATGTTTATGAATCAGGCACAAGATTGGATATTTTGTTTTATGAATACTGGTAAAACATAAAATATGGAGCAAATGTGGAAATTTGGGCTCAGGGGTAAATTGTCATTACTATTATTTCCAGCCACAGATTCTTGGCTGAACTGCAATTATACCGGAATTTTAGGCACCCTATTAATGCTTCAGTCTTAGATTAGAGCCCCAGTGAGCAGAAGAGGTGATCTTTGGGTGTCTTAGTTACTTCTCTCAGTGTGAGGCAAAATAACATATGTCCACAAATTGAAGGTGGAAAGGTTTATTTCAGCTAATAGTTTGTAGAGGTTTTAGTCCATAGTTGGCTGGCTCCAAGGTAGAGTGTCATGACAGAGGAGAAACAGTTCGTGGTAAAACAGGAAGCAGCAAGCAACAAGCAGCAGCAGTAGCAAGCCTTCTTTTCCCTTTTATCCCATCCAGGTTACCAGCCTCTTGAGTGATGCCAACCACACCGAGGGTGGGCCTCCCCATATCTATCCCCTTAATGCCAACCTCACACCCTTAATCTGAGCCACACACCCTAATGCAGACACCTTCTCATCTATGAGTGCATGAGGCTTTGGGGATACATCTACATACAAGTTGTAACATGGTGTGACACAGATGATGGATGGTCTACCTTGCTTTCAGGTTACCCAATGCAGATCTGCTCAGATTTAGAGTCTCACTTGACTGAAACATTGTATCACTGTTACCCCAAAGCCTGGTCCCCTTACAAATACTATTAGCATTACCGGCTAGCTGCTCAGGGCCTGCACTTGGGTAGGCTGACTGTGATAGACAATCACGGATTACAGATGCTCCTCCATTCAAGATGAGTATGTCTTGGTATACCTATAGTAGGTGAAAAGCATTTTATACATCTAAATTATTAGATATTGTAAGTTAGCAACATAGTACATTAGATTATTGATCATTTTCCCTGGTGATCATATAGGAGCTTCAACTCACTAATCTTGCCCAGCACTTTGCAAGTATGGCACTGCATAGTGCTAGCCCCAGAAAAGGTCAACACTTAAAATGTGGAGTATGGTTTCCACTAAATGCTTAATATTTTCACACTATCGTATAGTTGAAAAATCTGAGCTGATGTATTATAAGTCCAGGATCTTCTGTCTTTATGAAGCATGGTTGAAATTTAACATCCTACTCAGATAAGAAAAAATAATCTTATGACCTATTCCAAGTCTACTCCACTAATTAAAGACAGAGAGCAAGGGCAGAGAGACAAGACAAATTCAGTGCTTATTCTCCTTTTAGTAGCTTCTGCATTAAATAGTCCTTGGGGTATGCCCTTGTCTTTCAGAAATGTGCCCAGTCAGATTTCTTCTTTCTCTTTGTTCTCTTTTCCCAGATGGCATGTGGTGGTCCAAGTGTCTTTGTGACAGTACTGAGGGGGGTCAGTCCCCAAGTACATCCAGGTCCTGGAGCTGATTCTGGGTCATTGTCTTTATGAAGATGTCTTCTAGCTCTCTTTTGTGAGTATAGTAGCTGATACAATCCCAGTCTATTGCCAGTGTCTGTATAATCTCTGGTCCTTCGACTTTCTGAGCCAAGGACTCTGATGGCTCCCAGCTACTCCTCTCTCCACATCTTGGTCTAAGTTGTTCACTCCTCAGCTTCTTCAGTTGGATGGCCTTGCCACAAGCTGTGATGGTCCCATGGCAGGCCTTCTATTTTGCCCAATTCTGTGTCTTTTTGCCATTCACAGGGCCCTCTGATATCCACGGTAATGTCCTTATAGGAAGTTCTGCAGGGCCAGGGATTTAGCTCAGTGGTTCTACTGCTTGCTTTGCAAGCACAAGGTCCTGAGTTCAATCCCTGGTACCAAAAAACAACAACAAAAAAAGAAGTTTTGCATAACAAGTACATGGGCTCTGAACAGACATGCCAATTAGTACCTCTGACCCTCCCTCTGCTCAGACCCTATTCTCAGGCTCCTCTGCCACAGTCCTGCTCTATTGAATGTGGCAACTAGCAGAGTATGAGATATATGATTTCTTCTGAGGCAGTCACATTGCTTATAGAGATATTTCTTTGACGCTATGTGTGTATCCCTTAAAGCTATATCCTGGAAGAGAAAGAAGTGAAAACAATGGCATCTCTTATCTTTACCCCTCCCCCACTATAGTTCAGATCTTTTTTCCCTCTGAAGGTCTTGCTATGCTACTTTATTGGGAAGTCTGTAGCACATCATTGAGCTGACATTTACTCAACACAAATTCCAAGGCCACATGTAAAAAAAAAAATACTGCAAGGATGCTTAATATACAATAGGATAAAGGGAGTTAAAACAACTAAAGGTTTTATTTTGTTTAATTTTTTTACAAGAACATAGTATAGTAGAATTTCTGTCTCATCTAATCTCTTCTATTCCTGGGATGTTCTAGTCCAACTAGAAAGAGAAAAAATAGGACCTGCCAGATAAAGAGGGGTAAATGGCTTGGGCTGCACAATATTACCAGAGCAATTAAAATTGAAATAGTAGTTATGGTAGTCTTTTTGTGTTTGTGTTGATCTAACGATTAGCAAAAAACAGCTGGTTCTGGGGGTTAAGAAGCATAGCTTCCAATTGGCAATCAAGCCTGTTTTATCTGTTACTATATTCCCAGTACTTGTGTTTTCCATTTATTGGAAATAAGTATGTAGAATGAAGGGATGCTGCAGATATTCTAGAGAGAGGGAGAAAGCAGGATACATATAGAAAGAGGAGTGAAATAGGCCATCAGCTTTAACAGTATGGAAGGGAAGAAAATCCTCCAGAATGGAATAAAATTATGTCCTAGCACCCCAACTATCTTTACATAAAGCCATCACAGTCATAAACCTTCAGGAAGAATTCTGACTATAAGCTACACATAGGAAGTCTAATCATAGCAGATTTTTTTTTTCCTTTCTAAAAAACTGATTCTGTTTTTGTTTCCCTTTTTCTTCACACATTTTTTCACTGACCAGATTGTATCAATAAGATAACAATATTTCATCTCATATGAAATACAAGCTTTAAAGAAATTCATATGAGTAGGGATGTTCTACCCAAACATATACTCAACGAAATCTAGAAGGTTGAGACAGCATATGTCCCACCCATTTTTTGTAGATCAAAATCATCCATCCTGCACCCTTATTTCACCAATTAAAAGGACACATAAGTCATCCTGCTTCTGCCCCTCTTATTTCATGTTACTTGGACTCCTTCCAATTCCACTGGTGAATGTGGCTGGGACCCCCAGCAAGGCTCACATATGCACGATACATGTTCCCTCTAAGCTGTGTGCAATGCATCCATGGACCACATGAAACACCTCCTCCTACTCCCATATGTCCAGCACAGTAAGCGCTAGTGTAGATGCCAGCAGGCAGTCCCTGCCCGAGG
The DNA here is from genome assembly GCF_012274545.1 of Fukomys damarensis. Lineage (NCBI taxonomy): Eukaryota > Metazoa > Chordata > Mammalia > Rodentia > Bathyergidae > Fukomys > Fukomys damarensis. Next base: position 3,289,016 of record NW_022900925.1, read on the forward strand.
CTGCATGCTGCAGACAGGGTCTCCAAGACTCACTAATTTCCATCTGCTTTCTGTTTAAGTGAATCTATACCCACTTGAGTTCTTCCCATCTTTGCAAATTGACAGTGCTCAACCAGGAAGCTTCAAGACATTTTTTTAAGATTGTGAAGAGGTAACTAAACTCCGACCTTTGCAAATGGCAGTTAGAAGAGGAATCTAGAAATTAGAAGCAAGCAACTGTCTCATGGTGCCATTCACTGCTGGTCAACACAGTATGTAGGTTACACTTCTGGATGCAAATAGCTGAACACCCAAAGAAGAAATTTTCCTTCAGTGGTAGGAGTCTAGAATTGTTCAGGAGCCAGCTGATGTGGGGCCTCAGGTTGCCTTCTCTGTCATTCTCCTGGTTGCCCTATCATGGTTACATGCTAATGTTAATGCCCCAAGCTTGGAGTCCTCATGTGAAATTTGTCAAAGCGAGAGGGGAGGAGAGGGCTTTTTCTTGTGAAAGTTTCTCTCTCTGTTATCAGGGAAGAAAATTATTCTCAGAACCAATGCCTCTTCTCCCTCATCCCTTTTCCCTCTCATTTCTATAGTTCCCTCCCTCTTCGGGTCCCAGAGGCCACAAATGTATCATGAACATGTACCCTAGCCTTAAGGAATTCAGGAACATCAGTGTCAGACATGGTTTTCTTTACAACAGTGGGTAGGCTCTGTACCATCCATGTCTTTTATTTTCTTTGTTTAGATACTTTGACAGCTAGGCCTTGCTAACCCTAGAGAGACTGTCCCTTTTACAATGAGTCAGTTCCTACAATACTAAACTATTTGCCCACTTTTCATATGAAAACCAACCAATCCAAAGCTCACATACCAACATTTCCTTTATGAGACCCTTACCCACAAGGCCAACATTCCTTTATCCCACTTAACCAAGGGCCAGGTATAAGACAACTAGATACAGTCTTTCTACCCAGAGATGCCTGAAATTATTCAAATTAGTCAAGACTTACCAGCTTACCCTTCTTCACCTGTACCTGTGGAAACAAATAAGAAATGCTCTTGCTCATAGCTACCCTGTCTCTTTCTGCCCCTTGACCACTGCTGGAGTGATGTCCCTTGCATGGCCTCATATTGCTCTTTGCAGCTGTAAGACACAAACTCTTTTCAATAGCAGTCTTCATAAGATTTCCTTATTCAATCTCATATTTTCTATTAATGCACTGTATTTTATTATTTATCTTATTAATTTTGCAGTGCTGTAGATAAAACCCAGGGCCTCATGCATACTAGACAAGCACTCTGCCACTGAGCCACACTCCTAGCCCCATAGTATATTTTAGAGTAGGCTTTGCTGTCAACAAACCCTTCTGCAAGAGTTTTCTCTTCCAGGAAAAATAAAGTGAAGCTCTTTCTATACAACAGGACTTCATCTAGTTATTTGTTGTTACATAACATATTACCAGAAACCTTAAGAAACAGTGATTCTTACCTCTCACTGTTTCTGTGGGTTAGGAGTCTGCATAGGACTCAGGTGGGCAGCCTGACCATGAAATGCTCCTCTGCTTGCTGTCAGACTAGCTTGGAACCACAGGAGTACAGGGCCGAGGAGGCAGGGCTAGTCACTCTAAGCACACATTTTATTTTAGCTCATCTTGTATATCAACACTTTGAGATATGTACTATTTCTAATGTGATTTTACAAGGGGAGCTGTGGGACCCATGCAGTTAAGTGGAGACAGCCCTTGATGTCTGTGGGTTCCTCCATCCACAGATCCAAAGTTGTAGTTCAAAATTATTTTAAAATTACATCTGTAATTGAACACATGCAAGCTTTTCTTTTGTCATTACTCCCTAAGTAATATAGAATAACAACGCAGCATTTACTATAAGTAATTTGGGGATGATTTAAAGTACAGAGGGGGTGTGTATAGGATATGCATCTTATATAGCATGCTGTCATAATAGGGATTTGTAAATTGTATGGTGTTTACCCAAGGACCAGATATTTTGATGAGGAGAGAAGGATTGAAATTCTCTGTTAGCAGGTCAAGATGCCTTCACAAAAGGTGTAGTGGACAGTTGCCTTCTGGGTACAAACAGTTCTGCAAGGTCATTCTGGAAACAGTGTGTCAATAGACCTATTGCTTGCCCACCACAGCTCTCTGCAATGATCATTATAAAGGATTCCTCCTTTGTAGTTATCATCCTTTTATTGGGCCATAACAGCTCCTATTTCAAAGAATTCTACCCTAACTTTGTGGAAGATCTCATGTCTCAAGGTTGAGACAAGCTGAATAGATCATATTAAGATCTCACCAGAAATTTTTTTTCGTAGAAAGTCTTGAGGCAGAAAAAACTGCATAAACCTGGCAGAAGCTTTTCAAGATCTGTACATAGAATAAATTTCATACTAGGGTTGCTTGACAATAATTGTCTTCCGACACAAAAGTCTTCATCAGCAAAATATTTTCTCCTTACATATGTAGAAATGATAAATCACTGAAAGAAAGAGATAGAAGAATCTTTGAAGTTAATCCATCACAAAGCCCTCATTTCTTAATTTTTAAAAAAATTATTTGAAGAGCCATAGCATTTTTTGCAAGGCTGATGTGTGAACAAGTCACAAAGCAGTCACTGAGAGCCGGGATCCTGATTCTTGCATTAGTGCATTTTCATTTTGCTAAACAGTGCACTGACCTTCATCAAGAACTCTGAGATGACAATACATTAGGAATAAGAAGGTGGGGTGTCACTTTAGAACAGCTCATCTGATTCTCTGTCTTCACCCTTGAACATACTGAGAAGCACAAATTTAGTGGCTCCTTCCAGATAAAAGAACAAACACTTATTAAAATTTTTTATTGAGTTTATTGGTACATTTTAGGGATACAGTACAGTTACATTCATTACTGAGATCTTGTACTTTTACATGACAGGACTTGGATCTCATTTGTTTCCCTTATCCCTGCCCTCCCTTCACCCTCTTCTCCCCTCCCCATTTACAAGCACTTTATTTCCATTTTTTCATTTTCTCATTTTTTTCTTTTCCCTTATTACCTTTCCCCTACCCTTCCCACTTTCTCTATACCTTCAGCCCTTTTCTTCCTATTTCACACTCTTAATTATCCCATTAGGATCTTATGTACTATTATAGTTTTTCATACCAGAGAAACTATTCGGTATTTACATGTGTGACTTATTTATTTCACTTAGAGTATATCCTCAATATGTATCCATTTTCCTATGAATTAATCTAATTTCTCATTCCTTATGGCTGAGTAGTATTCCATTTTATAGAAAAACCACATCTTCTTTATCCAGTCTCCAACTGATGGGCAAATGGGCTGTTTCCAAGTTGTAGCTATTACAAACTGTGCTGCTATAAACATAGGTGAACATATATCACTGTGATATTATTATTTCAATTCTTTTAGAAAGATACCCAGCAGAGGGATGGCTGGATCAAATGAACCTGTAGTCCCAGCTCTTTGGGGTATCTCAATATTGATTTCTATAGTGGTTGCAACAGTCTGCACTCCCACCAACAATGGAGAAGGGTTCCTTTCTCCCCACAACCCCGCCAATATTTGTTATTGTGTGATTTCTTGATAGAAACCATTCTTTGAGGGGTGAGGTGGAATCTCAGTGTTGTTTTCATCTGCATGTATCGAATGACCAGTGATGTGGAACATTTTTCATATGTATACTTGGTGCTTTTACTTCTTTGTCTGAGATATGTCTGTTCATTTCAGATGTCCATTTTTGAATTAGGTCTTTATATTTGGGGGGAGCTGATTGTTTTGAATTCTTTATATATTCTCGATATTAGTCCTTTGAGGAGCAGCTGGTAAAAATTTTTTCCCACATTGTAGGCTGTCTCTTCATTCTGTTGATGGTTTCTTTTGCAGTGCAGAGTCTTTTTAATAAGTTGAGATCCCAGTTGTTGATTCTTTCTGCTAGGTCCCGTGCTACTGAGAATTTGTTCATAAATCTTTTCCTATGCCAATGTCTTCAAGCGTTCTGCTTACCTTCCAGCAAGTTTAGTGCTTCTGTTTTAATATTTAGATCTTTAATCTATGTGGATCTTAATTTAGTCCATAGTGAAAGATAAGGGTCTAGTTTTAATCTTTGGCAGGTTGAGATCCAGTTTTTCCAACCCCATTTATTAAAGAGGCTATTTTTCCTCCAGTGGGGATGGCCAGCTCCTTTGTCAAAGATGAGGTAGCTGAGTGCATCTGGAGTTGTTTTTGTGTCTTCCAATCTGTTCCACTGATCCTCAGGTCTGCTTCTTTGCCAGTACCATGCTGTTTTTATCACAGTGGCTTTGTAGTATAGTTTCAAATTGGGAATTGTTATACTCACTACCACATGTCTGTTGCCTAGGATGGCTTTTGCTATTCTAGGTCTCTTATGATTCCAAATGAATTTTTGTATTCTTTTTTCTAGTTTGGTGAAATACAGTGTTGGAATTTCAATTGGCATTGCATTGAATTGTGCAGCATTTTTGGTAGTATGGCCATTTTCACTATGTTGATTCTTCCTACCCAGGAGCAGGGGATATCTTTCCATTTTTTAATATCCTCTTCAATTTCTTTTTTCAGAGTACTGTAGTTTTCAGTGTAGAGATCTTTTGCTTCTTTTGTTAGGTTGATTCCTAGACACTTCATTTTTTTGGATGCTATTGTGAAAGGAATAGTTTGCCTAATTTCTCTCTCAGTGAGTCTGTTATTTGTGTACAAGAAGGCTATTGATATTTGGGTGTTGATCTTGTATCCAGCTACTCTGCTAAAAGTGTCAATCAAGTTTAGAAGTCTTTTGGTGGAGTTTTTTGGGTCTTCAATGTGGAGTATCATATCATCAGCAAATAATGACAGCTTAACTTTTTCCTTTCCTATCTTTATTGCTTTAATTTCTTTCTCTTGTCTAATTGCTATGGCTAATGTTTCCAGAAATATATTGAAGCGGAGTGGTGATAGTGGGCATCCTTGTTTTGTTCCTGATTTTAATGTGAAGGTTTTCAGTTTTTGGCCATTTAATATGATGTTGGCTGTTAGTTTTTCATAGATAGTCTTTATTAAATTGAGATATAGACCATCTATTCCAATTCTTTGCAGGGCTTTTATCATGAATGGGTGTTGAATTTTGTCAAATGCTTTTTCTACATCTATCCAGAGGATCATATGGTTTGTGTCCTTGACTTTGTTAATATAGTGCATTACATTTATTGACTTATGTATATTGAAGCATCCTTGCATCCCTGGAATAAATCCAACTTGGTCAGGCTGTATGATCTTCTTGATGATCCTCTGTATTCTGTTTGCTAGTATCTTATTAAGGATTTTTGCATCTATATTCATTAAGGAGATTGGCCTGTAGTTTTGTTTTTTAGTTGTGTCTTTCCCTGATTTGGGAATCAAAGTGATACTTGTTTCCAGGAATGAATTTGGAAGTATTTCTTCCCTTTCAATTCCATTGAAAAGTTTGAAGAGTACTGGCTGTAAAATTCAGCAGTGAATCTATCAGCACCTAGGCTTTTCTTTGTTGGTAAATTTTAAATTACATTTTCAATTTCACTGATTGCAATTGGGGCATTTAAAATGCTTTTATCTTCTTTGTTTAACTTTGGTAATTCATAAATATCTAGAAATCTGTCCATTTCTTCTTTTTTTTTCCATTTTATTAGAGTACAAGTTCTCAAAGTAGGTATTGACTATCCTCTGAATTTCTGTTGGATCTGTTGTGACTTCACCTTTTTCATAAAGAATGAACACTTTCAGAGAATGGCTTTTGCATTATCAATCTGGAGCTTTTTCTCCTAAATGGGCTACTTTCTTGTGACCAACACGTTTGCATTCTTGGGATGGTGACATGGGGTCTAGAAAGAAGGTGGCGAAGGTTCAAGAGATTTCAGGAAACAAACAAACCTCTTGAAACCACTGAGATGGGCTGAGGATAAGAGAAGGACAGATTGGGTTGTGAAAGACAGAGAACCTTCCCCATCTAAAGGCTCATTCATCATCATTCTCTCCCCATAGCTTTCATGGTTTTAGTTACCCATGGTCAACTGTGATTTAAAAATTGGATATTCCAGAAATAAATTTTAAATTTCACACTATTTTGAGGACTGTGATAAAATCTTGCAGTGTTCCATCTCACGTGGGATATCTGTTTGTGCATTCTTCCTACACATCTATCACATGTCAATGACATGTACATCATTTTTATTACAGAATATTGTTCTATTTTATTATTTATTATCTTTTACTGTGCCTGATTCATAAACTTTATCATGCTCTCCTACATATATAGAAAAAATAGTGTGTGTGTGTGTGTGTGTATACATTTATATATGTGTATGTATATATATACATATATATATATGTTGTAGTATTATTCTCAGTTTTAGTCATATGCTAGGAGTCTTGGATAAGAGGGTTGCAATATTTTTTTTTCTTTTTATTAAGTTTATTGGTACAATCTAGGTATACAGTATAGTTACATTCATTATTGGGATCCTGTAACTTTACATGATAGGTCTTGATTCTCATTTGTTCTCCTTGTCCCTGCCCTCCCTTCACCCCCTGCTCCCCTCCCCATTTACAAACACTTTAATTCCACTTTTTCAATTTCTCATATTTTTTTCCTCTCCCTTATTGCCTTTCCCCCACCCTTACTACTTTCCCTACATCTTTAGCCCTTTAATTCCTGTCTCACATTAGTAATTATCTCATTAGGACCTTGTGTACTATTATAGTTTTTCACACCAGAGAAACTATTCGGTATTTCAGTTAAAGAAATCTCTGTATGAACATTAAAAATAGGGAATCCTAAAATAAAACTAAAAAGGAAAGTAAAAGAGAAAAGGCAATGATGTAAAATTAAAATAATCCTTAATTCTGAAGATGAAAATGATCCCTGAACATATTTAAATTGCTTCTGGCTCTTGTAGTCTTATATTATTCTTTTTTTTCATTATTTAGAAAATATTTTATTAGTTTCTGTAATCAAACCCATGTAGATATGACCTTACATATTTAATACAGTATGTTACCGCTGTACAAATGGAAAAAAATTAACATTTCTAGACCAATATGGCTGTTAATTTCTGTACAATGCCAACTCAACACAGTAAATTGGGATAACTTTTTCCAAAGTTGACAGCACAGTTAAAGTTTCCAAAAGTAATTATATACATATATATAATATTTATATAAAAAGACCAATAATAGCAGTATGTTATGCATCAATAGCAGCAACAACTTTTCCAGGTTCTGCAGTTATCTGAACAAAATTATAGACATTCACCACATTCCATTAAAAAAACAAAAACAAAAAAACAAAGAAATGAATAATACCCAGAAAACAGCAAAGTTGCTGTTGTGGTACCTGGCACCATTTTTTTTATTAGCATCTTAATCATCATCTGGAAAGAGAACATTCTAGAGTAACATCATTAAAAATAGCTCTGATAAAGCATGGTCACCACTCTGTATCATAAAGCAGGTACAAGATATTTTACATTCACAGAGGTATGATACAGTACCATCCTACATCTATAATACTAGAATCAGTTTTGGTTTGAAATTTACTTTGTCTGCAAATAAGTTTGCTACCCCTGCTTTTTGGGGTGCTCCTGTCACTTGGAGAATTGTTTTCCATCCTTTCACTTTCAGTCTATGGGCTTCTTTTTGCAGTAGGTATGTTTCTTGTATATAACATATTATTGGATTTTGCTTCTTATTCCATTCTGCCAGTCTATTTCTCTTGATTGGTGAGTTAAGGCCATTGACATTGATGGTTATAACTGATATGTACTGACTTATTATTGTCATATTATTGGCCTTTTGTTGACTCTTTTTACTTTTTCACCTTCTCCTTTTAATTTCTTGCCTTGCCTATTTGATTTGCTCTGTTGGGCCTCATGGTATTATTGCCTTCATTGTCTTTTTCTAGGATCTTGTTTAGAATTGCTTGTAGTGCTGGTTTGGTATTCATGTAGTTTCTCAGGTGTTCTTTGTCATGGAAGTATCTTATTTCTCCATCCATTTTGAAAGAGAGTTTTACAGGATACATCAGTCTAGGTTGGAGGCTGTTCTCTTTTAGTACTTGAAATATCTCATTCCAGCCTCTCCTTGCCCCAAGGGTTTATGTTGAAAAGTCTGCTGTGATTCTGATGGGCTTTCCTTTGTATGTGATTTGTTTCTTTTCTCTTACTGCTTGTAGTATTTTGTTCTTCTGTTGGGTTTCTGGGATCTTGATTATTCTATGTCTAGGTGTAGATTTTTTTTTTGATTGTGGCTAGTTGGGGTCCTATATGCCTCAGTTATCTGAATGTCAAATTCTTCCCCTCTGTGAAGTTTTCTGTCATTAATTCTGTGAACAGCTTTTTAAAGTCATTTGTGTTTTCTCCTGCTACTTCATGTATTCCTATCAGTCTTATGTTATTCTTCATTGCATCATCTAGGAGTTGTTGGATCGATTTCTCATGATCCCTCTCTTTTCATGGTCACTGACTGCAATCTTATCTTCTATATCTGAGAGTCTATCTTTGCATTCTTTTATTCTTTTGCATACACTTTCTATGGAGTGTTTAATCTCCTGGATATCTGTTTAATTCTGTTTTATGGATTCCATTTCTTTCCTATGTTTGGTGTTTATTGTTTCCATTTATTTCTTATGCTGGGCCTTCGTGGCTTCTATCATGGTCCTGAGCTCATCTATTTTTTTGTCAGTTTCTGCTCTAGATTTTTTTCAAAAATTTAAAACTCTAGGTTGATCAAATCATGGCTGTCTCCCTAAGGACAGTTTACAAACTCTGATGTAGGCACATGAGAAACTTATTACCACTGCTATTTCTCCTTAGCAACTGAAATGGTATTTTTATTTGAGTTTGTGACCTTGTGGATTACAAACTAGCCTTTTGAAAGCTGAATGGCTGGAGAACAGTTACCAAGTATCCACAGCCTTGAATTCTGGATGTTTCTATGTTTGTCCATGTTATAGATGTCTATTACATCCTGGGGACCCAGTTCTCGGTCCTAGTCTAGAGGACAAGAATATAAAATCAAGGAGATACTGCGATGGGCTGCCAGTGACTATGTAAATTTGATTATATTACTGTGTGTCCTTGACCCAACTTGGGAATCCAGGCCCCCTCTAAATCAATTATTCTTGGAATTCTTTTTACTACTTGATGAGAATATATTCATAATATTCCATTTTCAGTCTATTTGTACATGGAAATTGCTCCTGGAGTCACTTAGTGGGATTTCACCCTTTATATTTTCTTCACATGTGAAAGTCTCTATTTGGATGTTGTCTGCCAAGGTTTCCAAAATTTCCAGTCCATAAGATACCAGTGAATTCCTACATTTTTTCTCAATGCACCAGTAGCAAATTATAAGCAGAGAGAAGCCAGTGTTCAATATTTAGCCATATCCTATTTCCTACAAGACTTACTAGAGATTGAAAAATCTCTCTCAGCTCGTACATTAATCTTCTCTCTGTGGAGCTAAGATCTACTTTTCAGAGTTGCATTAACAGGTAGACATGATATTGTCCTCTCTGCTTTCCTGACTTCTTCCCAGGTAACTAAATGCAAATAAACTACTTGCAGATTACCTCTTCTCAAGCAAATCAACTCATTTGCACCAATGGCTGAGAGATTTGGGCGGCCCAGGACTTCAAAGACTGTAATTGCAGCCAGGCTTATCCAGAACCCCCACCTACCCACCCTCCCAAAGCACTGACTGGGCGCTCTTGTTTGGTCTAAGTCTTTTCATAGTGGTGTGTAAACAGAATGCACTCCCTTCAGAGCAAATGCTAGATGATCTCTTTGGATAACAAAAGAAATCAATAGAACCTCTTTCGATTTTATGTCTAAATAATTTGGAAAGGAATTCCTACTATTAAGTGTTGGGATTGACCTGGTATGTACACAAGATTTTTGAAGAAAAATACATCTATTAGAGAGGTTTCAACTTGAAAACAGTTTTCATAATTTTGTTGAGTACTATCTTAGATCACGATTTAATTATATTTTAATAAAAATAAGCACATAATTTAGGAAATAGTGTGATTCCAATATATAGGTAAATGACCAACCAAGACTTCTAAGTTCTAAAGAAAATCTATATGCAGACATGGGCTGCAAAGGATTTACATCTATCTTTGTTCAGGTCAGGTTCTTGGATCTTGGTAATGGTATGTCAGCTAACATTATTCAGTAATAACAGTAATGATGGTAATAGAAACAGTAACAACTTATAGAGTACATACCAAAACTTGGGCTCTGTTTTAAATATTTATGAATATGATTGGATTGCATTTCTACAATAACTACATGGTAAAATGTACTGTTTTTACTCCAGCATCTTGATACTAAATGTGTACTGTCTCTCACCACACTGCTTCCCCAATTCTTCAATGTCAGCTGTGTGCTCCAATTCTATTCTGATGTAATTTACCTGGAAGTGGCATCCGATCTCATAAATTAAGAGCCAAGATAGCCTGACAACCCTACTTCAGATACCAGTGACAGGTCCCAGGTGGCCACCTGTACTTTTGACCATAGGTGATCAAATTAGGGGTTCTCATTGCCTTCTCCTCATGATTTGCTAAAATGGTTCACAGAACTTAGGCTCTGTTTATGTTACTGGATCACTTTTGCTTGTTATTGGTTTATTTTTAAGCACACAACTTAGAAACGGCCAAATTGAAGAAATGCAAAGGGCAAGATAAGGGGAGATGGGATGTAGCTACCTTGTCCTCTCTGGGCGCATCATCCTTCTCATACCCCAAGGTGTTTATCAACCCAGAAACTCTCTGGACTTTGCTGTGGAGCTCTAATGGGTGTTTCATTATGGAGATAGGATAAATTAAATAATCATCCATTGGCCATTAACCCAATCTCTGTTTTTTCTCTCTTCCACAGAGACTGGGAGGTGAAAGCTTGAACATTCTTATAAAGATTTGGTCTTTTTGGAGATTAACCCACATCCTATCCTGAAGCTATCTAAGGGTCTGCCGAGAATCATTTCATTAGATCAAAAGATGCTCCTATACCCAGGAAATTCCAAACATTTTAGGGCCTCTGTGCCAGGAACTGGGGACAAAGACCAAATTATTTTTATAATAGAGGTGGATATTAATTTTATCCCCATTTTATAGATTAGAAAGCTAAAGATCAAAGAGACTAGACAACCTTCCTCTAAATCACTGAGCTGATTGATTTTGCTATCAATATCAGTCATTGGTCAACATACCAGCTCATTTGCTTAACCACCAAGCCCTAATCTTTCTACCTGTTACTGTCAGAGAAATACTTACATTAACTGACAAAAATATTTAGTCTTCCAAACTTGCCTGCTTTATTTTAAAAAAATGTATATTCATCAGTAGATAATTTTTTTTCTTTTTATTGAATTTATTGGTACAATCTAGGTCCACAATACAGTTACATTCATTAATGGGATCCTGTATCTTCACATGACAGCTCTTGGCTCTCATTTTTTCCCCTTGTCCCTGCCCTCCCTTCACCCCCTCCTCCCCTACCCATTTACAAACTCTTTATTTCTATTTTAAAATCAGGACTCCGACATGCTGGCTTGTTATTAATTTACAATAGCATGCATTATTGAGAAAATAATTGTGTTTAGTTATCTTCTCTTAATAAGTTTGTCCAGATACTTAATTATTGAAAAGTAGATAAAAATAGGTAAATGTAAAATCCAAGAAGGCCAATTAAAATCATATAAAGTCAGGTTGGTAGGGACTAGACCACCAGATAGGAAAGAACTATCAAGTTCTGCAAAATGGGTTTAGGACAGGAGAAATGGAAACATTTCAGGTAATAAGTGGAGTTCAGGTATTAGAGCTTCGGAAACAAGTTTAGAAACCAGGAAAGAGAAAGGTAGGAAATCAGGCAGAAGTTCTGGGAAACACCAAAACAAAGTCAGATCAGACTACAGATGATAAGAACATAGGGCCTTAGCAAGTGACCAAGGATCTCAGCAGCAGTGCTTGACTTTGAATACTGAGACTATTGTTTTCTAAGGCTTAATCTATCCTTAGTGCTTTCTTTTCAAGGTCATGCTTTGTCTGAGACTGTAGGAGCTCATAGGCCTGAAACTTACTAAAGCGGCCATTGCACCAAGGTGAGGCGGCACCGTATAAAGAGCAGGTACATGGGGGAGATGCTAGCAGCAGCATCCAAATAATTAGAAGCCTAAATAATTAGCAAAATTTTGATTTGATGAGTGTATAATTAGAGAAAAGGGATGCATATTGTACTAAAAATGGAGAGTGATGGAATTTCTGCCATCTGTCACAGACTGGGGAATATGAAAATGAGTTGAGCTGGCATTTTGGTCAGAGCCAAGCAATTCTTTGTGGTTCTTTCTTTCATAGATCATGGGAAGCATATTATGTCTGTATCTTTTTATTTCTCTTCCCTTGTGTTTCGCTTTGCTAACTTCCTATTTAGTTGCTGAACTCAGCCTAGTTTGTAGCCCAGTTGGGGCTAGAAGGGACTGTATTGTTCTATACTTCAAGGAAGGTTGAAGAGGAGCCCAATTGTTCCCTGGAAAAAAGTGGAAAGTTGCCTTCTGTCAAAACACGTCACAAATCCGATGCCTTAAGACTACTTCCAGGTGTTGGATGTTCAGGAATTGTGTTCTGTCAGATTTGATTAGATGAACTAATTAGCAAATTTATTTTCATTACAGAGACAGTAATTTAGTTCTGGCCTGCAAGGGAGTGAAATGTCTTCAAGCTTGAGAAGGGCTGTGGATGTTTGAGTTTGTCACAGACTAAGATTCATAGTTAATTGGGATATTTTATATTTCTCTGGTGAGAAATATATCTAAACAAGAAAAATGTATATATTAACAACCATTTTTCAAGGAGTTAATAACCTCTGAATTGTGCATCCTACAAAAAATGATTATGTATTCTCCATGCAATGATTATTTTACGAGAAAATAAAGCCAAAGATAAAGTAATCATTAAGTAACCAATTTACCAAATGCTATACATAAAATAAAGCATTTTTCAATGATTTCTGCTGTTCTCATTTGTTGTCTTTTCAGAAAATGTTAAAATATTTGCATTTTGTCTAACTATAAAGCTATTTTTGTACCTCCTACTAGGGAAATATGTGTTAAATAAAACAAACAGTGGGATGTTAATGAACTAATAGAGTCAGGTCTCTTTCAGGTCTCCTGGAGAATTTTTTCTTCCTCCAAGAACTAAAAAAAAAAAATATTTTCAGTGGTCTTCTATGGAGCATGGGTCATTACTGAGGAAGAATCTGAATGTTATTTGGAATTCAAGACTAGGTGTAGAGCTATGTTAGTTAAGAATTTAGTTTTGAGAGCAATTTTTATGTGCATTTTAATTGGACATTATATCTATTAAGTATCTTTCAATCTATAAATTGTCCTTCTTTGTTTTCCCTTATAGGAATGGGTTAAGGATACTGTCTCCTTTATCGTGAAGAATTTACCATAATCCTTATTTGATGGAATGCATCCATGTGGTGTTAGATATTTCTATGGTTTGGATATGATTTCCCCTATCCACCTATCCCAAGATTCATGTGCTGGAAGCTTGCTCTCCCATAGTGTTGAGGGGGTTGAACTTTTAAAATATAGTCCACTGAGAAGGCATTAAGCTAAGGGGAACCACCTCATAAAGTAATTAATGCTGTTTCCTGGGAGTTTTTTCTCTGGTGACACTGTGACTGTGGCATGATATAAAGGAGGGCCCCCCCTATTCACTATCCCTTTCTGTATGCAATATTTTCCCTTTTCATTTCTTTGACCCACTGTGACACAGCCAGGGGAATCCTTTTCAGTAACTTGGCACCATACCTTTGAATCTCCGGAATGATGAATGAAATAATTCTCTTTTCTTCATAACCACCCAGGCTTGTGTATTTTGCTGTCGCAACACAAAACAGACTAACACAGATATCTATTTAATTCCTTGAAGCTTAATTATAAGAACTGAGATTTAGAAACTTGGTCAGATTCAGGTTTTATTATTTTCCCCCTTGAGTCTACTTCATAGGAGGTGGCATATGCTTCCATTAGGAGGTACAGATAGAAGAAGAAGGAGAAGGAGAAGGAGAAGGAGAAGGAGAAGGAGAAGGAGAAGGAGAAGGAGAAGGAGGAGAAGAAGAAGAAGAAGAAGAAGAAGAAGAAGAAGAAGAAGAAGAAGAAGAAGAAGAAGAAGAAGAAGAAGAAGAAGAAGAAGAAGAAGAAGAAGAAGAGAAGGAAGGGGAAGGAGAGAAGGAGGAGGAAGAAATTTTTTCCCATATTGTAGGTTGTCTCTTAGCTCTGTTGGTTTCTCTTGCAGTGCAGAAGCTATGAGATTCTAGTTGTTGATTCTTTGTGTTAGATCCTGTGCTACTGAGGATTTGTTCATAAAGCTTTCCTTTACCAGTGTCTTCAAGTGTTCTAGCTAACTTATCTAGGGGAAGGAGAGAAGGAGGAGGAAGAAATTTTTTCCCATATTGTAGGTTGTCTCTTAGCTCTGTTGGTTTCTCTTGCAGTGCAGAAGCTATGAGATTCTAGTTGTTGATTCTTTGTGTTAGATCCTGTGCTACTGAGGATTTGTTCATAAAGCTTTCCTTTACCAGTGTCTTCAAGTGTTCTAGCTAACTTATCTTCCAGCCTGTATTCCTGTGCTGAGGATTTGTTCATAAAGCTTTCCTTTACCAGTGTCTTCAAGTGTTCTAGCTAACTTATCTTCCAGCCTGTTTAGCGTTTCTGTTTTAATTTAGATTTTCAATCCACTTAGATTTTAGTTTAGTGCATGGTGAGAGATAGGGTGTCTAGCTTTCATCTTTGGAATGTTGAAATGCAGTTTTTCCAACACCATTTATTGAAGAGACTATCTTTCTTCCACTGAGGATGGTTGGCTCTTTTGTCAAAGATGAGGTAGCTGAGTATGTGTGGAGTTGTTTCTGCATCTTCTAATCTATTCCACTGATCCTCAGATCTATTTTTTTTGCCAGTACCATGCTGTTTTTAGCACAGTGGCTTTGTAATATATTTTCAAGTTGGGAATTGTGATAACCTCTGTCATGTCTGTATTGCATAGAATTGCTTTTGCTATTCTAGGTTTCTTCTGGTTCCAAATGGATTTTTGGATTGTTTTCTCAAGGACCGTGAAGTGTGCTGCTGGGATTTCAATTGGGATTGCACTGAATCTATATAGAAGTTTTGGAAGTCTGGCCATTTTCACTATGTTGATTCTTCCTACCCAGGAGCAAGGGATAACTTTCCATTTTCTAATATTCTCATCAATCTCTTTTTTTCAGAGTGCTATAGTTTTCAGAGTAGAGGTCTTTGATTTCTTTTGTTAGGTTGTTTCCTAGGTATTTCATTCTTTTAGATGGCAATTGTGAAAGGAGTTGTTTCTCAAGTTCCTTTTTCCATGAGTCTGTTCATGTACTGGAAAGCCATTGATTTTTGTACATTAACCTAACATCCAGCTACTCTACTGAATTTGGTTATTAAGTCTAGAAGACTTTTGGTGGAGTTCTTGGGGTTTTCTATATAGAGTATCATGTCATCTGCAAATAATGACAATTTGACTTCTTCATTTCCTATCTTTATTCCTTTTATTTCTTTCTCTGGTCTAATTGCTGTGGCTAATGTTTCCACAACTATATTGAACAGGAGTAGTGATAGTGCACATCTTTATCTTGTTCCTGATTTTAATGTGAAGGATTTCAGTTTTTGACCATTTAGAATGATATTTGGTGTAGGATTTTCATAGATGGCTTTGATCAGATTGAAGTAGGGAACATCCACTCCAATTTTCTGTAGGGTTTTATTATGAGTGCATATTGGATATTGTCAAATGCTTTTCTGCATTTATTGAGATGATCATATTTTTTGTCCCTGGCTCTATTAAGGTAGTGCATTACATTTATTGATTTGTTTATGTTGAACCATCCCTGTGATGACTACCACTTGGTCAGGGTGTATATTCTTATTGAAGATCTTCTGCATTCTCTTTGCTAGTATCTTATTAAGGATTTTTGCATCATTAGTGAGATTTGCCTATACGTCTCTTTTGCTGTTGAGTCTTTCTCTACTTTGGGGATCAAGGTGATGCTTGCTTCCAAGAATGAATTTGGGAGTACTCTTTCCCTTTCAATTTCATTGAAGAGTTTAAACAGTAGTGGCAGTAGTTCCTCTCTAAATGTCTTGTAGAATTCAGCAGTGAAGCCATCAGTATCCGGGCTTTCATAATTGGTACATTTTTAATCATGTTTTCAATTTCATGGATTGATATTGGGTCATCTAGAAATTTTAGGTTATCTTTGTTCAACTTTGATAATTCATATGAATTGAGGAATCTGTCCATTTCTTCCGTATTTTCTATCTTATTGGTGTATGGGTTCTTGAAGTAGGTATTGATGATTCTCTGGATTTCTGCTGGATCCATTGTAATTTCACCCTTTTCATTCCTAATTGCATGGATTTGGGCCTTTAAAAAATTTTTTTATAAGGTTGACTAATGGATTGTCACTCTTGTTTATTCTTTCAAAGAACCAACTCTTGGCTTCATTGATTTTTTTTTTTTTGTATCATTCTCTTAGACTCCATTGCACTGATTTCTGCCATGATCTTTATAATTCCCTCTTTTGTATGAGCTTTGGGTTTGTCCTGCTCTTCTTTTTCTAGAAGTTTGAGGTTCAGCATCATGTTGTTTAATTAAGCTTGTTCTGTTTTTCTAATTTGAGCATTCACTGCTATGAATTTCCCTTTTAAGACTGCTTTCATTGAGTCCCATAGATTCTGATATGTTGTCTTGGAACTGTCATTTAATTGTAGGAACTGTCTGATTTCTTTAATGTCCTCTTTGACTCATTGGTTATTCAGAAATGTGTTGTTCAGTTTGCTCATGTTTATGAAATTCTTATGGTTTCTTTTTCTATTGATCTCTACAGGGGATAACTGTGATTCCTTTGCACTTACTTAAACATGTTCTATGAGTGAGTGTGTGGTCTATGGTGGAGAATGACCCTTGTGTAGCTAAAAAGAATGTGTATTCTGATTTTGTGGAGTGAAACACTCTGCAAACATCTGTAAGTTCATTTGTTCAAGAGTTTGATTGAGTTCTAGTATTTCCTTTTTTTTTTTTTGGTCTGGTTGATCTCTTTGTTACAGTGGGGTATTGAGGTCCCACACTACTACTGTTTAGTGTTTATTGATTTTTCATTTCCCTTAGTATTTGTTTTATATAGTTGGGCGCACTAGTGTTTGTTGGAGATATATATATATATATATATTTATTATTGTCATCTCTTCCTCTTGGATTGTTCCCTTTACAAGGATGTAGTGTTCTTCTTTGTCTCACTTAAACAATGTTGATTTGAAATCCACTTGATATGCAAAGGGGATAGCTACTCCTACTTTCTTTTGGGTTTCTGTCATATGGAGTATTGTTTTCCACCCTTTAACTTTCAGTATATGAGTTTCTTTTTTAATTAAGTATATTTCTTGCATGCAGCATGTTACTGGATCTTGCTTCTTGACCCATTCTGCCAGTCTATTTCTTTTGATTGGTGAATTGAGACCATTAAAATTGATGATTATAACTGATGTATATTGATTTATCCTTGTCATGACATTTTCTTTTTGTTAAATTCTGCCCCTTTCTGTTTAATTTCTTGTAGTCCCTAATGGATTCATCCTGCTGGGCTTCCTGGGGTTGTGAGCCTCACTGTCTTTTCCTAGGATATTGTTTAAAATTTTTTGGAGTGCTGATTTGAGTCATGAAGTTCCTAAAGTGTTCTTTGTCATGAAAGCATCTTATTTCTCCATCACTTTTGAGAGATAGTTTTGGAGTGTACATCAATCTGTGTTGGAGGTTGTTTTCCTTTAGGGCTTGAAACATGTAAAATGTAGTTATTCTATAAAATGGAGTACTACTCAGACATAAAGAATGAGACACTAGAGACATTAATAGCTAAGTGGATGCACATTGAGGACATACTCTTAAGTGAAATCAATAGGATAAGCATGTGTAAGTAGCAGATAGTTTCCAGGTGTGAAAAACTAAAAGTGTAAATAAGGATCAAAATGTATAATTGATATTGTGAAATAGGAAGAAAATGTCTAAAAGAGTAGGGGAAGTGGGAGGGGTAGGGAAAGGAAAGAAGAAAAAAATATGTAAAAAGAAAAAACATGGAAACAAAGTCTTTGTAAAGAGGGAAGGGTGGAGAGGGTACAAGGAGGGCAGAGGAACGGGGAAAAATAAGAACCAAGATACAGTGTGTAATGGTAGAAGATCCCAGTGAAAAATGTAACTTTATTGTATACCTAAACTGTACCAATAAATTATTAAAAATAAAACAAAACAACAACAAAAAAAGAAAAGCCCACAATTATTGTTAACTACAAACACAATATGTGATTTTTCTGTAACAGTGACTCTTTCCACACGGCAGGCTACAGTTTGGAAAGAAATCCAAGAAGTACAAGCAATTTTGGGGAGTGAGTCAAATGAATATTGGCGGGGGGGAACACCTCTTTTACAAATGGTGGTCAGAAAACTGGTTATCCACAAGCAAATGAATGAATCAAGAGTCTCATCTCTCAACTAATACTAAAATAAAGTTAAAATAGATCAAAGACTTAGGTATAACATTGAAACAATCTATTGGAGGATGAAATTGATAAAGTTCTTAAAGACAAAGGCATAAGCAAGAACTATATGAAAAGAACCCCAACTAGCCAAGAAATAACACCAATAATCAATAAATGGGATTATATTTAAAAAATTTTAAAAAGCTTCTGTACAGCAAGGGAAACAGCCAACAAAGTTAACAGACGACCTATATAATTTGAAAACATTATGTTAGCTACCCTTGTACAGAAGATTAATATCTAGAATATATAATGAACTTAAATAATTAGTCCTATGAAGATAAAAGTCCCAATCAAACAATAGGTGACTAAAATGAAAATACATAGACACTTCTCAGAAGAAAACTACAAATGGCCAATATGTATATGAAAAAATGTTCAACCTCATTGGCCATTAGATAAATGAAAATCAAAGCAGCACCAAGATTCCATCTCACTCCAGAAAGAATGGCTTTCCAATGAACTAAAAACACAAAGAAAGCAACAAAAGCTGATGAATTTGTGAGGCAAAACATTTCTGTACTGCTACTGGGAACATAAAACAGTGCAACCACTATGGAAATCAATATTTGGATTCCTTAAAAAAATGAAAAAATAGATGAGCTGGGGATTTATCTCAGTGGCAGTGCACCTACCTCACAAGTGCAAGGTCCTAAGTTCCACTCCTGATAAATAAATAAATAAATAAATAAATAAATAAATAAATAAATAAATAAAATAGAATTCTGTTCAACTCAGCTGAATCTTTTCTAGGTTTCTCTGTGAAAAAGTTAGATATCATATTACAGTGGTACATTGCTGTTTTACAGCAGTGCAACTTACGACCTAAAGAATAAGGAAAACATATGTATACAGAATGGTGTACTACTCAGAAATAAAGAAGAATAAATTTGAGTCATTTGTAGGAAAATGGATGGACATTGGGACCATAATGCTAAGTGATATAAATCAGATACAGAAGGTTAAATATTATATGGTTTTTCTCAAATGAGAAATCTGAAGTATAAATTATTTAAAGAGCAAAATAAAATATATATTATAGGAAACAAGAAGATACACCTGGGGTGAAGGGAAAGGAGTGGGGAAGGGAAAGTAAAAATAATTAATATGAGCTGAGTACATATACCAACTCCACACAATGAATCTATTCATTATGTATTATAAACATATACAAATAAAAAAAAATCCCTTAGTACATCTGCCCATGGAATGGGTAAGCCACCAATATATAAGTTTTGATTCACTAATCTGATTTTACTTTTGAAGTTTAAGGAATGCTTTTTATTTTAACTGCATAGTTATGTAAAGTATTTACATAAATCTAAAATCACATCTATAAAATGTGAGAATTTCAAATAAACCTTACACCCTCTAGCCAACTGTCTCCTTTAAGATAGGTAATCATTTTTATAAAAAGTTATGGTTTCATCTTTCATTGTGCTAAAAATAAATACCTCTTTCTTTAAAAGAAGAGATAAGGATGGACAGTAGATGAAAAGGAATTAAGATGTGCCATGTACTGTGCTAACTACATATAAGGAATGTAAATATGTACTGTAAATATGTACAAAAAAGAGTAGGGGAGGGAGAGAAGGGAAAGGGGATGAAAAACTTTAGATGGATTATGTAAGTGTACCTCCTCCTGACAAGGAATATCAACGTTATGTACTGCACACATGTACTAATTAAAAATTTGAAAAGAAACAACTAAATAAAAAGATAAGCCTCAGAACAATACACAATACACTTTCTAACTTTCTCCTATTCACTGAGTAGCTCTTGTGAGGTTACGTGATCATAATATAAGTAGTCTCTGTGGTCCAATTGGGAGGAAAGTTGTATGGAGGACAGATGGCAGTGGTGTGATGGGAAGGGGGAAGGACCAAAGAAAGGATAAGGGTGATATGGGGGGAGCCATGCAATGCGCAGGACCTCATGGTTTCCATAAAATGTTGATCTGCTTAGATGTAATTTGAGTGCCCCTCAACCAGTTTCATACGTAAAGACTTGGTCCTCAGAGTGGCTCTATTAGAAGCCACTGGGAGGTACTGAGGACCTTTAAGATATAGGACCCTGGGGGAATCCATAGGCCATTGAGGGTATATTTTACAGGGGATCATTGGGCCCCCACCTATCTCCTCTACTCTGCTTCTTGGCTTAAAATGTGACTATTCACTCCACCACATGCTCCCACCCTTGCCATCACCGTCCTTACCAGAGGCCCAAATTAATGGGGTTGCCCAAACTTGAGCATGAATCTCCGAACTGTGAGTCAAAGTAAACTTTATTTTTACTTCATAAGTGGCCTGCATCAAGTAAATATTTTATTATGGTGATAAGAAATGAACTAATATAAATACTAAGCTGGAGAAAAACTTTTAAATCATAATTTTGCTCATCTGCCTTGTACAGAAGCTAAAGCTCATTTCTGGGTCTGCATGTGCAGAATAGGATCAGGAGTTGAATATATAAGTCCTTGGGAAAAAGAGGAACCTGGGAGCACGATCAGCTTTCACGAACCATAGAACCAGTGGCATTACAAGGCCATTACACCCTCTTTCTAAGGGATAAGGGGGACCCAATGCATCATAACAATGAATTCCCTATATGTCATCTCTGTAGCTTTCTCTCCATGTACAAAGACACCAGAGAGTCTTATTTGATCTTCCAGTGTCTGTTTTATAGATGAAGGCAGGAAACAACTTGTGGTTATGCTCTGTGAGACTTTGACACTGGGGTATAAGTAGTGGAACCAACTAAGATCAATGAATGAGTCATAGCATCAAAGCAGCGACAGAGCCTCAAGGCATAACCAAGTTCACTTAACCTCAGCCTCAACATGCCAGACATTGTTCCAAGGCATAGTTTTTCTTTGTCTGAAAGCCAAGAATGTGGGCATAGTGGCAGTGACTTGGTTCTCACGTTGGTTTCCCACAAAGTAGATATTACAGGGCTATGATTTGATCAAGCAACACACTTGCGCTGTGCTTCTAGTTGGTCAAATTAGTGTGTGTTGCTATCTGGTAATCCTGTTTCTCCATAGCAGTGATGCAGGCTCCAAAGGCAGTGAGGGAAAACTTCTCAGCCCTCACACTTCTTAAACACACACACACACACACATACACACACGTGATGGGAGAGGATGATTCCTTTTTCAGTATGTTTTCCAACGATTCAAATGTATTCTTCAACATCAGTTTCTTGATTCTCTGACACCAACTGGATAATCCACTGCTCAATTCAATTCTCATTCTATTCAGTTAGTGCAGAGCCCACAGGGTAAGGACTCAGCAGCACAAGACTGTGCCAACTTCAGATGTCAGCTGCTTATGGGGTCCCCAGGTACCTACTCTTCCATCCCAGACAACTGTGGGAATAGCCAAATAGGAGGAGGCACAAAAGGTACTGGGAGAGAGGTGGAGCAGAGCTCTCCACAGTCTTTGTACTCCCTCCTCCCAGCATTTGACATATTTGCAGTCTTTCCACTTTATCTACAGTTTCAGTTTCTAGTTTTAGTCACATGGGTCCAAAATATTAATCTTCTGAGTGGAAAATTCCAGAAAGAAATAATGCGTAAGTTTTAAATCCCTTGTTATTCTAAATAGTGACATTTTGAACAGGTCACCATTCTATTCTATTCATCCTGGGACCATGAATCATCTTTTCGTCATAAGTATCTACTATATATGCTCCCTTAGTCACTTAGTAGCTGTCTTGATCATCAGATACACTTGCATAATATCACAGTGCTTGTGTCTAAGCTACCCTTTTTTTCCCCTAATACTTTCCCCAAAGCACAAAAAGTAGTGAAGGTGCTGGAAATCCAGATATGCAAAAGTGTGCTGATATATCAGCTCACATAATCACCAAAAGAAGTTTGATTACAGTGTAAGATATTCTGAGAGAGTGACCATATTTGGATATCTGTCATTATCTTATATTTGTTACAAATTGTTCTATTTTATTATTACTTATTGGTATTCTTTTACTGTGCCTAATTTATAAACTAAAGCTCATCATACATAGTCATGGATGTATGGAAAAAATAGTATATATAAGGTTCAGTCTATAGGCAGTTTTAGGCAGCTGCTGGAGATCTTGGAACAAATTCCCTATGGGTAAAAGAGACAGCTGCTCCAGACAGAAGCTCACCTAAACCTTGTCATTCTGAGCTTTGTTTACCAAGGTTTAATTGCATAGATGATTGATTAAATTATTGGCCATTGATGACTGAGCTCAATCCCCAGCCCTCTCTCCCCAAGGAAGAGAGAGGGGTTGATGGTTTTAATCCTTTGATTATGGTGGTTATTGGTTTTTTTGGGTGACCAATCTTGATGTTAGAGCTATTCAACTCCCCCAAGACACCTTCGCAAGTTATCTCATTACCATAAATCATTAGGCGTAACAAAAGATCCTCCTATCACTCAGGAAATTCTGAGAGTTTTATGAATTTGTGCCAGGAACCAGGGACAAAGACAAAATTTATTTGTTTGATTGTTTGATTGATTATGCATTGAGTGAAGACAGGATGAAGCAGTATATAAAGTAGTATGAAATTCTAGAATCACCATGTTTCTGGCTTAAAATAGACAATTTAGGAGGGTTTAAGAACTAAGTAATTCAGCTCCACTTACAGATGTAAGAACACAAGGGTGAGGCATTAGGTGTTAGGAGGAAGTTTTGGAGATAGCAAGTAGGTGCCTGCCCTGAGAAAAGCAGGCTGTGACATCGATTATAGCATGTAGTGTACAGGATCAGGACTGGTCCTTGGCCTCTTGAAAATCCATCCACAGCCATCAGGTCCCTAAAGGTGAGGCCCAGATATCATTAGGGGTCCATCTATGAGCACTGGGAAACACTTTTAATGAGGCCCAGATATCATTAGGCGTCCATCTATGAGCACTGGGAAACACTTTTAATGAAAATAGGATTGGGAAGGAAGAAAAAAGGGAAGTTCTTATTACCGAAGCTTATTACAAAACTTGATGGTTTTGGGTAGTGTTCCTGTTAATAGTATGGCTCTGGTTTTCTAACAGTGGAAATTTGGCCTTGTCTACCAGGGCTAAACACATTTCATAACAAGCAGCGCTGCCCTCACTGCTAACAGGTTTCGGGTATTGAAATATTAATGAAAGATGGTTAGTTTTTCTAGCCAATGATGGATTTCAACCTGCTGCCTGAAAATGTAAAGTGTTAAATATTAACTAATTTGGGCTATTTTTAGTTTTTGTTCTGCTTATACTTTTTCTACATTAAACATTGTACCTGCCTTCTGGCCCTTTACAAGAAACTTGTGTCCAGAGAGAAACCAAGTCAGTTCAGACTGAGCAACCTGGAGATAACACAAGGACATGCAGGCAATTTGATTGATTAGAATAAGAATATCAGCAAGACAGAAGCCAGTGGGGGCTTTCATATAAACCATGAACTCTCAAAGTAGAGTTCTGAAGTTCTTTTCTTTACATTTTGATTTTTTAAAGAGAAAATTTTGAGATTTTTAGAAATGAAAATAGCCTTAGAGCTTATATCTCATCTATGGTTCTCCACCTTCACCATGCATCTGAATCACCTAGGGAGAGTTAAAAAGGACAGATGCCCAGACCTCAATCCAGAGATGCTAATGTAATTGGTCTACGGTGAGGCCAGAAATTCTGAAAATAAAAAAGTCTTTGGTGACTTTAACATACATTGAAGGTTGAGAATTCGCCTATCTTTACTTTCTCTTTCTTTTTCTTTCTTTTTTTCTTTTTTGGTACCAGGGATTGAACTCAGGACCTTGCACTTGTGAGGCAGGTATGGTGCCACTGAGCTAAATCCCTGGCCTGGAATCCTATCTTTATTTTCAAAATGAAGTTCCTGAACATAGGAGAACCAAACATTTTTACAAAGTTATATAGTTGCAAAGGAGTGGAGCTGGGATTTAATCCCAGGTACTTGAAATTCTTCTCTTCTCCCTCCAACATATTTGCACCTCAATGTAGTTAAGCTGAAACTAGATCCCATTCCTGACCAGTAGCCTTCTTTCTCTACTACATCCATGCCCATTTTCTTAGCTTTGGACTTAACCAAAGTAAGTGGGTATCAATTTCATCCTTTCACTTAGCTGCTAGGTAGCTTACCTCAGAGAATGTGATGGTGGTTATCTTAGCTTGAGCCTCAGGCAAATGTAAAGTCAGTCAAAATTCATAGTTAGGACTCAGACACTCATATCTTACAAGGGTGTAGAAATTTGGTTATAGAAAAAAATTAGGAGAATTTGATACTTGGTTTTCATGGAAATAAATCAGTCAAATTGATTTTATCCAATGGATTACATGATACATATTTGATAAATCTGTTTCCTTTGTTTGTCTTCTTTAGAAATTATTCTGCATTCGGAAAGGATTATAAAGAAGAGTTAATTTCTATACTTTTTTTCCTTCTTAAAGAAACTTCTTTCACTTCCAAATTGACTTGAAAAATAGTGATGATGATAGTGATAATGTTGCTGAAGGCTTACAAGGGGCAAAGGTACACGAAGGTCTTTCAGGGGCGAATATTTTTTTTTTAATTTTATTGAGTTTATTGGTACATTGAGGGATACAGTACAGTTACATTCATTGTTGGGATCATGTACCTTTACATGTCAAGTCTTGATTCTCATTTTTTCCCCTTACCTCTGACCTCCCTTCACCCCCTCCTCCCCTCCCCATCTACAAACACTTTATTTTCATCTTTTCATTCTCTCACATTTTTTTCTTTTCCCTTTTTGTTCTTCCCCTATGCATCACACCTTCCCTACACCTTTAGCTCCTTTCTTCCTATTTCTAAAAGTCAGGGGTGAATATTTATTTTTTCATTTTTATGCAAAGGAAAAGTTTTCTGTCTTATATATTAATAATCATCTGAAAATAACCTATAAATTCTAAAGTTATCTTCAAGATGGACAATATTTCTAAAAGTCAGGGGTGAATATTTATTTTTTCATTTTTATGCAAAGGAAAAGTTTTCTTTCTTATATATTAATAATCATCTGAAAATAACCTATAAATTCTAAAGTTATCTTCAAGATGGACAACTGTATAATACAAATAACAACCCAGAACATTCATGAACTAGACCAGTATTAGACTTATCTGAAACCACATTTTTCTTAGCTTCTTCTGCTGTTTTATCCCCTTGCTCCACTCACTCTATGTAAATTAAGGGTACGTGAATTTCTGTCTTTGGGCTGCTTCTAGTAAATCTGATCTGAGACACTTAGCATCAGAAAAGCATTCTGTCTAAGGGTAGAATTCTGGAGTTGGGTTACTTAGAACCTAATGCCCAAATGGTAGTGGGTAGAGATTGACAGTCCCTGGTTTGTTATAGTCAGTTATTAAGATACCCACTTGTAGTTATCTGGGATGGGATATAGGTAAAAGGATATGTTTCAACTTGTACATTGTTTGAGACAGTTGAATAGTACCAGTAAAATGGTAATTATAAGGTTTGTGACACTGAGCAGCGAGGGCTGAACATCACTGATGTTTTGAAGAGAGAACATGATTTATGGTGAACATCAATAATTCAGAACAAAATGGTAAAGCCAGAGCATCTTTTGTTACCATTGAAAGAGACTCGTGTCTTGTATTTGGAGAAGTGGTCTTTTGAAGGATAAGGTCAGGACCAATTTTAAGAGTAGAAGAACTTTGGAAAAGGTTGAATTCTATGTCTGGCAAATATCCCATACCAGAATCAAGGTCTTGACAGAGAAAGAGTGGGATGCTAAGAATGTGGAGGGAACACTGTAGCAGATTCCCTGGATGGAGAGATTTAAGTTTTCTGGGCCTGTAGAAGTCCACTTCTCCTCTTGTTAAAGAACTACGTTTCTGCTCTTTGCCTAAAGGCTAAGTAGAGGTCTCAAATGAGAAAATTAAGTTAATGCTGACTCTTCTCGCAGTATGCTCCTGGATCTCATCCTGATATCCAAACCAATGACCAAAATTAATCTCAGTATGACTCAGCTGAAGAAGTACTAGCTTTTCAAAGTAGGAAGGGTTTGGAAACCAAGGGAACTGTCAGACCTGGCTCTAAATCACTAGCATGACCTGGGAAATTTGCCTGGTAGTGAATTTTAAGGGTTTTGGACTAAAATGAAGAAGAATATCAAGCTAAATAAAGGAAAAGGGTAAGGGGAAAAACTGAGAATCAAGACTTGTCATGTAGAGGTACAAGATCTCAACAATGAATGTTGCTGTACTGTATCCCTGAAATGTACCAATAAACTCAATTAAAACTGAAAAAAAATAAAGGAAAAGGGGAATCTTCAGATATTTAGATCACATTCTAATGCTCTACCTGGGTGATGCACGGACCCTTGGCAAAAGCAGTGATTCATATTCAATAAAACAATCTGCCACAGCAGACTTAGAGAAAAGGGTTGAAGACCAAGAGAAGTGAGTGAGCTAGAATAGCTCTATTACAAAAAGCCAGCAAATATGCTGGCTATTCTGACTGTGCTACTCAAGAGGGTAGGACAGGAGGACATGCTATTTACTGAGGTGATAAAGAATGCACTTGTGTAGGGCATCAGGATTTTTTAAGAGTTCAGTGGTGGCTACCTGTAAGACAGGCAAGATCTCCGTGAACAAAGACTTGTGACATCATGGAAATTACATGCTCTAGTTTCAATGTGGTTTGAGCCCACCAAAACTCATATTGAGGCTAAATTACTTAATGTAATGGTGTTGAGAGGTGGTGGGACCTTTAAGAGGTCATTAGGTAATAAGACCACCACCCTCAAGAAGGGATTAATGTAGCCCTCATGAAAGTGGCAATTGGGAAAGCGATTGTTATAAAGCTAGGTTATCCCATGGGTTCTCTCTCTGTATGTGCCCGCTTGCTATTCTGCTTTCTGCCATGAGTGAACTCCAGTGGGCTCTCTCTAGAAACTGAGCACATCGTGACACCATGCTTTTGGACATTCAGAGCTGTGAGCTAAAATAATCTTCTTCTTTTAAATGAATCTCTCATTTCAGGTACTCTGTGATAGCAATAGAAGATAAACTGTTTCCTCAGTTCTTCCCTAAGAGATCACTGACCATTTACTCAGACAGCACCATGTGGGGAAAAAGGAGCAAGGTTCAAGCTGAAGCTGAACCCAGAAACCCAAAACATAGAAGGGCATCCTGTAATGGAGGGCATCCAATAGGTTCTTAATGTAGTTCCTTCTCACCACAGTCATTTCATCTAATATACCTGGTGATCATTTTCCTGGGACCTGAATATGTAGTGGAAATGAACAGACTAAATTATTGGCAGACTCTTTATAGATTTGTTAACCTATACACTCAAAGCCATTTAATAAAAAAGGACACATGGAAGCCCCTGAATCACCACCCTCCCAACCTCTAGCTAAGATTGTAAAATGTAGAGCAATGATCATATCTTTGGGGAAATGGTAGATCTGTGCCACTCTCAGTGGTTTAAGAGATTCAGAGATAGTACTCCTGCCAAATCCAGACTGACCATGAAAAATAATAGTGCAACTTACCGCAAACTTAACCAAATAGTACAACCAATTATAGCTGCTCTGCTGGAAGTGGTGTCTTTATTAGATACTCTGGTAAGTGGCATGAAGCTATTGATCTGGCAAATGCATTCTTTTCAAAACCCATCAAATAGGAAGACAGAAGCAATTTGCATTCATAAGGACTGAATAGCAGTGTACATTCATGGTCTTGCCCCAGAGATATGTTAATTCTCTTTCTCTATGTTGCTATATTGTTTGAAAGGATCTGGGCCATCTGGACATTTTGTAGAAGACCATATTAGCCCACACTGCTGACATCATATAAGCTGTACCCAATAAGTGAGATGAGGTAAGACACATATTACACTAGAAGGAGAAAGATAAACCCTATAAAGATTTAGATTGACAAATTAGTTAAATGTTCAGGAGCCCTGTGTTCTGGGACAAAATAGGTCATTGTTTTTCATGTAAACAACAGGTTATTGCTCTGTGAACCACCTACCACTGAATAACTCAGCACATGGATGGTCTCTTCAGATATTAGACACAGCATACACACTTGGGAATACTGCTCTGGCCTGCTTGGTGATGCTAAAATTATAATAGCGCTGATTACACGAAAGGATTCTGAAGCAAATTCAGGTTATGGCGCAAGCAGCCTAACCAGTTGGGATGCTTTGCAGAGTCTCTAGCAATCCCAATAGAAAACTCAGAGAATTTTCTATAAAATCGGTTTCCTGAACAAAACCATACCATCTGCAGCACAGAATGCTTACAGGAACACACACACACACACACACACACACACACACACACACACACACAGAGATTTGTCTACTACACATAGATAGAGATAGAATAGCTAAACATTTGACATTAAATGGCCATGATGTCAGAACTGCACATAATAAACTAGGGATTATCAGGCTCACCAAGTCATAAGGTTGAGGACAAGATGGTGAGAGAGAAGTGGTATATTTTGAATCAAGCTGGAAAAAGTCCAAAAGCACAGGTGGCCCAGACAACAGATTCCAATGCCACCTCCTTGTGTTGTACCAGTACCTCTCCTTCAGCTCACACCTGTCATCTTATGGATCATTTCCTACATGCAGCTAGCAGAGGACACAAATTGCACTTAATATACAAATGGAGTCAACTCAATAGGTTTGTATAAACTGCAAATTAAAGTTTGTATTATAGTCCTAGTTAAGGGCAGTTCTAAAAAATGAAAATGAGGGGAAATCTTCCAAGTGGGCAGAGCTCCAGCTGGTGTTCATGACCGGAAATCTTGTGTGGAGAGATAATTAACCTGAGGTTATAATATATATGGACTCATGGCCAAGGAAAATGATTAGGTAGTTGATTAAGGGTGTGGGAGATGCAAAATGGAAAGATGAGAGAAGGTCCGGGGAAATATATGGGTGAATTTGTGGAGATGGAATTAAGTGTGATGATCTCTGTATAGTTCTTTTTTTTTTTTTACCTACCATAGAACAACCACTGAAGAAGAGACACTCAGCTGAACAGGTTACTGTGGCTAGTTAATGGCAGCCAAATTTTGTCCTTAGCCACTCCATTATCTAGTAATGAGTCCATGAATTATATTGCTATGATAGTAGATACGGAGGTTGTGCATTGATGTTCACCAGACTATAGTTCTACTGCTTAATGTAGAACTACTAGTAGAAATCAAAGCATTTCATATGGAACCATCCCATCAACTAGCTACAGTTGGCCATTCTATTACCTTGGCCTCCTTCTACTAAGGAAGGAGCAAGTCATCTCTGCTACATCTCTGCTAGGATCATTCTATCTATCTATCTATCATCTATCTACCTATCATCTATCTATCTGCCTACCTACCTACCTATCTATCTGCATCTCAACTGAATAACAATTTTCCTTTTCTTTGCACAGTCCCTTAGCTAGCATGATTACCTGAAAGCTTACTTTAGCTTCCACTAGATTGTCTTGTGTAACATCTCTTCAGTCTAGGGTGCTGAAAAAAAAGGTGCTCCTTCTGCATGCTGTGTACTATGCAGAAGTTTCCACCACAATACACCTGTAGAATGACTTCTTCAAAGAGCAGCTGAGACATTAAAATTTTAGATGATACTCTCTAAAGATGGGCATTTCTTTGACACTATGGCCCCTATGGATAAAACATATAGGTCTAAAAACTAAGCAGTAGAAGTGGAATAAACAAAACAAAACAATACAAAACAAAAATACTCTTCAACTATCATTCCCAGTGATCTTCTTCAAGAAAATTTGTATGGAGCTGGAGAGGTAGCTCAGTGGTACAGTGCTTACTTAGCATGTCCAAAGTCCTGGTTTGATCCCCAGCATTACCTCTGAGTCTATGAATTTCCAGTCCTGGGTTCCATCAAATGACACAGTAAGAGTTGCACTGAATTTAATTTAAAGCTACAACTATTATGTGGTCACTTTGGATTCTTTATGCCAGTAGATTAGAAGCCAAAAGTATAGCTGCCACATGCACTGAGAAGAGTATTGGCTTGATCATCAAGAAGACATAGAATTACTATAATATTAATATATATAATATTAATATATATATATATAGTGCAGTTGAGGAGGTGATCCACTGGGATATCCAGGTGTACCTTACCTAAGTAGGCAGTAGGGAAGGGAAATGATAAGATCAGTTAAAGCCTTGAGATCAAGTACAACATCAAGATTGCAGGTATACCAGGGTGTGATTCGTGCCGTTCTTAAGTTTTCTCCAGAAATTGTGACAAATCAGAAACCAAAATAGGCTGTATTCAGATGGAAAGAATTTAGTCCCCAAAAGACAGAGCTGAGAAGTAAAAGGGTAAACTATATTAGATGCTATTGGTATCTTTCTTGGATTCCCTTTACAACCCAGAGAATCCATCCCTCAGCCACTAGGTACTGTGGCTAAAGTTTTACACCTATGACTGTCCCTCTTTTCTTTCTCTTGCAGCTGCTACTAATCCTAATGCTATTCCAACTTTGGCAAGAACCCCTTTCTTCCACTGATGACCATTAATTCTAACCCTTTCTTAGCCTTTGGAGATCCTTGGTCTCCTTAACTTCTCAGAGCATGATCAAACTATTACCAAATTTAAATTTAATTCAAATTAAATTTACTTCATGGTGAGTGCCCCCATTCTCTTGCTGGATGTGGCCTATCTTCCTCAGCACAGTAGACCCGGTCTTAGTTTTCAGCAGTGTTCTCACACAGTGTGACACGATCAGCCTGACAGGGGTACTGTTAATCTGGGCCTCCGCCCTAAAATTCAGTTCAATTTCAGTGAGTTTACTGCAGTACAATGGTTACTCTTGCCTCACTTAAGGCCTCTGCACAGCTTCAGACTAAAGGAGGAAAGTGCTGTCCTTTAACAAGGAGGAACAGTCCTTTCCCACAGGCCCAGATAATTCAAAGCTCCCTAAGTGAGCCAGCTAACTGTCTACTCCAAAGACTCAGCATCTTAATCCTTCCCTATGAGTAAAGGCCTCAACTCTGGTGTAGAAAACTTGGTGGGTGTGAGAATTCGACCTTTTCTAAAGTTCTGCTACTCTTTCAAGTAGATCCTGAGCCTGATCCTCAGAAGGACCAGTCCTCCAACTACAAAAATGAGTCTCTTCTGTGCCCAAAGATCCTCTGGCTTTCACATTTAGTTGTGAATTAATGATTATTATCCTAAGCCTCTCATTATCTCTCTTCAAAGCCTCAGTGGTGTTCATTCCTACCCACCCTATTCCATAGTCCTTACAATTACCATTCTTCCTGCCCTGCTTAACTGTCACTGAAAGGGCATAAGTAGGGTCCGGGATTTGGGTCAGTGGCACTGCGTCTTCCTCACAAACACAAGGTCCTGAGTTCAATCCCCAGTACAACAATAAATAAAGACATAAATAAATAAATAAATAAAAGAGAGAGGGACAGGGCACAAGTAGAGCCATGTCCTTCGACTTTTATCCCAGCCCAGAGTTGAACAGCCCTGCTCTGGCCAAGGTCCCTGACCTCGCAGACGGAGGCTGGCATTTGAACAAATGGTCTGGCTAAGCTAAGAGCATAAAGTGAGCAAATGCCTGTGCATCTGTGGTTTCTGCATCCATGGATATAACCAACCACAGAAAGAGAAAAGAGCATCTGTATTGAATATGTATAGATATTTTTCTTGTCATAATCTCCTAAACAGTACAATGTAACAATTATTCACATGCCTTTTCCATTGTACTAGGTATCACAAGGAATAAAAAAAATGATTTAAAGTATACAGGAAGATGTTCATAGATTATATACAAGTGATACACCATTTTATAAAAGGGACATGAGCTTCTGCAGATTTTGGAATCCATGGGATTATAGAACTAATACCCTACAGATACCAAGAGGTGGCTGGATATATCTTCTTAGAGAAGAGCCACACATTTTAGTCACAGAGCAGTTTAAGTTCAAATTAAGGGAAAGAATTCTCCAATTCTAGGTTAATCTCATCCCTGAAAGATGCACACAGTTGATATAGTTGAACATATCCTTTAACATTGCTCAGCCTGAACAAATTATGTTTAAATTAATTCACTGGCTTATGGAGAATATTGAATTATGTATTTGTTTCAAATTTGTACTGGCAGAGGGATTTATCTTTCCCCATGATAACTTCTGTATTCTGCTTCAAAAAAATTATGTGAAAGGCATAAATCACACCAAAAAAGTTTTTCAATTTCAAAAACATTGAAACAGATTCTCTGAAACACCTGTCCCATATACAAAAGCAATTCATGTCTGTAAAGAGATTTATATACACAAACACAACCCAAACCAAATTACCCTTAATATGTTGATGTATCTCTTATAAATCATTTAAAAGTAATCATGCACAGATGAATGGACTTATTTAACAATATTGGATAGTAATATGTAGTAGTTCATTTATATTATGAATATTTTATAATTGCAGTGTGTATTTTTTTACCCTGAGCTATTTAGTTAAATATTTTAAAAGTTACTATTTCTATGACTTAATATTTTTTAGCTTTACTCTATACTGGTCAGGAAAGGTGATACTAGAAGAAGCTGCATTACTGCTTTTCCAGAATTTGAGATTTTTGTATGTGATCCAACTGTTCAATTAAAAATTGCATTTCATTGAATGTTAAGGTGTATTCTTCATTCATAAAGGTATTGGTGTTAACCTATTAAATTAATGTTTGTTCTGTATATGCACTTTTGCTTGTTTGCTCTCTCATGAAAGTGAGGCATCTCTAACTACTACCGCATGCTCACTTATTAGAGGTTTTTAAATATCTGTCTGGCTATTCTATTCACCTCATAAATGTTTGCATCATTATCCAAAGATATGAACTTTTGCTACCCTCAATAGTTTTGTCTTGAATTTGAAGTTTGACATTTATGCTTACTGCCCTCTTTCCCTTTGTTAGTTTTGATTGATGAATTTTATCCAATATTTTGCTTTTATCATTCTGAATACCTTTGTTTTAGGTGTTGCCTTATAGACAATACTTGGCGGGATACTGGGAAAATAATTTGAAAGTTTTTGGCTTCTAAGAGAGGTGTTTAACATCAGCATCTATTAACACAAAAGGCCTATTTCATGTTCCAACATATAGTTTTACACTTTTTAAATACTCTTTGATGTTGTTTTGTGTGTGATTTCTGTTTGTTTTATGGGCCATGTTTTCTTTGCTTTTACTTTTTTAATGTTTATCTTTTCATGTTTCAAAAGCTCTCTATTGCTTCACAGTGACTAATTCTCAAAGTCAAGAGGGAAACCACCTTTTGAGCACACAGTTCTCCCTCTCCTCTCATTTCTTAGTCTTTGTTAATATTAGCTGACATTTTAAACAGTTTTTTCATGGAATCATGAATTTTACATTATTTTTAAAGGAACAGATGTTTTGATTTTAGATTCAGTCTTATAACTAGATTTACATTTTTCCTAGAGAGAACTAGATAAATATGGGCCTTGTTTACTTAAATTTACTGCTGAACCCCATCAAATTTAATACAGTGACTTCCCCACTTTTGAGCTTGTAATATGTTCGGCTTCCCCAGTGGCTGGAGTCATTCTTCAAATAATTGTTTTCCATGAATCTTGTTTGCGTTCTTGTTTAATAAAAACATCTTTTTAGTGCTTCCATTATTTTTTTTTTCTTTTTGTTGAGTTTATTGGTACATTCTAGGTATACAGTACAGTTGCATTCATTACTGGGATCTTGTACCTTTACATGACAGGTCTTGGTTCTCATTTTTTCCCCTTGTCCCTGCCCTCTCTTCACCCCCTCCTCCCCTCCCCATTTACAAACACTTTATTTCCATTTTTTCATATTTTTTTCTTTTCCCTTATTCCCTTTCCCCTACCCATCCCACTCAGTGCTTCCATTTATAAAAGACAACTTGTGCTTTTGCTGTGAACTCTGAGTGCTGCAGCAGCCTTGTGTAGCACAGTGGCAACACTGAGAAGTGCTGTGGTTTAAATGTCCCCAAAGTTGATAGGTTGGAAACTTAATCTCCAGTGTTGGGACACAGAGCCCGCAGAAGGGGTGATTAGGTCATCTTGAAGGATCAATGTCATTCTCTTGCGAGTAGGTCTGCTCTCATAAAGTGGGCTTTCTAAAAGGGTCACCTCGGCCCCCTCTTGCTCACTTGTTCTGTCATGCTTCCTTGGTTTTCTGCCTTCCAGCAGGGGATGATGTAGCCGGAGGATCTTGTCAGATGCTGGGACTTTGGTTTTGGGCTTCGCGACCTCCAGAACCCAGTGTATGGTGCTCTGTTATAGCAACACAAAATGACCAAGAAAGTTAAAAGTCAGTTTGATTTGATTTTCCCCCCCTTCTCTTTCATACATAAACTTTTCTTCTTGCTGAAGGCATATTGTTTCCTTTAACTTAAACGTTATTCCAGAACTAAATGAACATATTCATTCTATTCTATCTAGAACAACGGGAAGAGTTGAAAGCTGTTTATATAGGTAATTTTTTAAACTTTGGAGAACTGGGGACTGACGGGTATATTTTTCCTTTGATAATTACTTATCCTTCAGTTATTCTAGTCTTTTCTTCCCTTGATCTTCACTCCTGCTAGTCCATATCTGTCATTGCCTGTCTTATCATTTTCTTTTATCCTTTCTGTCTGCACCTTCTAGCATGAATTTAATTTATTTTACAGTATCATTTATGCCCCTTCTTCCTGCTCCTTTTATTTTCACTTGCCAAAGAGTAATATTCAGATTTTTATGCAATACAGCTCTATTTCACACATCTGACCTCCCTTTTCTCTGCATTCCATCTTATGTGCAATGACCAGTCATCTTCATGACTTTGTGGTCAATCTTTATAAAGATTTGAGCTCCAAGTAAATTTTACAGAGACAGAAGGTGAGGTTGGGAGGAAGAGATGAGGGCAGGGAACTGCACTCTTCATGTCTCAAAAGAAGTCTTGCTATTCTCCACATGCTGCCCTGGGCTTTGGTATATGCAGGAATACTGGATTGCTGCTGACATGTCCCTTTCCTTTGCAAGGTCTATTCACCTGTGAGGCTTTTTCTCAGTCCAATGCCACTTGCCCTTATAATTCAATATTCCCTTCAGAGGGAATTGATCTCAGAGACTGTCTGCTAGGTACAGGAAAGACCACAGTTCAGGCTGCCCACTGTGCCACCCTAGGCGTCCCCTGAGGACATTTGAAAGACTGCAGTTGATACTCAGATGCCATTTCAGGCTGGGAGGGACTTCAACATCACTGACTCTTGTTTTTCATTCTGTCTTTGTGCGACATTATTTCTCTCCATTTTTGCCTCCTTCCATCCCAAATCTAGACCGATCGATTTCATCCAAGGAATAAGGTTACCAAAGAAAATGTAAACTGTTCCACATGTTTAAAAGAGTAAAAAGTTCTGAGAGAAATGAGGGTGCATTTTTGGAATAACCAGTAGAAGCTGAATAGACAGAACACCATCCAACAACCAGCAAAAAACCAACTCAAGGAATGAACAAATAAACATTCACTACATTATCACCTGTCCTTTATCGTTGAAAATTCACTTAATGAAATACATGTACATGCCTTAAAAGTTAAACAGCTGTGATATAATCAACATTTCCAAGTCCTACCCTTTCTCTAAACCTTATTGCCTAAGTCATACCAAGTTTTAGCTGATTTTTCAAATCTAAACTTCAATATTACCAAGAAATACGTTTGTCAATATATTTATTAACATCCTAACTTTAGACATTATTAATCTTTTATTGAAAACACATTCATCTCTCTTCTACACCCATATGCCCATACATCCTTTTTTTTCCTGCTTCCAGTGTAGTTACATCATACTTTCTGGGTAATTCAATAGTTTGTATTTATGTTATTATATTTTTTATTACTGAGACAAGTAGTGTATGTTCTATGAGTTTATTTTCTTTCTTATACAATGTTCTCCCCCATCCCCGGAAGTAGATAACTGGTATATATTGAAATGCCATTTTTATTAATATTCCAACACTATGTAATAAAATTATTAAGTCATTAAATTTTATTTTTCATTGTGGTCAAGGACAGGTGCTAGGGCAATGGTGTAGTAGGAATGGTATAGGAATGGTATAACACTGATAGCAAAATTCTGATTCCTCAGAACTGGAAATCATTTCTCTTTTGGAATTCCCTTTAATGGTATGTATCTCTCTCATCACTGACACCTTTCATCCTTTGCATAGCTCTATGTCTGAGTATCTTATTTTTTTCCTCCTGGAGTTTTTGGTTTCTGAGAAAAGAATTTATGCCTAATTTATTGTTCTAGGCACTCCATCCAGAGATCTGATGAGTGGCTACTCAATAAGTATAAATAAAGAATGAAAAGATAAATTCTGTAACCTATTCTAATATTTTTACATGTCTTGTGTCCCTGTTGGATGGGTATGAAGATGCTCATGGAAAGAGATTGAATGTGATGCTCATACAGAGTAAAGTGGGGACCTTAGTAACTTCTTCAGGGAGGGAAGAGCTTGTATCAAAGCCAGATGTCACTCTGGATTCTATGCTCTTATTATTCGGTGCTTAATTCCAGCTTCCAGGCTTAGATCACAGCCAAAAAGCAGGTTAGTAGAGTCTTAACGATGTACATGTTCTCTGAGTCACTAAGACCGCTCCCACTTTTGTCATAGGAATTCCACACTTATTTTCTTCCATACCATCCCAAACTCCATGGCATTTAAAATTAGTATTCTTAAATTTTAATCGTATTTTTATTTTAAGTTTTTGTTAACATTCCACCTAAAAAACTTCTGCAAACATTTTTCATCTCTGATTCTAGGGTGCTCTGTGCTGACCTCTATTACAAAATTTTTAATACATCCTATGAGAGGCATAAAAAGACTTCTCTGGAAGGAAATCTGGCCTTGTTTGAACTTGTTTTCCTGTAGGAAATCCCTGAAGAAAAACACCTGCATTCTAGGTGACCTTATGAAGCAAACATCCCAGAATAAAATCCTGCTTTGGGTGGCTTTCTGTGAGATCTACCAGTAGAGGGCACCTAACCCTCAGCAATAGTTTCAAACTTCCCTAATGGGTTCAGGACTTTATTTTATACATATTCAGGCTACCAGTTAACAGAATGTGCAAAACCATTTTCTTTTCATTTTGCAGCTTCTGGGGATTATGAAAATGAGAACATCTGCCTGCTAGATTTGGGATGGTGGGAATTTGGGGACTGAAAGAGGAAACTAAGGCTTTTCCTACACACAGAGGCTAGGAATTAATTTTATGTGGGATGATGTTAATTCTGGCATAATATTTACCTGTTTCATCCATCACAATTCATAGACTGTCATGTGGTTTTCTCAGCTCTTTACAAACCTGCATATGTAAAAAATATCAAATGTTCTTAATTTTCTTTAACACAGGCAGTATAAACTTGGGGCACAGGTGATATGAATGAATTATACAAATACAAACTCCTGTTAAGGACTCTAGAGATTATATAGTACACACTGGTCATACACAGATGAGAAGATTAATGCCCAAGGAGGCAAAAGCCTTGGCTGAGGTACCCTAATTAAGAGAACAGGATCCAAACCCCAGCTGCTGAGTACACCCCTGCCCCCGAGCCACTCATTTGACACTTGGGATCAGAAAACTGTTTTTAGCCAGCACCTCGGGAATCCCAGAACACCACTGAAGATCTACTGCAGCAAGTATGTCTATATATGAAGATTATTTCAGAAGGTTTGGTAACACAAAAATGCGTAGATCTGGATTAAATTCAAAACTAAAGTGTAGATTGGGTCTAATTCTACCATTTGCTTTTCTTGATTCTCATGCATTCCTTTATCCTTTACTTGAGTCTGTTTTTATTACTTTAACACAATTCTGGAGGTTGGCTAAGTTGATAAAGAGAGCAGGTTTATTTTATCTCACAGTTTAGAGGCTGAAAGTCCAAACAGGGTGGTTCTGGCTCCTGTATCCCCTCTCGTATCACTCCACGGCAGATTTCAATGGCAGGAACACATGTGGAAAGCAAGATCAAAATGCAAAACTGGAAGCCAGAGAGGGCTGAGGTCCCACAGTACCTTCTGAGGACATGTCCACCTGACCTAAGGACTTCCCGCTGGGCCTCACCTTTTAAAATTTCCACAATTCCCACTGTTCATGGCAGAGTCTCTGCTGCATGAACAATTGGGAGATAATAAATCACATCCTTCTTCTGAGCTATCCTTGTTCACTTTCCTCTACTCCAGGCCACTTCTGGGAGACAAAAATTTAAAAGGAAAATTCACACACCTATGGTGATTAAAAAATAAAATCTTTCATCATCTTGTCCTTAGTTACTAACTGACTTACCACATGTCTTGTCTGGCTGCTATTAGTCTCTCCTTGGTACTTTGAGCTCATCTTTGACTTTGTGCCTTTCCGTTCATGCTTACTTCTCTTTGGAGTCCTCTTCCATCTGATCTTCACTTGACTAGGTTTTTCTCCTTCAAATCTCAGCTCTTTCCCCATGAAATTATCTGTAAGCACTGGATCGAAGTGGTCATCTGAGTACACTTTACTCATGTACTTGAGTTAATTCTTTACATCACCCTTAAAATCCACTCATAATTTTTTTAAGTTTGTATTTATTTGTTATGCCCCCACCCACCCCTATGACTAGAATATATATTTTATGAAGGCAGGGACTTTCATCATCCATGTTTGCTATTTTATCCCCATTCTCTCAGACAATCCCTGAATCATGACAGATATCCAGGAAAAACTACAGGGAAATGAGAGTCTGGGCTTTGGGAGCCTTTTCTTAATCTTGGAACATGACATACAAGTTTCTTTCTCTGTAGAGGTGAAACGGTTTAAATCTAAAATGTTGCCTAAATATGTCATGTATTTGGAAGGCAATTGGGTCATGGGAGTGCAGTATTATTGGCGGACTCATACACTGACGGTTCAGTGGTCCCATGTGCTGCCAAGAGGTCGGACTTGTGTCACTGTGGGCATGATCTGCAATGGTATATTTTTGTTCCCAGCTCCTCCCTCTGCTTCCCTCCTCTCTCTGCTTCCTGGCTGCCATGGACTGGACGGCTTTCTTTGATCACTCCTTTCCATCATGTCCTTTCTGCTTTTGAGCCAGTCAACCATAAGAATGAATGCTCTGAAACTCTGAGCCAAAATAAATGTCTCCTCTTTCAAGTTGTCAGTGTTGGGTATATTTTGTACCAGGGATAGTAAAGTGATGAATTCAAGAGTGAACTGGACCTCTTTGTGGTCAGTGGAGGCCACCATCCTGTACCCACACCTACCAGGAGCCACCAGAATTTCCCCCTCTATGAGCAATGATTCTAGGAAGTTTTTGAAGCAAGCTTCAAGTTGCAATTGATGCTAACCTAAGGCTAGATGTCTGTAGCTGCATTAGTCTCCCCTCAAATATGAGGACAATATGGTCTGGCTTCCTAATGAGCACAATGCCTTAGCTGATACCCTCAGAACTCAATGATCCTTTCACTAAGGCAGACTCTATTATGAATCTGTTTCTGAGCAAAGTCACCTCTAAAGCATAAGCAAATTGTGAATAAGGAGCTGGACTTTAGAGATGTTGAAATCTGGAAACTTGTTTTAGAGGTCTGAGTGAAGGCAGCTTAGTGAATCTGCCTCATGAGATTGTGAACAACTTGGGGGACCCCCAAGACATGTGGTGAGGTCTATACTCCTGGAAGCAACGAGATCCTTGGAGAAGAAGTTTAATAAGTTCCCTTCATGTCTCTTAAAAGCGAGCAACCTTCTATCATTTGGCAGAATGAGCAATTCTTTTCTCTCTGCTTTTTATCTTACAGTTGTGGCACAATTGATGCAGCCAAACTGGGTGTCGGGCAGTTTGGAAGGGTCCGGTGGAAAGAAATTGTAGTCCACATAACTCTTCAGTCAGGAAGATTGTGCCCTCCCCTCTCAATTCCTCACTAAGGGGCAAAGATAACATTGGAAGCTCTGGGTAAGCTGAAGGTGACAGAAATGGGTATTGCAAGTTCATAAATAACAATAGATATCATTGACCAAACGTCTGTTACCTTCTTGGTCAACCTAATTCTCACAACTACTCTCTGAGTTATTAGTTCACAGTTCTTCAGGTAAGAACACCAAGGCTCAGAGACATTTAAGGTACATGTTCAAGGTCCCTTGGATGGTAAAGCCACAGTGCAAGTGCAGACTTGGTGCACTGCTTAATACTCTGTTCCCTCCCACTGTTCTGCACTGCCCAGATCCACCAGCAATGACAACCAGATCTATAGGCAATGACTCTTTAGGACTTTCTGAAACTGAAGAATCTTAAGGGATCACTAGAACTTCACCCTTACGTATACAAAAACACTGATTCACATTAAAGTGAGCAAGGTATTTAAAATGGCTATGCAGTCTTTATGGAGATAGGAGTAGTGCATTTCTTTCTTTTTGTTTTAGTTTAAGTTAATTACTTCTGCATTTTCAGCAAATATTAGACATTTAGAATGCATGTTAAGATCAGTGCTGGACACTTACACAGTAATAGGGTAGTAGACAAGGTCAGCAATACAATTTTCTTTGTCTTAGAAAACTTACTGTTCGAACTGATGGAGAAGAGAAAATGTTTTATAACACCCATTGTCTACATTTGCTTTAACTTGCCAGAAAACAACCTCATCCTCAGCAGAAGTTTCTACAAAGTGGCTTCTGTTGCTTTTACATCAGTCCTCACCCTTCTGTTCTATTACTCATTTCACTATCAGTAACTAGATGAAGATTCATAGTAAAAGATTCCACTTGGACAGCCTATGACAGAGAGGAGAGCAGGTGAATGAATCATTTACCCTGTCCTGCAGCCCACCTTTCACCAAAGCCTGAGATGACAAAGCCTCCATATAATGCTATTACTCTTGGGTCTCCAAGTTGGAGTGGGTTATTGTTATTCTCAGAGTGAAGATTGCAAGCAACAGAAAAAAGGTACATAAAAATAAAATAAATGGAAGCTTCATTAAGTAGAGAACTTAACCTGCAGATTAAAGAAATCACTTCCAGGGAAAAAAGTGATATATGCAGTCAACACTAGACATATTAAGGTTATGCTAATAAAACTCAGTGCTAACGAAGAAAAACTATCTAGGAAAAAAAGTGTATCTAGGAAAAAAAATACCAACCAGTACTCAGGTTTCTCCACAAGTAGCATTCAGTACCGTAAGAAAATGGAGCAATGTCTACAAGTCTAAGGAGGCATGATCCAAGAATATTTAATCCAGCTAAGTTGTTCAAGAATGGAGGCAGTAATTAGTCATTCTTAAATGTGAAAAAATTTAGGAAGTATTCTACCATGGCTTGTACTTGACTAAAAACCAATTCATGCTTGATAAAAATTCAGTAACCAGTGATTAATGCAAAAATTGAAAGTTACCCACGCCTCGGAGGAGTTTTCAGACTTCGGAAGTATTGCCACTGGGACATAAGGTCATGCTGACCTATATGAAAACACTGCTGCATAGCAGAGAGAGGCCTGGATCTAGTCCTGGTTCTACAACCAATTTCCTTACCACAAGCTTTTCTTTCTATACAGGCCTTAGTTTTCTGCATCAAAACAATGAGACGTCTCTACCCATATACTTTCCATAATGAAGGAAAATCCCCGAAACTTTCCCAAACAATGATGTCATTTCTCTCTCATCAACTTACCACCTCCACTTACAACCCTGAATTGTCTTTCTTCTTTGCTTCCCTGTTGTCACTGCATGTTGTGATATTTGGGACACTCTGCCTTGGAGACCCCTCTTGTTGGTTTTCAGGTGAGTAAAGGTTTTTGTTAAAAGCCAACACCGACTCAGTGGAGGCATCCTCTTGCTTTCAGTACCATCATTAACTGTGGACAAGGATTTGGCTGAGCCCTCATAGCTACATGGTTAACAGAAGGTTATCCTACAAAGTGGGACTCTGCTTTTCTTTCTGGGTTTGCAGCCAAACCTTCATGTGTTGGGGGGATTTTAAGGAAGACAGAAAGAGAGAGAGAAGACTCTATAGCAAAATGGTTCTTTGCCATCACCTTTCCTCGGATGGGGACACATACCAGAGCTGTTATTCCCATTGTGTTGTCCCTGTTCCCACACTGACAGTGGATCAGGCATCACCACCAGCATTACCAGCAGAGGGAGGAGGGTAGGGGCCATGATGACTGGCACAACTTCCTGCTCTTGGACTCCATGGCCCCTTGGGATTCCTGAGTCCAGAACAATTCTACTCTGCCTATCTGGGTACTTCTGCTTCTCAGTAGGCATTTGGACCTTATTTGTCTTGCATCACCAACACTCATTCCTAGCACATGGGGGTACAATTAATGTCTGTGAACTAGATGAACAAATTGATGCCAATATGAAGGCATTTCAGGCAGGCTAGTTCAAGGTGAGCACCACAGGTGATGTAAGATTTATTTATCCACTAACATGGAGAATTCGTTTGTTGATGCAGCCTATTTGTCAGAGGTGACCACAATGATCACTTTCATCTTCAGATTCTAGGTGGTCTTCTGTTGTATATCTCCTTACTTCTGCACCCTACCTTAACCTCACCAATCAAGGGCCATGTGTATAGGGGCTTTCCACAGTCTTTCTATGGCTGGGAATAGTCACTGTTTGACTCTGGGTTCTTATGTAGCCAAATGGATATCTGCCACCTGTCACTTAGTAGAATTGCTTCAGTTGTTCCAGAAGTGGCAGCCAGGAGTCATGGTTCCCTTCTCCCTTGTTCATTTGGGGGTAAAGTCTTTTAAATGTCTTCTCAGTCATTTAGTTAGCATCTTGTCAGTGCCAGGAATTGTGCTAGGGTAAGATGTAATGATAGCTGAGACCCAGTTTCTACCCTCAGGGGGCATTTAGCTGAGGGTCTGACTCAATTTCAATTACCTTGTAACACTTTCAATTACCTATAGGATGGCCTTTGTGTGACTTGCTCACCCTCCTTTCTAGTTTTGTTTTCTAAATTGTAGTGATGGCATCAGATTGAGC
Organism: Fukomys damarensis; assembly: GCF_012274545.1. Lineage (NCBI taxonomy): Eukaryota > Metazoa > Chordata > Mammalia > Rodentia > Bathyergidae > Fukomys > Fukomys damarensis. The sequence goes on from NW_022900925.1 coordinate 3,332,665, forward strand.
ACTATATGGATGCAAAAAGTATATTAGCTTATGACAACAAGAGTATAAACTGACTGCATTATACATTTGGACAAGCAGGGCCTTTCTACACACAAAATTTCGATTTCACTCCCTCATGATTTCATCTTTAATTTGTGCTACAAACTTGTCTTCCCCCAACTCTCTCTGCAAGATGAAACCGCTGGGCTTTCATTGCTCTTGTGAGTTCCTTTTCACATTTGGCATGTGGCTCTTCACATCATTTTAAAGGGGAGACATGATTAAAGGGTATCCCAGAGTACTGGAAGCAGAGTTTGCAGTAGGCAGAAAATGAAGGTCAGATATGCAAGTCTTCCTGGGCCATCTCAGTCCAAGGATCACACAAATAGGTGGAAACATATATTTGGCTTTTTCAAAGAAGCCTTATTAATCATCTGTATACTCGCTTCCTTTACCAATAATTCACTGGATCTCACCACTCAAACCTTGTAAAAATTTCCTCCTCCAATGTAATAGATCCCTTTCTGTAGAATACTACTTATACAGTATTTATCACCTCTAAATCCACATGAGTTTAATTAATACTGTCCTTACCTTTAAAATAAGAATATTTCCGGGCCGGGGATTTAGCTCAGCGGTTCGGTGGCCTGCCTTGCAAGCACAAGGACCTGAGTTCAACTCAAACCTTGTAAAAATTTCCTCCTCCAATGTAATAGATCCCTTTCTGTAGAATACTACTTATACAGTATTTATCACCTCTAAATCCACATGAGTTTAATTAATACTGTCCTTACCTTTAAAATAAGAATATTTCCGGGCCGGGGATTTAGCTCAGCGGTTCGGTGGCCTGCCTTGCAAGCACAAGGACCTGAGTTCAATCCCCCGGGGCCAAAAAAAAAAAAAAAAA
>NW_022900925.1:3333564-3347837 GCF_012274545.1 Fukomys damarensis
AAAAAAAAAAAAAAAAGAAAAAAAGAAAAAAAGAAAAGAATAATAAATGAATAACAAAGGAACATTTCCAAAATTCCACATTTCTTCTAATGACACTCCTACTCCACAGTTTGCTCTGACAATAATAAAGTTATCCTGTTTTCCTTTTTCTCCTTCATTTCCCGTTACTCACCTCTCCATGTTTTCTGTTTTCTTTTACGTACTAATAAAACTTTATGTGCCAAATCAAACCTGCTCAAGGCCACAGTTTCCCAGCCCTGTTTAGCCTCACCCTAGCTATGTGTGCGTGTCAACTCTTACTTATCAGTTCCCTATTGGTGGGCATTTATGGTGCTTCTCTAGTGTGACTTTCCAAACATGCTTCTAGATCCCTTACATGGGTCTCTGGGCACTTGAACCCAGGAGACACATTCTTCCCTTCTGTATTGCTAGGTGGTGGGGGCGAAGGCCAGAGGAACAGAAAATGTTCAATACCTCTTACTCTATCATTTGTGGTATTTTTTTCTTGAACTTTCATTGAGTTTTTTCTCTTTCATCACCAATACTGTCATTTCTTGAGTCCATAAACACATGCACACACACTATACTATGAGCTCCACCTAACTTGTAGATGATGGCCTTAGGTTTTTTAGCTGATCTCCCTGCTGGTACATTCCTCACATGCTGAGCCATTCTATACTCTATTCCTAAATTCATTTCTTGAAACCTTTCTTTTGCAAACTCAAACACTCTAACTCTACCATGTCCTCACACCATTCTTCTCTCCCTTCCCAATTTTTTTTCTATCACAAGATATCTTCTCAGGAGGACCTCCTGACCATGCCAACCAATGCTCATTTCTCCTCTTATTGAACCATTCACATGATGTCTTTATTTTCCTTTTTCTTGTTTCAAAGTGGACTTTGCATATTAATCTTGTTTGTCTCCTCCACTCGTATGCGAAAGCTCTGGCAGTCTATAAGACATCATTTAGCACTTGAATTTTTAATGGCTTATGTATTCCAGTCTCGTTGCCCCAAGCTGGATCCAGGCAGATTCACTGGACTTTTTAAAAATTTAGAATGGGGGTGCCTATACTTAAATTCATTCCTCTTTTCATCATTTGAGCTTCTCTTTAACTCTGATTTTGGAAATATCTCCTCTCTACCTTTAAATTGCCCGAAGTATGACATCTCCAACAGTGACCTCAGTGACCCCCTCCCCTTCCTCTCTAATCTGATTTCCACCTCCTCTGGGACAGCCTCTTCCTGCAACCTCCCATCCTTCTTCCTGACCGCTTCATGAATGAGTAACATAAGAGCAATACATACTAACCATAACTAATATTTATTTAGCTCTAACTCTGTGCTCAGATTGTGTTAAACACTTTCTCTCATTTAATTCTCACCCCCTCCCCCAAAATGCCTCTGACGTAGGCAAATGTTTTCTGGAAGGAAACCACAGAGGGCCTGTGCCACTTCCGTGGAAACAAAGGCTGTTTTCAAACACCGTTAAGAAACTGTTTCTATCTTAGGCTTTCAATGACCTGGATTGTCCATGTGTGGAGGGGGGGGGAGTGAGAGTGAGAGAGGAAAAAAAAAATGCTACGAGAAGCTCTTCTTTTAATGCATTGGTTAATTAATCAATTAATTTTGGGTTATGCACAGGCACTTTCTCCTCTATAATTAGAAAAAAAGCAGGTCTTTGTGCTTCTAGGGAATGTTCTGATGCTGGAAGGTGCAGGCCTTTGCAGCCGAAGTTTCCCTTTTCTCCCCAAGACCCGTCCTTAGGTATTTCAGTGTTGAATAAACAGGCCTGGGAGTTGTGTGCCCAGCTCAGGACGCCCTGCTGAGAGCATGTCCTTAATACCAACAATGCCACACATTTATTCTAAAGTGACCCCACTGACCCCCAAAAGTTTGTTCCCTCAACTGGGTCTCCTTGGCCCTTTCATGCGCCTGAATTCCCTACACAAAGCCCTTGTCACATCTACAATCCTCTTGAAACTGGACTGGGATGGGAAGAGAGGGGGAGTGGAAAAGAAGTTGAAAATAGCCAAACCTTGATCCTCCACCTAAAAGAAAGTGTGGACATTTGCATGTTAAACCATCTGCAAACATTTCAGCTTCCTCTCGCCCACTCCCACCCTCGTGTTAACGCATTCTTTTCTGAAATCCTGAGAATTGGGGCCCACGTCCCCTTCTGCAGGAGCAGGTCAGTGCAGATAAGAAACCCCACTGTGAAAAAAAGTTCTTCTTTACATTTGTAATTATTGAAAGTTTTAAGAAAAGCATTTATATTCCAAATGGAGGGCCCTGGCTTTTGGAGGGAGCGAAAAAAGGATACTTTTGGCTTTCAAATTTACATTTTATATCATCCCCTCTCACAGGTTGTGTGTTTGTCTTTGATCTGCAAAGGCAGGATTTCAATGAAGCAGGACATCATTCGTTGAGAAAAATTATTTTGTTTTAGATTTTCCTCATCTTTTAGTATCCAATTCTTCTCTGTCACTCACCAACCAGGAGCGGGGATTGCCTAAGCCCCTGGATGGATTTGACGGAGTTCAGAAAGGAGCCTGTCCTGGTCAGCCTCTTCATATTTTTGGTTTTGGTTTTATGTCTTCAAACAGGATATAATGAGAATATTCTCCTGAGTTTAAAAAATAAGTAGATAAGGAACTGTGAGGGTACATCTGTGTTTTTCCGTGTGTCTCAAGGGGGAAAAATTGTTCAGTAAGTGCTTTATTTCATTAGCATTCATATTTAAGCCATGGCAGATTCATTTTAATCCCTCACCATGCATTAGCCTTATCACCCCTGTGACTCCAGGAATCAGAGCTGAAGATGTGTAGTAAACATGGTGAGGAACCTCTGAGAGTTCATGGAAGATATGAGCTATAGTTGAAGTCATGCTGAATGACAGAATTTTGCTGCTGTTTCTCTTTGGAAGGTAATTCACAGAACGTACATTTAATTATTTTAGTGAGAACAAGGCGGTGTCAATGCATTCACAGTGCTATGCAACCATCGTCACTATTTAGCTCCAAAATATTTTCATGTCCTCAAATAAAATCAAATCGATACTACTGAAACGGTTAGTCCTCACTTTTCCTTCTCCTGCTCCAACATCTTCCCTTACGCCTTCCCTCACTCCAGTCACCAATCTGACTTGCATGTCTATGGATTCATCTATTTTAGATATTTCATTTGAACCGAATCAGACCATCTTTGACCTTTTGTATCTGAATCTTTTCAAGTAGCACAATGTTTTTGTGATTCACCCATGTTGTGTAATGCATCTGTATTTTATTCTTCTGTGGAGTCCAATGTGTGTATATATAGTTGGTCATCCAAATCTGCAGCTATGGATTTAACCAACCACAGGTAGAAATAGTAATAATAAATTACATCTGCACTGAATGCATATTGACTTTTTCTTGTCATTATTTCCTAAACAATAGAATACACCAATAATTTACTTAGCATTTGCAATGTATTCTGTATTATAGTAATGTATGGAGACTTAAAGTACACAAGAGGATGCACTCAAGTTATATATAAATGCTATATACAATTTTGTATAAGGGGCTTTAGTATCTGTAGAGTTTGGTATTGGGAGAAGGGTGTCTTAAAATCAACCCATGGGTGCTGGGTATCTTTCCAAAAAAATTAAAAGAATCATATCAGAGTGATATATGCACACCTATGTTTATAGGGGCACAGTTTGTAATAGCTAAAACTTGGAAACAGCCCATTTGCCCATCAGTTGGAGACTGGATAAAGAAGATGTGGTTTTTCTATAAAATAGAATACTACTCAGCCAGAAGGAATGAGAAATTAGTTTCATTCATAGGAAAATGGATGCATATTGAGGATATACTCCTAAGTGAAATAAGTAAGTCACACATATGTAAATACCGAATAATTTCTCTGGTGTGAAAAACTATAATAGTACATAAGATTCTAATGATACAACTGACAATGTGAAGTAGGAAGAAAAGGGATAAAGGTGTAGGGGAACTAGGAAGGGTAGGGGAAAAGTAATAAGGGAAAAGGAAAAAAATGGGAAAATTAAAAAATGGGAATAAAGTATTTGTAAATAGGGAAGGGAGAAGAGGGTGAAGGGAGAGGAGGGGTAAGGGGAAAAATGAGAACCAAGACCTGTCACGTAAAGGTACAAGATCCCAATGATGAATGTAACTGTACTGTATCCCTAAAATGTACCAATAAACTCAATGAGAAAAAGAAAATCAACCCATAGGTACCGAGGATGACTATGCCATAATTTGGGTTTCCACTTATGTATTGATGGACATTTCGTTTTCCAACTTTTGACTATTGTTTTCTTTTCTTCCTTTCTTTCTTCTTCTTCTTTATTTTTTTTTCTTGTTGTTGTCATTGGGGATTGAACTCAGAACCTTGCGATTGGGCTTGTGACACCACTGAGATATATCCCTGGCCCTATTGTTTTCTATTATTGTGAACAGTGATGCTATGAACATTGTAGTATACATATTTTCTTAAGTACTTATTTTAAATTCTTTTGGTTCTATACCTAGCAAAAGGAGCACAATTGTTGGATTACATGATAATTGCATTTTAACTTTTAAATAAACTTCCAAATTTTTTTCCAAGTGACTGTACTATTTTATATTCACACAACAATCCATGAGGGTTACAGTTTTTCCACAACCAAACCAAAACTTATTACTTTCCATTATCATTTTTTTTTGTTTTAGCCTTTTAGGGATATGGTACCTCCATGTATTGTATGTTTTAGGGACATCTTATTATAACTTTTATTTTCATCTGTTTGGTAACTAATGGCCTTAAGCACATTTTCATGTAATTTTTGCTATATCTTCTTTGGATAAATGCCTATTTAAGTCATTTAACAAATTTTTCATTGGGTTTTTAGTCATTTTGCTGTTGTATTATAAGAATTCTTTATGCATATTGGATATTAGACTTTTATCATACATGTGTTTTATAAGTTTATTTTATAATTTATCTTTTCATTTTATGAGTTATCTTTTCATTTTCTTGATATCTATCATGTGCAAAAGTTTTCAATATAATAAAGTCCACTTTATCTGTTTTTCTTTTGCTGCTTGTGCTTTTGTTACCTTGTATAAAAATCTGTTGCCAAATACAAGATCATGAAGATTTACACCTATATTTTCATCTAAGAGTCTGATGGTTTTAGTCCTTACAATTGGGCCATTAGTCCATTTTGAATGAATTTTTGTATGTGGTATGAAATCCTTCAAATGGAATCTAATTTCATTCCATCACATATGGATGCTCACTTGTCCTGAGCAATATTAACATCCTTGTTGAAAATCAATTGGCCATAGCTGTGTGAGTTTACTTCTGGACTTGAATTCTATTCCACTGGTATATATGTCTATCCTCATGCTAATATCATACTTTAAAAATTATTGTTTATTAATTTACTTTTAACTGATAAGTAATAATTGTGTATATTTTGGGGTACAATGTGATTTTTGTTGTTGTTGTTCTTGTTGTTTGGGCTTTTTCTTTTAGTATCAGGATCAAACTCAGGTCCTTACACATGCAAGTCAGGTGGCAAAACCATTGAGCTAAATCCCCAGCCTTGTGATATTTTTTTATGTATACATTGCAGAAAGATTTGATCAACCTAGTTAACATATCCATTGTTTCACTAGCTTATCAGCTTTTGTGCTGAGAGTCTGAAAGATTAATTCTTTTGGCAATTTTGAAATATATTTTTTATTAACTGTGTTCATCATATGATGCCAATAATCTCTAAAACTTATTCTTCCAGTGTAATTTAAACTTGACCAACATCTGCCATTTTTCTCATCTCTTATCCTCACTCCCAGCTTCTGGTAACTGTCCTCCTCTTTTTTTATGACATCAAGTTTTTAATTTCTACATATAAATAAGATCACATAGTATTTGTATTTCTATGCCTGTATTATTTTTACTTCAAGTAGTGTCTTCAAATTCCATCTATGTTGTTAGAAGTGACAGAATTTCCTTCAATTTTAGGGTTTCATAGTATTCAGTTATTTGATTGCTATAGCTTTCTAGTACATTTTGAAACTGGAAAGTGTGACTTTTCCAACTCTGTTCTTTCTCAAGATAATTTTGGGTATTTGGGGCCCTTTTTAATTATTTATGAATTTGAAGATTATCTTTCCCACCCTCCCATAAGCCACTGGAATGTTTACAGAGTTTCCATTTAAACTGAGGTTTGTTTTTCCATCTTAACAGTGATTAGTTTTTTAATCTATGTATTTGTGATATCATTCCAATTTTTAGTCTTTTTTGTTTTTGTCAGAAATATTTTATACTTTCCTCTGAACAGATCTTTTAGTTTAGTCTATTGGATGATACTATAGATTACATTCTTAATTTCCTGTTTGTATTGTTCATTGCTAGTCTATAGAAACACAAGTTATTTTTGTGGTTGATTTTGTAGCTTGAAATTTTGCTGAATTTTCTTATTAGCTCTTATAGTGTGTGTGTGTGTGTGTGTGTGTGTGTGTGTGTGTGTGTGTGTGTGTGTCTGTACTTAGAGTGTCTGTACTATTTGGAATTTTCTCTATATGAGATCATGCCACCTGAGAATAGAGATAGTTTTTCTTTTCAATTTGCAATTTGAATGACTCTCCTGGTTCTTTTTCTTGCTTAATTTCTCTGGCTAGAACTTCTAGTACAATGTTAAATATCAATGGTGAAAGCTGCAATCATTTTTTTTTGTTGTTGTTGTTGTTCTTCAATTTAAGGGAAAAAACTTCAGTCTTTCATTAAGTATGATGCTAGAGATGAACTTTTATAAATACTCTTTCTCATGTTGCAGAAGTTCTCTTCAATTCCTAGATTTCTAATCATTTTTTTGGTCATAAAAGGTATTGGATTTTGTTAAATACTTTTGCTACATCAATTTTGAAGTTCTTTTCTTTGTTCTAATAATGTGGTGCTTTCCATAGATTTATTTTCTTTATTCAGCTACCCTTTCTCCATTGAACTGCCTTTCCTGGTATAAATCTCTCTTGGTCATGTTTATTAATCCTTTGGATAGTCTATTGAAGGTATTTGTACTCAGAACATATCAGAAACAAAAAGAGGAATTACAAGTTAATAAGTCAATTTACTTATTTTCAATTTACTTATATTCAATTTATTTTCATATTTACCCAAATAGTTATTTTAAACAAATTCTTTATTTCATTATATGACATTGAGTTATTGTCTAATGTCTTTTCATTTTGTCCTACACTCAATCTTAGTCAAAAGGCCAAGAAGTGATGTCCTAAAAAACAAACAAAAACAAAAACACCTCCCTTTATTAAGTATGTTTCGTAAGGTAGATACAGACCCATCAGCTATTGTTTATTGTGGAATAGCATAATTTGGTCTTTATTTTTTTAAAAAAGGATAGATATGTATAATTTTATAATCATATCCTATCCTGTTATAGTTTGGATGTAGATGTCCTCCCAAAGCTTCGTGTGGGCACAGGTGTCTTTTTCAGAGGTGGCTAAATCTAAAGTGTGTGATGTGGGAATTAAGAGTGTGTGATTACTAAATTAGTACACTGACTGGTTTTGCATCACCTTAATCCCAGTAGTATGGATAAGATAAAAAGGCAGAAAGATGCTGTTAATGTTCCTTAGTTGCTTTCACTGTCTTTTACCACCATGAACTCGTCCCTCTGCCCCATGTGCCACCCTGGCTTGGAGCCAGCCAATTATGGACTGAAACTTCTAAAAACTGTGAGCTAAATGAACCTTTCCTCCTTTATCTTTGGGTGTCTGATATTTTGTCGCAGCAATGAAAGAGAAAAGTAACTAAGACATATCCCTTTTTGAAGATGTGATGATTTTACTCATTTTGTTGCTCATCATCTCTTCTTTTATACTATTGTTGTATCTGTTGATTTCTTAGTTTCAATGTTTTCTCAATAATTTTAATCTTCTTGATATTTAATTAAGCAAATAGCTACTAAATGTTCAATAAGCCAAGTAGTTGTGGAAGGTACTGGAGATACAGCAATAGTGAGAATTTATTTTAAATTCCTAATAATTATTAATTAATTATTTTTTGTGGCATTCTGAATTAAACCCACTGAGCTATACTTCTAGCCCTTTTTATTCTTTATTTTGAGACAGGGCATCACTAAGACACTAAGTTGCCCAGGCTGTGCTTGAACTTTCAGTTCTTCTGCCTCAGCCTCCCACCATTGGGATTATAGGCATTACTACCACGCTTGGCAATAGGATTATTGCATACTGAATTAATGGAGAACATATTTGAACCATTGTACTTTTATATGTCAAAAAGTTTTCAGGAAAGATAAAAACTATGCCCTTTGTGTTTTGTGTAAAATCATTCTTTTTTTTTCAATTGTGAGGCCATTATCCTGGGCAGATCCTGGGCCTTGAACTCTTGTTTGCAAACTGAATTCCAGCATAAATCACAGAAATGAAACTAGACACTTCAACCAATCAGAAACCACTAACTAGACTTTAACCAGAGTCTTTTCATTCTTTCCAAGCTGATATATTTTCTCTGTCTTAATTTCACATCAGTCTGTGAGAGCTCACTGCCCACAGCACTGTAATACAGAGCTCTGACTCTTCTCCTGAGTCTTGCCAAATTCATGTGTCATTTTTTGCTCAAAGGTTGCTAAATTTACTTCATCTAAAGTTTTTCATTTAACACAAGTCGTATGCCTGAGATTATTTTATTGTTGTCATACAAATTGTAGTTAGGATATCAATAAAGTTCTTAGTCATACTCGTTTTTTTTCCTCAGAACACTAGACATTGTTCTGCTTAGAATCGGAGAAGAGAGTTTTCATGCCAAGCCACTTTTCCTCCCTTTTAGGCAGTCTGTTTTTATTCGGATTCCTATCCATCTGTTGTGTCTTCACAATTAGAAAAAAATAAGTGGTTCAGAATGTGGCCTACTATACATCTGTTACTTCTATCTATGCATTATTGAACATTTTGACCTTAACAAAGTTTTTAATTCTTTCTCTGATTACCATTTTTGTTATGTTGTTATGTTCTGTATTTTGGTAATTATAGATATTATAAAATACATAAATAATATTTAAGACGTGTTTTATTGGCATACCTAAACTATAATGCTGTTACACAAACTTCAGAATTGTACATTTTGCTCAAGCAAAACCTAGTATATTCAAGAGACGATTCCGATTTTTCAAGATTGCTTCCTTTTTGTGATTTGACTGTCCTAACATGTTACTTGCAGGGTGGCTGCAGAGGATGAGAAGAGAACCCAGAACACTGTCCCAGGTCATACATCAGGTAAAAGGCAAGACAGTCTTGGGAAAAACAGAAAGTCGTATTTTACAGTACTTAGGAAACCTCAGGTTCCACAAATTAAGACTAGACTATTGTATATGGATAAAAGAGAGAATGGAGAGAAATCACTATTGTGTAACAAATTCTGGATAAGTGTGGGTAGTAGATGGTAAAACTTTGCTGCTTAAGTAGTCAAAATGCAGGTGGCAAGTTTTTTTTTTAAATTTTAGGGTGACCTATTTTACCATAATGAAAACTGATAAAAGGACAGTTTAACAAAAAAAATGAGAAAGCGAGATCATAAAGAAAACAGTTTACTAAGGATGAGTTATTCACAAATGCATTTTTAAGATGATAAATCTGGCTTTAGGAAAAGGAAACTATCAATTGTTTCCAATACACTAACAATATGAGAGAAAAAGGAGAGGAAGACAGAAAGACAAAATGGTGCTAGAAGCAGACTGACAGACACACAGAGAAAAGGACCTTTCTGAGGTCTTACTGAGAATTTTCAAACAATGAAAATGCTTGGCATTGAGTGGTAGTCACTGGAAACTGTGCCTTGTGGTACATGAACTCTGGAAGAACTTACAGGAATGAGCCTCAGCCAGGTGTGTTTTTCTGTATATGGACTTTTCCTTGTGGAAAAGAATCTGATTTCTCATCCAGAATCAATAGCATCTTGATAATTTGAAAAAAATACATGGAAAATATTTTTCTCATGTATTTTAAGCAAAAAAGAAGCCATTCTACTATATCTCCCGTATATATTTTCAGTTAATCAATTTTTCTTTACATCTGATAGGCCTACAAGAAATTATTTCTCATATGTAATAGTGGTAGGTTATATACATTATAAGCTTTTAATAGACTACTAGAGTTGAATTAAAAGAAACTTTTTCCTTAAACATTTTGGGACCACGCAGTCCAATGAAATCTTTTGTATTTTCCTTCCTAAAACTGAACTAAACTAAATAATAAATAAATAAAGATTTCACCCATTTTCTTTCGTTACTTTTAAGAACTAAACTTCTTTTGTGATTTTGGTCATGCAAAGTTCTTTATACCTACAATGAGGCTTTTCTCTAAAGGAACTGGAGCAATAACAATAACTTTCAAAATGCTACATGGGAGACATTGAAAATGAGATTTGAAAAAAAAAAGAAAGGAGAAAGGATCTGGGATACCGAGGACACAATCCCTCTCAGGGCCATTTGCATCATAAAATGTAATTCATCAGCTATTACCTCTGCATGGTTCTCTAACTGATGGACACTGATCCTAAGAACCAGAGGGCGTTGCTATTCAGAGTGCGTAATGAGCAAGTCTCTGAGGCACATTGCCAGTCACGGGTCAGGCAGGGGTTGGGACTTCAGAAAACTCAAACATGTAAACAACAACAACAACAACACTAACAGCACCTTGTCAAATAAAATTCTCCAGGTCTGCAAATCAAACAAACCAAAAACACCCTTCCCTTTTCGCAGTTGTATCCAAATTTGGGGGAAGTTATGATAGCTAACATATTTTTCACATCACATGTGTCTTTTATAAGATCTCACATACTTCTTTGTATACAATGAAAGAGACTAGTAGAGTTTGAACCCAAAAGATGTCTCTTTAGTTTACAGAATGGAGCTCATAGTCTAAGAGACTTGAAAACATAAAGCCTCAAAAGACACAACAGTCACAACCACCACAGGTTTGTCCGAGTCAACTTTTTTTCCTCAGCGCTTGGAGGATCTACCCCTTGGAATTTTTGCAAAACTGAGCTGAAGGTGCTGGGGTTTGTGTGCCTCAACATCAATTCCTGGGCTGACTCTGTTGAAATTTTGCAAACACTGGTTTTTCAGAGGCTGTAGATTATTTTTGTGGACTTCAATTAAAGTGTCATCCTTTTGACCTTATTACAAAAAATCAAATTTATGGCATAGGGCTCAAGGTTAAGAGGAAATGAGGAAATCATTCCCTAATACTTTGCAGGGAGACCCACTTCCAAGAGTTCATATTTCTACGGGTCTTGTGAACTACTGTGAAGAGACTAGAGCTCTCAAAAATGTATTTCATTTCCTTTAAGGGAAAAATGCTTCATAAAAGTGAAGTAGGCCTCTAAACTACTCCAAAATAAAAGAAAACTGTGCTGGATGTTTCAAAGGAATTCTGTAAACTTTTGAAGGTTTTGCAAACTACGTTTGGAGTCTTGATCTGCAGACACCTGCAGGCACATACACACATGAGCAAACACAGGGAAGTATGGGTCTGATTCAGTCAAGTGATCCCTTCAATTAAATGACAACCTTTTTCAAATAATTGCTTGATGGATTTTGCATTTTGACTGGTAAATGTAAATTCTTACATGCATAATTTTAAGAAAAGTAGGACACTTCATGCTACATTGATAGAAATGATAGTGCTTCAGTGATCTGAGATGTTTTTTTACCTAACATTTTTTAAAGGTTCAATTGATTTTTTTCCTGATTCTCACTTTTTGCTCTTCATCCTTAAAAATGTGCATTATTTCCTCTTCTGAACAGGAAAATTCCATTGAATTTAAAGCTTACCTATTTAAGGCATTTACCCAGTGGGCCCCAAAGGCTGTTTCTGTGTAGGAACAACTGCTCCAAATGCCCCTAGATTTATTATTGTCATTAGGCAAAGGAAAACATAAAAGAGACAAGTGAGTCTTCAGTGCTTTGGGACATTTATTGATCTCAAAAAGCCTTGCTGGAGGATGAGCTTCAAACAACAAGACATCCTCTGAAGGCAGAACTTTGTCGTGACTAGATGCTTTGGAATTGTGAATTAATCCAGCATTACTGCATGGGTGATTGATTAATATTCTAATATTATTCTGTACTCTTAGAAAAATCAGCAAGATTCTCCTCGATAGGCAACAAAAGCTCAAAGACCAGAGAGAACACTCCAGTGGGTGAACTTTATTTTTTCCTAATGCTACTTGTATCTTCAGCACAGAAATCAGTGCACTGAACTTCACTGCTGAGAGTATATTTGATCAGTATTCATTACTATAGAGTGCAAATTAACTTCTATGATAATCAAAAATTTGGGAGGCTGAAGAGAAGAATCAAGATCAAGTTTGTTTAAGCAAATGGAATTCATTGGGTTGGTAAAACAGGACAGAAGCACATCTAGCTTCAGATTCGGCTGGAGCCAGGGTTCCCTCCACTTTTGTAAAATACCTCTGTGCTCTGCCCTCTGTTGGCCTCCTTTGTCAGATGGGGTCTCCCGATGTGAGCACAAAATGACAGCAAGCAGCCTGAGCTTTTAATATCACCAGTTTGACAATTCTACTGGAAAGAAAACGAACCTCAGTGCAGTCGGCCAGTTTCCTGATTGATGGGCTCTATTTAGGTTTCACCATGGACAGGAGGATGGTAAATACAGGGAAGCATGTGCATGCATTTTGACCCGCTTGCATATCATGGGCAAAATATTTCCAAAATAGATGTCATAGAGGAAAAGAAAAAAAACAAACAAACAAAAAACCAACAACCCAACAACTTTAAACCAATCTTCTCCTCGATGGGAACGTTGTACCACATAATGGTTTATTGTGAAGTTTTTAATGAAATAGTTGTAAAATTTGAGGGATGGCTTCTGCAGTGTGAAATTATTAAAGATGCTGGCATCAAATGCAACTGCTCACTACAGATACACAACATAATGCCAACAAAATTATTAATGGTATTGCCTTTGGTAGAGGGAAGAAGTTGTGAATGAGAAGAAGGGTTACTCTTCTTTTGTATCACATTTGTGTTTTTTCGCTATGTGAATACATTACCTTTGCAATAATAAAAACAAATTTGAAAATATCCATGGAGAGTAAAAGAATAGTAAAATGAAACCCTGACATCACATCATACACTAGAAATAAATTCTTGGTCAGAGTAATGATTTAAATATGAAATTACTCATTTAAAGGATGCTGAATAATATGCAGGTATTTATAAAATCTTAGGAAAGTCCTCACAGTTATTGATAAAATTCATAATACAAAAAATGATGCTACGTTTGCTCATTTTTACTGTAAACCAATTAGTACATAAATATCAGAATGAGTTTTGTGAGCTGAACACCCTAATAATCACTGATTATAGAAATGCAATTTCACCACTTACCACAGAACCCCTTTACATATACCACCCTAATCTCAAGCCCCTCCATGTTCCCCACTATTACAGTTTAGATCTGGAGTGCCTCCACCTCAGGTATTCAGAGGTAGGGCACCTAGGAGGTGATTGGAAAATGATTGACTCAGCAGTGGAATCACGGATGAGTTCATGGCTGAGGGTGTTGTTAGGAGATAGGGTCTGGTCAGAAGAGGAGGGTCACTGGGGATGTGACCTGGAAGGATATGTCCCCCTTATCAGCTCCTCCTTTCTTACTCTTCTTCTTGGCCATGATGACATAAGCAGATTTCCTCCATTTTGCCCCTCTGCCGTTTGTTTTTGTCTTGTAGCTGGCCAACCATGAACTGTAACCATGAGCCAAAATAAATCTCTCTTCCATTAAGTTGCAAGTATTGGATATTTTGTCCCAGTAATGAAAAAGTGACTAAGTCATTCACTAAATTACACCTATTTTTATTTTTGTTTTGGCTGCTTGCTTGTTTTACTTTAGTTTTCCTATCCATGTACTCATCCCTGGACCAAATAGTTTAGTCTTGTCCATTAAAAATATGTCTCTTACTTAGGAGTATATCTTCAATATGTATCCATTTTTCTATGAATGAATCTATTCTCTCGCTCTTTATGGCTGAGTAATATTCCATTTTATAGAAAAACCACAACTTCTTTATCCAGTTTCCAACGGATGGGCAAATAGGTTGTTTCCAAGATTTAGCTATTACAAACTGTGCCGCTATAAACATGGGTGCGCATACTTCTCTGTGATATGATTCTTTTAGTTCTCTTGGAAAGATACCCAACAGAGGGATGGCTGGGTCAAATGG
>NW_022900925.1:3349078-3487480 GCF_012274545.1 Fukomys damarensis
AAAAAAAAATTAAAAATTTAGATCTGTGCTGATAGAAGTTTTATTAAAAAAATCAAATTATGAGCTCTAGCCAATTAATAAATATTCTTTTGGTTTCTAAATGTTCAATTGGTGTATTTAGAACAGTTTTTGTATATTACAGATTCTTAATTTGTAATTATAGGGTTTACTTGCTCTTTCCTCTACTTTCTGCTTACAGACTTCTGATAGTAACTATAACACAAAGTTATGCTATTACCAGCTTGTTTTGGAAGGTTTATAGTCATATGGACAAAAAATATTAAGAAGGTTTTAAGTTCAAGAGACATACTTTTGATAGAAATGGATTTTTTATCATTTTGTCTTGTTATAAAGACAAGATAAAGCATGACAACACTAGCCAACATATGGTGAACAAAAGTGATTCATCAAATAAATTTGTGTGTTTTCAAAAAAAAATATGTCTCTTACATTTCTCACACTTATAGGTTGGCCCTTCATTTCTCCTGTTCAGTTTATCTGTTGAAGGACAGAGCCTGTTGGGCTTGTTGTGTAGCTCATTCCTTCTGCTGCCATCGCCTGATACAGTTCTGTGTGTCCTATGCCTTCTGTAGGTCCTACACATTATCTCCTAGACTCAAAGACTGGATCAACCTGATTTCTGTGCAAGACTTTAAGTGGTGCTGGGTTCTTCTATCAGGAAGGACATGATCTCTCCATCTATTTTTTTTTATAGTGACAAATCTGATACTTAACACTTAGATCTGTTAATTCATTGTGGTAAAATGCAAAAGGTCTAACTCTGTCATTTATTAGCTGATTTCTTTGGGTAGGAAAGAATATTTCAAGGCTAAGATTTGGCCACAAAGGATGCTTTCTGTCACTGCATTGGCCATCATCTCTAGAACTCAGTAGTAGCTAAAACTAGGAAAATATATATGATAGATTTATACCAACATTTACAATTAAATTTAAGGATACATGTTTTTAAAAACTCATTTGTAGTGCATATTACCTTGTTTATTTGTTTGTTTTGTTTTGTTTTTTGGTACTGGGGATCAAACTCTGGCCCTTGCACTTTTGAGGCAGGCAGTGGAACCACTGAGCCAAATCGCCAGCCCTTACCTTGTTTTTTGATGCTGAGACAAGGTGAGAGATGGAGTTGGAATATTCCATACTGATGAATTTGCCACATTGAATATGTTATAGACAGCAGCCTTAGAATAACAAAATATTAAACTGTTAATTATGAGTTTTGAGGACAGCTTAAAATACATATTTTGTATATAATTTTTGTCTATAATTTTGATATTTTCCATTTTTTAAAATAATGGGGTAAATTTTGAAATTGTTTAGAAATATGTTTAAAAACTAAAAAATAATTTTATTTTAAAAATAATTTGTAAATACATTGCATATTGTACTCATAGTTTAATCTTTTACTTAGTTTAATAGCAACTCAATGTTTATCTTTCCATCAGTCCTTATGCTGTTATACCTGAGTCACATTGGTTCTCTAAGGCTGGTTTCTTGTTTATTCCTTAGAAAGAACTCATGGGAAAAAATTATTTTAAGTTTTTGAAATTTAACAATAGATTATCTTATTCTGTATACCTAAAGATATAGCTTTGCTAGATGTAGAATTTTGGTTCACATTATTTTCTTTGCATTTCTTATCCACAGTGTATTATTTTATGGTGGCATCAATTTTGCAGTCAATAGTTAAATAATCTACTTTTCTCCTTTTATAATTATTGCTTTTTTAAACTGTGTTGTCAATAGATAACCTACTTTTATTTCTTTTATCACTCTACCCTTTTCCCTCTGTTTTCCTACATTCCAAATAGAAAACATGGTAATTTCATGCTTAAATTTTTAAAGAAAAGTGGTTGCTTTTCAACATGTAATTGCTTTATTAGACTTTTTATTTTGGGCATTCTGAGTCAATACTGATAAATATGTAGTGTGTTCTCTCAATATGTATCTTTAATGTTTTTTAAATTCATGAAAGATTTCTTGAGTTACGGTTATTAGTATTTGTTTTACATTTACGCATTGATTTTATTTTCTGGAGGCTGTCATTATTTCACTATTTTATCTTCTTTCCCTTTCTTTATTGTGGTTCCTTTCTCTTAATTCACATTTATCTTTTACATCATTTGTTCTACTGTTTCCTTCCTTCTGCTTCCTTTGTGTGAATTTTCACTTTAGTTTTTAGATTCTTAAGGTAAAACTTCAATTATTTATTTGAGATAATTTTTCCTTTTCTAATAATAGCAGTTAGTACTATCATTTCCATCTACGTACTGTTTTATCCTACAAATATTTATTAGTCAGCTTTTCACTTTTTTCAATTAAATATATATTCTAATTTTCTTCTAAAACTTTCTGTATGACTCATAGATTATGTAGATAATACTGTTTAATTTTAAGTGTTTAGAAAATTTTCTTTTAAATGTTTATCTTTTATTTTTGGTACTGGGGATTGAACTCAGGACCTTGCACTTACAAGGCAGGCATGGTGCCACTGAAATAAATCCCTAGCCCCTATAAATTTTTCTTTTATATTTCTATGACTAATTTCTAATTAAAATTCCTAATATGGTCACTCTGGGAAAGTGTTTTGTATTCATCAAAAAGAACGCATATTCTGTTATTGATTAGAAATTTCTATCATCAATTAGATCTTATTTTATGACAGTATTGTTATTCCTTCTGATTTTCTTTCTACTAGCTGTTCATATTAGTAAGTGTTGAAGTCTCCAACACTGACTATAGATTTCTGCTTCATCTTTCAGATTTTGCTTCATGTATTTTTTGAAGATCTGATGTTATGTGTATATGCATTTAAATTTTTATGTTTTCCTGGTGGGTTGATTTTTTTTATTATATGCATGTCCCTCTTGATCTTTGTTAATATTCTTTGCTCTTGAATATACTTTGTCTAACATTGACATTGTCACTTCAACATTCTTCTGATTTGTGTTTTGCATGGCCTATATTTATCTGTCCTTCAAATTCTTTTATTTTAATGTAATTATAACATTATACTAAGTGAGTTTCTTGGGGAGAGCATGTAGCAGTGTTATTTTTAAATTATCTGACAATCTCTGTTTTTAATTAGTGTGTTTAGACTATTTACATTTAATATAACCAGTGATATATTTGGATATAGATATTCCCTTGTATTACTTTTTTATGTTTATTCCATGTTTTTCTTCCCCTCTTAACTTTTTCATTTCCTATTTTGTGATATCTGAACATTTAAAAATCTTCTCTTTTAATTTATCTGTTGCATATTTTAGAATGTTTTATCTATCAATTTTACTGCTTGCTCTGGGGATTAAAATATATGCCATCAAATTTTCAGAATACTTAGAATTAATATTTACCACATTAAGTGAAATAGAAAAATTTCAGTACCATAAAGGTCTTTTACTTATTTTATGTTGCAATCTTCTTATGTATCATTCATTTTATGTGCAACTATTTTAAGGCATTGTAAAAGATTTCACCACTGACAAAAGGGACACCTGTGAGAGGCCTCTTACTGCTTTGCTCTTTTCTTTGGGACAGTTTCCTGACAGAGGCATGGATTCTGACTGAACCTTAGTAGTTTTGCTAATTTGAGGAGAAAGAAGTAAGAATTCTGAGCAACACAACTGCAGGCTGAGAGTCAACAGCAGCAAAGAGAAGGAGCTGTATGGAGAGGCAGGCCCAGAGGTGTGCTTAAAGGAATCTTCTGTGTGTCTGTTACACAGGTGAAGCTGAGTACACCCAGGGCTCAAAGGGAGCAGCTGACCCTGGGCTGAGGTACAAAGCTATCAGCAGTCACATAACATGGAGGGGAGGGAGCAGTTGCTCCAAAGGATGCGAGAGCTACATCCCTAACAAAATAGAAATATGTCCTTAATAATTCATTAGTATTTTAACATCCACATGAATCGCCAGAATATCTGTGGTTTAATATAAGTGACACGCTCCAGAATAAAATTTAATCTAGCACCCCCCTCTAGTACAGCCTACAAGCAAGCCCTAAAGAATATAATGTGATGACTAGTCCTGGCCACTTAGTGGTTCTTTGAAAGCCTACACGTGCAGAGTGATTCACTTGCCTGTGTCCTAGAGCAAAAATACATGCCCTCCAGAAGGGGTTAGTAGAATCTAAAACCTCTATTAGGTATTTTCTTTGCTTGTATTTTTCTTTTAGTCATTTCCTGAGTATCAAGCTAATCAAGCATAGGTTTAAATGTCCACACACAACAAAGAATACAAGCTTTATGGTTTAGCCCAGGACAATCAGTAGACAAATAAAAACCAACAATGGACAATATAAAAAAAAAACTCTGAAGAAGGTGGAGACTATGGTTTCTAGAGTTTTTACATTAAATTACTGAAAATGTTGATTTTTCAATAAAACATTCTGAGACAAAGGAAAAAGGTTGATCCTTCCACTTCAGGAAAATTAATTAAAAGCATAAATTCTATTCATCTAAGAGTAGAAACTTTGGGATAAATAATTTAAAGCACAATTCTGCTTTCTTCAAAGTAGAAAATTGCAATGCCTCTGAAACTGACATTGTGTTGTTCTTTCTTTTCTGGAATTACTTAATCCACAGGGCTTCAAACGGTAACTCTATGGGTGCACCAATTTACTGAAGCAAAAGAGTATAGAAACCTTTCATATCTACAGGTTTCACATTGGTGGAAAGTACTTTTTAAAAACTGCCATCATTTATGTTGTGTTTCGTACCATAAGAAAGCTAGAGATGATTTAAAGCTCATGTGAAGAGTACATAAGTCATATGCAAATATTATAGCATTTCAGACAATATACAGATTTTTCCCATTGAGTTTATTGCTACTTTTTAAGTATAGTGACAGTATGATGTACAGTTACATTTATCACTGGGATCTTGTACATTTACATAATAGGTCTTGGTTCTCATTTTTTTCCCCTATACCCCTGCCCTCCCTTTACCCTCTCCATCCTCCGCTATTTACAAAGACTTTGTTTCAATTTTTTTCCTTTTCTCATATTTTTTCTTTTCCCTTATTTCCTTTCCCCTACCCTTTCCATTTCCCCTACACCTTTAGCCCATTTATCTTTTCCCTTATTTCCTTTCCCCTACCCTTTCCATTTCCCCTACACCTTTAGCCCATTTCTTCTTATTTCACATTATCATTTATACAATTTGGATCTTATTTACATTTTTAGTTTTTCATACCAGAGAAACTATATGGTATTTACACATCTGTGATTTATTTATTTCACTTAAGAGTATGGCCTCAATTTGCATCCATTTTCTTATGAATGACTCTAGTTTCTCAATCTTTATGGTTGAGTAGTACTCCATTTTGTAGACAAGCCACATCATTATCTGGTCTCCAACTGATGGGCAATTGGGCTGTTTCCAAGTTTTAGTTATTACAAACAGTGTTGCTATAAACATGTGTGCACATATATCACTGTGGTATGATTCTTTTAATTCTTTTGGAAAGATAACCCAGCAAAGGGATAGCTGGGTCAAATGGAACCCCTACTCCTAGTACTCTGAGGTATCTCAATATTGATTTCTATAGTAGTTGCACCAGTCTGCACTTCCACCAACAACAGAGAAGGGTTCCTTTCTCCCCACAACCCCAACAACACATGTTATTGGTTGATTTCTTAATAGCAGCCATTCTTTCTGGGGTGAGGTGGAATCTCAGTGTTGTTTTCATCTGCATCTCTCGAATGACCAGTGATGTTGAACCTTTTTTCATATATTTATTTGCTATATTTACTTCTTTGTCTGATAAATGACTGTTCATTTCAGAGGCCCATTTTTGAATAGGGTCATTATATTTGGGGGGGCTGATTTTTTTTGAGTTCTTTGTATATTCTAGATAATAGCCCTTTGAGGAGAAGCTGGTAAAATATTTTTCCTACATTGTAGGTTGTCTCAGCACTGCTGCTGGTTTCTTTTTCAGTGCAGAAGCTTTTTAATAAGATGAGATCCCAGTTGTTGATTCCTTGTGCTAGTTCCCATGCTATGGGGATTTTTTTCATAAGGTCTTTTCCTATGCCAATATTCTCAAGGGTTCTGCCTAATTTATATTCCAGAAAGTTTAGTGTTTCTTTTCTAATATTAAGATCTTTAATCCACTTGTATTTTAGTTTAGTGCATGGTGAAAGATAAAGGTCTAGTTTTAGTCTTTGGCAGGTTGAAATCCAGGTTTACCAACACCGTTTATTAAAGAGGCTACCTTTGTCTCAGTGAGGATGGTTGGCTCCTTTGTCAAAGATGAGATAGCTGAGTACATCTGGATTTGTTTCTGTATCTTCCAATCTATTCCACTGATCCTCATGTTTTGTCTTTGCTAGTACCATGCTGATTTTATCGCAGTGGCTTTGTAGTGTAGTTTCAAGTTCGGGATTGTGATATCCTCTGTCATGCCTTTGCTGCCTAGAATTGCTTTTGCTATTCTAGATCACTTCTGGTTCCAAATGAATTTTTGGATTATTTTCTCTAGTTCTGTGAAATATGCTGTTGGAATTTCAATTTGGATTGCATTGAATCTGTATAGCAGTTTTGGTAGTATGGCCATTTTCACTATGTTGATTCTTCCTACCCAGGAGCAGGGGATATCTTTCCATTTTCTTATATCCTCTTCAATCTCTTTTTTCAGAGTGCTGTAGTTTTCAGTGTAGAGGTCTTTTGCTTCTTTCATTAGATTGATTCCTAGATACTTCATTTTTTTTGGATGCTATTGTGAAAGGATTTGTTTTACTAGTTTCTCTCTCAGTAGGTCTGTTATTTGTGTAAAAGAAGGCTATTGAGTTTTAAGTGTTGAATTTGTATCCAGCTACTTTGCGGAATGTGTCAATTAAGTCTAGAAGCTTTTTGGCAGAGCTTTTTGGGTCTTCAATGTAGAGTATCATATCATCAGCAAATAGTGACAGTTTAACTTCTTCCTTTCCTGTCTTTATTGCTTTAATTTCTTTCTCATGTCTCATTGCTGTGGCTACTGTTTCCAGAACTATATTGAACAGGAGTGGTGATAGTGGGCATACTTGTCTTGTTCCTGATTTTAATGTGAACATTTTCAGTTTTCAGCCATTTAATATGATGTTGGCTGTTAGTTTTTATAGATAGCCTTTATAAAATTGAGATATAGACCATCTATTCCAATTTTATGCAGGATGTTTGTCATGAATGCTTGTTGAATTTTGTCAAATGTTTTTTCTGTATCTATTGAGATGATCATATGATTTTGTCCTTCACTCTGTTAATATAGTGCATTACATTTATTGGTTTATGTATGCTGAACCATCCTTGCATTCTTGGAATAAATCCAACTTGGTCAGGCTGTATGATCTTCTTGATGACCCTCCATATTCTGTTTGCCAGTACCTTATTGAGGATTTCTGCCTCTATGTTCATTAAGGAGATTGGCCTGTAGTTTTCTTTTTTGGTTGGGTCTTTCCCTGGTTTGGAAATCAAAGTAACACTTGCTTCCAGGAATGAATTTGGAAGTATTGCTTCCCCTACAATTTCATCAAAAAGTTTAATGAGTAGTGGCAGTAGTTCATCTCTAAATGTCTTGTAGAATTCAGCAGTGAATCCATCAAGACATGGGCTTTTCTTCATTGGTAAACTTTTAATTATGTTTTCAGTTTCACTGATTGTAATTGGGGTATTTAGAATGTTTTATCTCCTTTGTTCAACTTTGGTAATTCATAAGTATCAAGATATCTGTCCATTTCTTCTGTTTTCCATTTTATTAGAGTACAGGTTCTCAAAGTAGGTACTGATGATCCTCTGGATTTCTTCTGGATCTATTGTGACTTCACCTTTTGTAATCCTAATTGCATGGATCTGAGCCTTTTCTTTCCTTTTTTTTTGACAAGGTTGGCAAAGAGTTTATTGATTTTATTTATTCTTTTGAAAAATCAACTCTTTGATTCATTGAATTTTTTGTATCATTCTCTTAGTTTCCATTGCATTGATTTCTACTCTGATCTTTATAATTTCCTCCCTTGTATGAGCTTTGGGTTTTTCTTGCTCTCGTTTTTCTAGGAGCCTAAGATTCTTCATTAAGTTGTTTATTTGAGCTTGCTCTGTTTTCCTAGTGTGGGCATTCACTGCTATGAATTTTCCACATAGAACTGCTTTCATGTGTCCCATAGATTCCTGTATGTTGTATTGGCATTATCATTTATTTGTAAAAACTGACTAATTTCTTCTTTAATTTCCTCTGTGACCCATTGATTGTTCAGGAGAGTGTTGTTCTATTTCCATGTGTTTGTGAGGTTCTTACAGTTTCATATACTATTGAACTCCAGCTTAATTGCACTATGATCTGATAATAAAAATGGGATAACTTTGATTCCTTTGCATTTATTTAAACCTGTTCTATGAGCTGGTATATAGTCTCTTTTGAAGAATGATCCACATGCAGCCGAAAAGAATGTATATTCTGATTTTGTAGGGTGGAACACTTTTTAAATGTCTATTAAGTCCATGCGTTCAAAAGCTTGGCTCAGTTCTAGTATTTTGTTGTTGATATTTTGTCTAGATTATCTGTCTTTTTGTGATAGTGTGATATTTAGTTCCCCACTACAATTGTATTAGTGCTTATTTGCTTTTTCATGTCCTTTAATATTTGTTTTATGTAGTTGGAGGCATTGATATTTGGTTCATATACATTTATGATGGTCATCTCTTCCTCTTGAATTGTTTCCATTACAAGGACATAGTGGCCTTCTTTGTCTCTCTTAATCCATTTTGGTTTGAAATTTACTTTGTCTTTTAACAAGATAGCTATCCCTGCTTTTCTCTGGGCTCCTGTTGCAAGGAGAATTTCTTTTCCATCCTTTCACTTTCAGTCTATGAGTTTTTTTTCGAACTACATGTGTTTCTTGTCTACAACATGTTGTTGGATTTTGCTTCTTAATCTATTCTGCCAGTCTATTTCTTTTGTTTGGTGAATTGAGGCCATTGAAGACACTAATGGTTATAATTGATATGTATTGACTTATCATTGTCAAATTATTATACTGTTGTTGGTTCTTTTTAATTTTTGCCCCCGCTCCCTTTAGCTTCTTGCCATGCCATGATTTGCTCTGTTGGGCCATATGGTGTTGAGACCTTCACTACCTTTTTCTAGGATATAGTTTAGAATTATTTGTACTGCTGGTGTGGTATTCATGAAGATTTTCAGATGTTCTTTGTCATGGAAGTATCTTATTTCCCCATCCATCTTAAAAGAGAGTTTTGCAGGATACACCAGTCTAGGTTGGAGGTTTTCTCTTAGGATTTGAAATACTTCATTCCAGGCTCTCCTTTATAGGAGGGTTTGTGTTGAAAAGCCTGCTGTGATTCTGATGGGCTTTCATTTGCATGTGATTTGTTTCTTTTCTCTAATTGCTTGTAGTATTTTGTTGTTCTGTTCTGGGATCTTGACTATTATATGTCTAGGTGTAGATTTCTTTTTTGTTATCATGGCTACTTGGAGTCCTATATGCCTCACTTTTCTGTATGTCAAATTCTTCCCCTCTGTTTGGGAAGTTTTCTTTTATTAATTCTGTGTATAGTTTTGTTTCCTTTTTATTGAGTTTATTGGTACAATCTAGTTTATTGAGTTTATTGTATACAATACAGTTACATTTGTCATTGGGATTCTGTACCTTTACATAATAGGTTTTGATTGTCATTTTTTCCCCTTGTCCCTGTCCTCCCTTCACCCCCTGCTCCCCTTACCATTTATAAACACTTTATTTCCATTTTTTCAATTTCTCATATTTTCCCCCTCCCTTATTACCTTTCCCCCACACTTCCCACTTTGCCTACACCTTTAGCCCTTTTCTTCCTATTTCACGTTATTAATTAACTTGTTAGGATCCTGTGTACTATTACAGTTTTTCACACCAAAGAAACTATTCGATATCTCAGTTAAAGAAATCTCTGTATGAACATTAAAAATAGGGAATCCTAAAATAAAACTAAAAAGGAAAGTAAAAGAGAAAAGGCAATGATGTAACATTAAAATAATCCTTAATTCTGGAGATGAAAATGGTCCCTGAACATATTTAAATTGCTTCTTGCTCTTATAGTCTTATCTCATTCTTTTTTTTAATTTAAATAATACTTTTTTTAGTTTCTGTAATTAAACCCACATAGATATGACCTTACATATTTAGTACAATTTGTTACCCCTGTATACATGGAAAAAGAAATAACTTAACATTTCTAGACCAATATGGCTGTCCATTTCTGTACAATGCCAACTCAACACAGTAACTTGCTCTTATAGTCTTATCTCATTCTTTTTTTTAATTTAAATAATACTTTTTTTAGTTTCTGTAATTAAACCCACATAGATATGACCTTACATATTTAGTACAATTTGTTACCCCTGTATACATGGAAAAAGAAATAACTTAACATTTCTAGACCAATATGGCTGTCCATTTCTGTACAATGCCAACTCAACACAGTAAATTGTGGTGACTTCCAAAATTGGCAGCACCGTTAAAGTTTCCCAAAATTAAATTTATATATATATATATGTATACATATATTTATATTTATATAAAAAGACTAATATTAGCAGTATGTTATGCATCGATAGCAGCAACAGCTTTTCCAGGTTCTGCAGTCATCTGAACAAAATTATAGACATTCAGCACATTCCATTAAAAAAAACAAAGCAAAACAAAATGAAACAAAACAATCAAAGAAAAGAATAATATCCAGAAAACAGCAAAGTTCTGTTGCTGTTGTGGTACCTGGCACCATTTTTTTATTAGTATCTTAATCATCATCTGGAAAGAGAACATTCTTGAGTAATATCATTAAATGTAGCTCTGATAAAGCATGGTCCCTACTGTATATCATAAAGCAGGTACAAGATATTTTACATTCATAGAGGTATGATACAGTACCATCCTACATCAATAATACTAGAATCAGTTTTGGTTTGAAATTTACTTTGTCTGCAAATAAGATTGCTATCCCTGTTTTTTTCTGGGCTCCTATCACATGGAGAATTGTTTTCTATCTTTTCACTTTCAGTCTATGGGCTTCTTTTTGCTGAAGGTGTGTTTCTTATATACAACATATTGTTGGATTGTGCTTCTTATTTCATTTTGCCAGTCTATTTCTCTTGCTTGGTGAGTTGAGGCCATTGACATTGCTGGCTATAACTGATATGTACTGACTTATTATTGACATGTTATTAGCCTTTTGTTGACTCTTTTTACTTTTTCACCTTCTCCTTTTAATTTCTTGCCTTGCCTGTTTGATTTGCTCTGTTGGGCCTCATGGTATTGTTGCCTTCATTGTCTTTTTCTCGGATCTTGTTTAGAATTGCTTGTAGTGCTGGTTTGGTATTCATGTAGTTTCTCAGGTGTTCTTTGTCATGGAAGTGTCTTATTTCCCCATCCAGTTTGAAAGAGAGTTTTGCAGGATACATCAGTCTAGGTTGGAGGCTGTTCTCTTTTAGTACTTGAAATATCTCATTCCAGGCTCTCCTTGCCCCAAGGGTTTGTGTTGAAAAGTCTGCTTTGATTCTGATGGGCTTTCCTTTATATGTGATTTGTTTCTTTTCTCTTATTGCTTGCAGTATTTTGTTCTTCTATTGGGTTTCTGGGATCTTGATTATTATATGTCTAGGTGTAGATTTTGTTTTTATTGTAGCTAGTTGGGGTCCTATATGCCTCAGTTATCTGAATGTCAAATTTTCTGTTTGGGAAGTTTTCTGTCATTAATTCTGTGAACAGCTTTTAAAAGTCATTTGTATTTTCTCCTGCTACTTCATGTATTGCTATCAGTCTTATGTTATACTTCTTTGCATCATCTAGGAGTTGTTGGATCGATTTCTCATGATCCCTTACTGTTTTTAAGAGACCTCTCTTTTCATGGTCACTGCAATCTTATCTTCTATATGTGAAATTGTATCTTCGCAATCTTTTATTCTGTTTCATATGCTTTCAATAGAGTTTTTAATTTCCTGGATATCTGTTTGAATCTGTTTAATGGATT
The DNA here is from genome assembly GCF_012274545.1 of Fukomys damarensis. Lineage (NCBI taxonomy): Eukaryota > Metazoa > Chordata > Mammalia > Rodentia > Bathyergidae > Fukomys > Fukomys damarensis. Next base: position 3,361,087 of record NW_022900925.1, read on the forward strand.
CCATTAAAATCTTTTATGGATTCCATTTCTTTCCCATGTTGGGCATTTATTGTTTCCATTTATTTCTTATGCTGGGCCTTCGTGGCTTCTATCATGGTCCTGAGCTCATCTATTTTTTTGTCAGTTTCTGCTCTAGAGTCTCGAATCACGACTTCCATTTTACTCACTATGTCTATGGTTATCTGGGAATTATTTCTGTTTTGAATTTTTCCAGAGTCTGATTGATCTGTTTTATTACTTCCTGTGCTTTGAGTTCAGGGTGTCCTGGTGGTTCACTATCGGCCTTTTCATCCTCATTTGCCCTACTGTTTGCTATTGGTGAACTGGAAGTCTGTCCTTGTGTCTTGCTTAAGTGTTTTCTCATTTTAATTTGTTGTCAGACTGTCCTTGGTTTAATCTCTGGGTTATCACCCAAATCTTCCTGGTATATTTGCACCCTAGCTTCTGTGTCTCTAATGACCCACAGACATTCTCATCTTCATAACATCAGAGAAACAGCTCATCAAATCAACCACAATCCTTTATCCCAACTGATACAATCAGCAACACATTAAGATCAAGCACAACTTGGAAACTGACCACCTGTGGTAGTCACTAGTCTATCACCCTTAAATCATTTGAATTAAATTGAAATCATGAAGCAGTCCAGAACATGTCTGCAGTGAACAAAATTTCAATATAGTGTATCTACCATTTAATGGCTCAGACAGAGCTAGGACACAAGACCCCTGATCTCAGTTAGCTGATTGCTGAACCCCATGATGCAGACTGACCTCAGGCTGCAAGGCCCATATTGAGATCCCCAACCTTCTGAATGGTTGAACTCCACAATTTTCTATTACAGCTTTCCCATGCCCTTTCTTTAAAGATGTTCAAAGTTGGGAACTCAGAAAAATACCCTTGATGACCACCTCTGCCTCTGCAGAGTAGGTCCAAAGACTGGCACAGTCAGGAGGTCTGAGAGTGTGCGGGGGGGGCACTTATGGAGGTTCAGGGGCGCTACTGCCTTCCCGGTGCTTGAGCGATGGCGGCTGGGTTGGGAGCAGGTGTGGCTCTCCTTCCCATGGTGGATCGGGGCCCAGGCTACCTCCCAGCACTTGAGTGATGGCGGCTGGGTCAGGGACTGTGTATAGTTTTTTTCAAGTCATTTGTATTTTCTCCTGCTACTTCATGGATCCCTGTCAGTCTCATGTTATTCTTCTTTGCTTCATGTAGGAGTTGTTGGATTGATTTCTCATGATCACTTACTGTTTTTAAGAGATCTTTCTATTCACACTCACTGCAATGCTATCTTCTATATTCGAGATTCTATCTTTGCATTCTTTTATTCTGTTGTGAACATTTTCAATAGAGTTTTTAATCTCCTAGATATCTGTTTGAATCTGTTTTATGGATTCCATTTCTTTCCTATATTGGGTGTTCATTGCTTCTGTTTCTTTCTTATGCTGGGCCTTCATGGCTTCTATCATGGTCCTGAGCTCATCTATTTTTTTGTCAGTTTTTGTTCTAGAATCTTGAATCCTGACTTTCATTTTGGTCACCATCTCTATGGTTATCTGGGAAATTATTTCTGTTTTGAATTTTTCTAGCACCTGATTGATCTCTTTTGTTACTTCTTGTGCTATGAGTTGGGGGGTGTCCTGGTAGTTGATTGTCAGACTTTCCCCCCTGGTTTCCCCTAAAATTTGCTGTTGGTGAACTGGAAGTATGTCTATGTGCCTTGCTTAAGTGTTTTCTCATTTTTATTTTTGCTGTTAAGATGTCCTTGATTTATTTCCTGGGTAAGTACTTCGAGCTTCATGCTATAGCTACTCTTTAGGTTTGGTTCTCTAATCGCTCATAGATACTCTCATTTTCATAATATCAGAAAGGACAACTCATTAAATCAAACACAACACTTTAGCCTGATTGATACAATCAGTAAAACAATAGCATTAAGCACATCTTAGAAATTGACCATTTCTGATAGTTATTAATCTATTACCTTTAAACCATGCAAATTAAATTAAAATCCAGGACAATCCAAAAATATGTTTATAGTGAATAAACTCTTCAATGTAGCAACTTTGCGATTCAGGATGGGGTCTTAGAAGGAGTTAGGAAGAGAGGAATAGATAGGTAGAAGAATAGGAGAAGTTTTCAAGTGAAGGTATAGAACACAGAATGATCACACAAACTGTAGGAAACTGTTGAAGACAAGAGAGAACGTCAGAGTACAAGAACAAAGACAAGAATAGAACAACTTAACAATAATAGGGAAGGTATAAGTTATGCATACTTTCCTTTGAAACTAATGACACTTGAGTGAAGGAAAAAGAAGAAAAGAAAGAGAAAGAAGAATTCTGAATTAAGGCAGGAACAGGATCAAAAAGGGAGATGAGGAATAATGTGGGGGAGCAGGATATTGAGCAGGAAAAAGAAGAAAGAAAAAAGGAAGAGTTTTCAGAATGGGAAAATGCAAAATTTCAAAACTAAAAATTGAAAATATGAGGAAAGAAAAAATTTGAAGAAAAAAATGTGAAGAGCCTCTTTCAGGGTACATTTCTGCTTTCATCATAGATAATGTGGGCAGCAATGTGCAGAACTAAGTCAATTAGTCTCAGCTAGCCAATGGCAGACCCCTGAGATTCAGGCTGGATTCTGGCTGCAAGGCCCAAGTTGAGCTCCCTGACTTCCTGCAGGGTTGAACTCTGCAAGGTTCTACTACAGTTTTCCACTGACCTTCCCCTGAAGATAGTCCAAGTTCTGATGGAACTTACCAACTATGGAGGACTGATGCATCTTTACTGCTGTTGTTCACTTCATTCTGTCTTCTGGAGCTCAATAAAATGGCCTTTATGATCACCTGTGCCTCTGCACTGTGGATCCAGACACTGGCACAAGCAGGAGGCCCAAGAACACGGGGTTGGGGCAGCTTGGTGTTCCTCACGAATGTGCTCCTATGATGGCCTGGGGTGCTGGTGAGCTCCCCATGCAGCTGGGTGGTCCTCACCAGACTGCCAGACTGCTCTGATGAAGGTCCAGCATGCTGGTGAGCTCCTTGTGCAGCTGAGTGGACCTCCCTGGACTGCTCTGATGAAGGCCCAGGTCACTGGTGAGCTCCCCATGCAGCTAGTTATTCCTTATTGGCCTCTATACAGATTTGATTGTTCATTATTTTTGTTTCTGGAACTAACTCCTTCAGACTTTGTGTTGTAGATACTGAATTTTTATCTGGATTTCTTTATGCTCACCCTTTTCTGAGGGCAATATAGTAAAACATCCCTTATGCCTTCCCATCCTATTATCTAGAAGATCCTACTAGGAACCAAAAAAAAAAAAAAAAATGACCCTTGGAAATGCTCATTCATAAAGGAATGGTTGTTGTCCATAAGCTTAACCTGTTTTGACATTAGATAACAAGAGTTATGGATTTGCAAGTTTTCCCAGGTAAATTTGTTTGCAGATGATATTTAAGTTTCTGTCTCAAATATCCCACTACAAATGACTTAGCCATGGTCCCCAGCATGGGAGACTTATTCCTCTCTTGGAAAATAATACCCCCTGCTGACAATACTACTTGCCTCATCTAAAATACAGAAAATTGTGTAAAATACAGAAAATTTTAGAGTAAAGCACTACACAAAGACATACATAGGTATTTCAGCTGGGCAGATTGAACCTGTCCGGTTCTCTGAGTTGACTGAACTACAAAGAGTATACTTTCTGCCATTAAATTCCTCAGACTTTTAAAAGATTCAGCCAACTATTTTACTACCCTGTTGTAAAATCTGATGTTAAAACCACAACCAAAAAGTTTGGGTTACACAAGTTTCCATAAAAGAGTTTTTCTCACCAAACATTCATTTTATTATATTTTTTATTAGAGGACTGAAATAGCTAGATCTCAGGTCCTCCCTGTCATTTGGCCAGGACAGCTAGTGACCTAGGTCAAGGTTTACACTGACAATTGTGCATATGCATTTCTGCAATAATGTTTCTCTCAAAGTTTACTTTTGTGGGATGTGTTTCTCAAAACTAAAATTTAGTATATTATTTAGGGATGATTGATGAAAACATATTATTACACCCAAATGCATCCAATGAATATGATGAAGAAGTAAAGTATGTAGTGATGGGAATGAAGCCCTGGCTTGGAACATGGCTGGGTGGAGCTGTGCATAAGTATAAGTCTCCAGAGGGCATCCAGCTATAGTTCTATCTCAGGAGGTAAGTTTGCTTCAGCCCCCTCCTAAACTAATAATAAAGTGAGTGAACAGACCTGAGCACCAACTATGTGCTGACACTTGGGGGATGTGGCCACATACATTTTTCTCATTTGAACTCAGAGTCTTGGTTTATGGTTCTTTCCCACCTAGGGGCTTTGGCTGGCCCATTGATGCTTAGTGTTGAACTGGAAAAAGGAAACTTTATCAAGTTTTTTCATAAAATCTTACAACAACTATCTACAGTAAAGTGAGTAGGTCCAAAAAGTGCTTGATAAAAATAAAAAATAAAATGCTACTTGTAATTTAAATGGGGATAGATTAAATTAGATTTTTCAAGAGTCAGTGGTAAGAATTTGGCTTCCAATTCATGGATAGTCTAGCTGTATCTAAACTCTTCTTTAAATCTTCTTATGGTTAATCTTGACTGTCAGAGTGAATGATTTAAAGAGGTAGGTAAAGCACACATTGAATTGTGTGTGGATGAGTCATGGGGACATGACCTTGGGAGTTATATCTGATCTCTAGGCCTTCCTCCCCAGCTTTTACCCTGCTCTCTGATTCCTGGATGCCATGAGATAGGCAGCTTTCTTCTGCTGTACCCTTCTGCCATGATGTTTCTGTCTTGGAGCCAGATGACCATGAGCTGAAACATCTGAGACTGTAAGCCACAGTAAATCTCTCCTCCTTTAAATTGCATGTGTTAGAGAAAGATGACTGATAAAAATTCTTTCTTTTCTCTTCCTTTTCATTTGGATTCCTACTAACAAGTAGTTCTGCTTTTCAGGTGAAAGACTGTTACACATCTTTTTTAAAGGAAAAATACAGAAAGAAGTAAGAAAAGAAGCACTATAAAAAATAAGTCTAAAGTTTCTAAAAAATCCAAGTTAAAAAAAAAACCCAAAAAACTAAGTCTTTACTACTTTGTGTTATTCTTTAAGAATGACTTTTTGAGCTGGGCGTGGTGGTGCACACCTGTAATCCCAGCACTTGGAAGTCTGAGGCAGGAGGATTGTTGTGAGTTGGAGACCAGCCTGGGCTACACAGTGAGTTTCAGAGCAGTCTGAACTATATAGTGAGACCTGTCTAAAAAAAAAAAAGAAAAAAAGACTTTTTGAAAAATAAAAACTTGAGTCATCAAAACATCACAATACCTTCCTTGTCAGTGACTTAGACATTTATTAGCAGAATAGCCATCAGGATATTTATAAATTTAAGTAACTGCATCTAATTCTAGATATTTACCCTTGTATAGGCCAAAAAATTTCAAATCACTTACCTACTAATTTAAAGTTATCTGATTTGTTTTATTTCCATAATGCTGGAAATATTTCTTCCAAATATTTAAAATGTGAAGGACTAAATCAATTTCTTTTATTGTGATGTGACCTTATTATTTTTATATCTAGATATCCCCCCAAAGCCTCATGCTTTCACAAGTGGGGAAACTGGGAGATGATTGGAGAGTGAGGGTGTGATATTCATCAGTGGATTGGTCATGTGGTGAATTTACATCTAATATAATGCTGGAAGGTGAAGCCTGGTGGGAGGAGTTGGTTTGCTGGGGGTGTGACCTGGAAGGGTTTATCTCCTGTCCTTCTTTCTTGATTCCTGTCTCTGCTTCCTGTGTGCCATCTATTAACAAGCATCCTTTGCCATACCTCCCTGACATGTTGCCCTGAAGAGCCAGCCAAATGAAACCTCTACTAAGTGTGAGAGAAAAGAAACCTTTCCTTCTTTAATTTGTGGGTGTCAGGCATTATGTCCCAGCAAGGAGAAACTAAGGCAGACCTACATTTACTCTTTACTTCAAGAGATACTTGAGTGCCTATGAAGAGTTAGAAATTCTTTTCAGTCTTGGGGATATAGGATCAGAAATTATCTCATTCTTCATGAGGCTTAGAGTCTAATTGCAGCATTGGTGATGAAAAAAACAGTCACACAAATAAACCAGAATTCACAAGGATGAATAATCTGGAAAAGCAGAGCAGATATTATGATGGCATAGAAGAGGAGAAGAGACTCTACCAGGCAGTGGAGGGAAGATATCACTGATAATGTGTCACTTAAAACAACATCTCAAGGAGTTAGTGAAGAAACCAGTTTGAGCATGGAGGTTGATGATATATAGGCAGAAGGACCCGCATGCACTTACTATTAATTCAGATGAAACATGCCATGATTGCAATTCAAAGAAATTGTGGCTAACTATTGCAAAAATGGGATGCAAGAAAGTGTGACCATTCATTCTGATATGTCAACTTGTTTGGGTTAAAAAATGCCTGACCGATTAGAAGAGCACACTCCTAGGTGTGTCTGGGTAGGTCATGAGTAGCAGCCTTGGTCTCTGCCTGTTCCTCTCGGGCACTATTCCCTGCTCTGCTTCCAAACAACCATGAACTAAGTGGCCTTGTCTATCTCACCCTTCTGCAGTGATGTTTCTGCCTCAGAATCAACTGAGCAGGAGCTGAATCCCCCAAGCCAAGTGCAATCTTGCTTGCTCTAAGTTGTGGATGTTGGGTTTTTATCTCAGCAGTGGGAAGGCTGACTAATACAGAATTCCCACATTAAAATAAGACCAAAAAAAAAAAAAAGTTGAGTTCAGCTAGGGAGGGATTTTTGAACCAGGTTAGGTATTTTGCTTTAATTAAAAGCCTAAAGCCAAAAAAAAAAAAAGTTGAGTTCAGCTAGGGAGGGATTTTTGAACCAGGTTAGGTATTTTGCTTTAATTAAAAGCCTGTAAGAGACTTAGAAAGGTTTAGTGAGAAAAGTTTTCCAGTTATAAAGTTAATTTAAAATTTTCCCAAATTCAAAGCAGTTTAGGCATAAACCCCAAAGTATTTATTGAATCTACTCTATTTTATGAATACCAGTTGGTAAGATAGCAAAGGGAAAATTATTTAAATATACAATTGCATAAGCTATGAGTCATTCTTCCACCAAAGGGACAAATCATTACAAATTCTATTTCATAGATTTTTTTATTTGGAATAATCTCAATCTTTTTTAGCCTATTCAGTCCTGAATTTCAGTAATAGTTGACAAATCTATACAGTTGTATAAGTTTGGGGGAATTATTAAACATGTGACTCAGGAGTGAAGGGCCTGGCCCAAATCTATGCAAATTCATTGCAATTAATTAAAGAGAGACAGAAGTGAAATAGACTATTGACATACGCTGTTGATTTGAATCAATTAAGAAGTATGATGACTAAGTTTTAAGAAGTTTTTTTTATTATCATTTCTAAAGACAACTGTGACCTCAAATAAGCTTGGAACATCAATTATCCATGATCAAGACGTAGCTCTCAAAGAGGAAATCTATTCTGGTGCTCTGATGGAAGTAGTCACTTCAAAAGGAAGAAGGGGATCCTTCCAGAAGAAAAATGGCTCCAAGGCATCCAAGAGTTCTAAGCCACCAGACATAATAGGATTCCATTCAGAAATACTCTGTAACCCAGAGAGGGTCTCATCAGCATCTGCCAGGGGAATTTCAAAATTGTCATAGTCTAATCGCTGTTCTTCTCCCATTCTTCTCGCTTCACTGTTTTGCTCTGAATGTGTATGAATGTGGGATGTCTGTTTATTTGGCTTGTTTTTGAAGTTTTTCAAAAAATTTATAGCTTTCAGCATATTTTTTGTACTTCTTTGGTTAAACTAATTCCTTAGTTTGTTGGTACTTTTTTAATATTGAATTATTTTAATTAATTTCATTTTCAGTTTGTTCACAACTGTTACACAATTTATTTTGTATACTGACTACGTATCCTGCAATCTTGCTGAGCTCATTCATTATTTCCATGTTTTGGGGTTTTGTGTTTTTGAGTTTTTTAGTAGCTTCTTTAGAGTTCTCTATATGCAAGATCATTTCATCTATAAATAGGAAGTTTTACTTCCTCTTTTCTAATCTAGATCAATTTATGTCATTTACTTGGCTAATTGTTTTGTCTACCACATCTAATTCAATGTTAAACAGAAGAAATGAGCATGGACATTCTTGTCCTTTCTTGATCTTAAGGGAAAATATTCAGTCTTTTTTTAACCTTTATTTTTTATTAGTTCATATTTGCAGTACATTGATTACATTTCTCATAGTAGAATGGTGCATGTATATAACATACTGCAACATCCCTTTCCTCTACCTTTTTCTTTCCCCTTCATCTCTTGGTCTCCTTCCCATTTGCAAACGGTTTACCTTTATATTTCTAATCATTTATCTTTGTTTTACTCTATGTTTATATTTTAGGTTTCTCATGTAAGAGAAACTATACAATATTTAAATTCATGTGTCTGATTTGTTTCACTTAACATTATGTTTTCTAGGTGCACTTCTAAGTGCATTCTAGGTGTATTATGTTTTCCAGGATGAATTGCTCTTGTTGATCCTTTCTTATCGCAGAGTAATACTGTACAACTGCCACATTTTCTTTATCTATGATGGACACACAGACTACATCCAGCACTTACTATGTTTCTCTGGATATAAGACCTAACCAGAAGATAAGCATTGGTTGTTATATGGTGAAGGTTGTTGCCATGCAGAAGATTATGCCTTATTCTTCTCTTGATTGGTGGCTACTCAATAATGTTAGGTAAGTCAGGGTGTTTCAGGATGGATTTTTGATCTCTAGTTTTCAAGGTTGATTATTTTTCTAGTTAGTTAGGTTTTACTTTCAGAGAAATCTGGTAGCTATTTTGAATTGTGCTGGTGTAAAAATAGGTATGCATTTATCACTGTAATATAATGTCTTTAACTCACTCAGGAAAACACCTATGTGTAGAATAACTCAGTCAAATGGAACTTCCAGTTTTAGTTTTTTGAGGAATCTTCACACTGATTTCCATAATGGTAGTACTAGTTTACATTTCCATCAACTATGTAAAAAGGTTCTTTTTTTCCCCACACTGTCATCAGCATTTGTTAATATTTGATTTCTTGGTGATAATCATCCTTTCTGGAGTAAGATGGACTCTGTGTTGTTTTAATTCAATTTTCAGAAAGTCCTTACCTATGGTCAGGTCTTTAAGAATTTTACCTACTTTATCTTTCAGCAGATTTAAGTGTTTCTGTTTTAACATTTAGATCTTTGATCCATTTTGATTTTAGTTTAGCACATGGTGAAATATATGGTTCTAGACTTGGTCTTCAGTATGTGGATATCCAGTTTTTCCAACCTAATTCCTCTGATGTATGCTGTTGGCCCCTTTATCCAAAATCAACTAAATGTTCCTGGAGGCTTCTTTATCCTCTGTTCTGTTACATTAATCTACATGTCTGTTTTTGTGCCCGTACCATGATGTTATTATCACTGTGGTTTTGTAACAACTTGAAATCTGGGATTGCAATTTCTCCTTGTTCTTTTTACCCAGGATTCCAGTTGCTATTTAGGTTTCATATGAATTTTAGTATTGTTTTCTCCAGTTATGTGAGGAATGCTTTTGGTGTTTTGATAGGGGTTTCATTAAATCTATTGCACATCAGTTTTGGAAATATGGCCATTTATATTGGTTTTGCTATCCAGGAACAGAGGACATATTTCCATTTTCTTACGTCCTCTTTGGTTTTTTTTTTTTTTCAGAATACTGTAAACTAGCAGAGGTCTTTCATTTCCTTGGTTAGGCTAATTCCTAAGTATTTAATTGTCTTCATATTATGTTGAATGGTATTGTTTTTCTGATTCCTTGCTCAGTGAATTCATTATTAGGGTACAAGAGCATTATTGCTTTTTTGTATGTTTACATTATATCCTGCTATACTGATGAGATCAAACAGTCAGCACTAGAGCTAAAGTCTGCAGCAGCAGGCTATGGGATTTAGCTCACTGGTTCTGTCACCTGTCTCTCAGGTACAAAGCCTGCCTTGCAGGTGCAAGGTCCAGAGTTTGAACCTCAGTACCTCCCCCAAAATAAAGAAAGAAAGAAAGAAAGAAAGAAAGAAAGAAAGAGCCTGAAGTAGCAGGCTACTTTTACTGTAGGACAGATTTGTGAGGCAGTTAATAATCTTCTGGATCTTGATGATGTCCATTTTTATTTCACCTTTTTAAAAAATTAAATGGATTTAAATCTTTCTTTTTTATTGGCAAGATCAGCTAAGGGTTTTTCTATTTTGTTTATTCTTTCATAGAACCAACTGTATGGGTCATTGATTCTTTGCATTGTTTAGTCTCAATTATATTAATTTCTTCTCTGGTCTTTATAGTTTCTTTCTGTGTACTAGTTTTGGATTTGGATCTTGTTTTTCTAGGACCATAAGATGTATCATTAGGTTATTTATTTGGTTTCACTCTGTTTTTCTTATAAACTTTTTCTTAAGGCTGCTTTTATTGTGTCCACAAGTTCTAGTACACTCTATTGGTATTATTTTATCCTGGGAACTAATTTCTTCTGTGTCCCATTGATTATTCAAGAGTTTATTCTTTAATTTCCATGCATTTACATAATTTCTGTTGTTTCATTTGCCATTTATCTATAGTTTTATTGTGCTATAATCTGATAATGTGCATCGGTAATTTTCATTTGTTTATGTTTATTTAAGCATGCTTTATTGGCTAGTACCTAATATATTTTGGAAAAAGTTCCATCTGCCACTGAGAAGTAACTGTATGCTGTTGTTGTTGGGTGGATCATCCTACAGATATATATTTTGAGACAATTTGTTGGAAGGTTGGCTTAACTCCAACATTTCTTTGTTGATTTTTTGGTTTAGATGGTCTATTTGTGAAGGTGTGGTAATTAGGTTTCTTACTATAATTGTGTTGATGTGTATCTGATCTCTTATGTACAGTAGTGTCTGTTTTATGAAGTTGGGTGAGCCGGTGTTCAGTGCATATATGTTTATAATTGTCATCTTTTCCAGCTGAATTTCTTCCTTAACCAAAATATATGACCTTCTTTTCTTCTTCTGATCAGTTTTGGCTTGAAGTCTACTTTAACTGGAAATAGGACAACTACTTCTGCTTGTTTTCAGTTGCCTGTTGCATGGAATATTCTTTTCTATCCTTCACTTTCCAGCATATGCATTTCTTTCTGGGTAAATGTGTTTCTTGAACATAGCACATTAATAGATTTTGGATTCTGAATCCATTTTGCCAATCTGTGTCTTCTGACCAAGGAATTGACACCATTCAGGTTGACAGTTATTACTCAAAGGTATTAACTTATTTCTGCCATAGCAATATTTTTCTCTTGCTTATTCCCCTTTTCCACTCTCCTATTTAACTTCTCACCCTGACTAGTATATTCAATCTATTAGAATTTTTGGCATTGTTAGCTCTATTTTATTTTTTTTTTCCTAGGGTATCCTTGAGAATTGTTTTTGAGAGCTTGTTTGATGTTCACGAATTTCTTAAGGTGCTCTTTGTCATAGAAAAGCATTATTTCCCCATCAATTCTGGAAATTATTTTTGCAGAGCATATCTGAGTTTGATGCTGTTTGCTTTTAGAACTTGAAAACTTCATTATAAACTCTTCTGTCCCTTAAGGTTTGTGTTGAGAAGTCTGTTATAATTCTAATGGGTTTACCTTTATTAATGAATGGTTACTTTACCCCAACAGCTTTTAAAATTCAGTCATTGTGTTGGACTTCTAGGATTTTTTTTCTTTTTATTGAGTTTATTGGTACAATCTAGGTATACAATACAGTTACATTCATTACTGGGATCCTGTACCTTCACATGACAGGTCTTGGTTCTCATTTTTTCCTCTTGTCCCTGCCCTCCCTTCACCTCCTCTTCCCCTCCCTGTTTACAAATGCTTTATTTCCATTTTTTCATTTTCTCATATTTTTTTCTTTTCCCTTATTACCTTTCCCCTACCCTTCCCACTTTCCCTACACCTTTAGACCTTTTCTTCCTATTTTACACTATTAATCATCCCATTAGGATCTTGTGTACTATTGTAGTTTTTCTGACCAGATAAACTATTTGGTATTTACACATGTGTAACTTATTTATTTCACTTAATAGTATATCCTCAATATGTATCCATTTTCCTATAAATGACTCTAATTTCTCATTCTTTCTGGCTGAGTAATATTCCATTTTATAGTAAAACCACATCTTCTTTATCCAGTTTCCATCTGATGGGCAAATAGGCTATTTCCAAGCTTTAGCTATTACAAACTGTGCTGCTATAAAATAGGTGTGCATATTTCACTGTTGTATGATTCTTTTAATTCTTTTGGAAAGATACCCACCAGAGGGATGGTGGGGTAAAATGGAACCTCTAGTCACAGCTCCTTGAGGTAACTACGTACTGATTTCCATAGTGGTTGCACCAGTCTGCACTCCCACCAACTATGGAGAAGGGTTCCTTTCTCCCCACAACCCCACCAACATTTGTTATTTTGTGATTTCTTGATAGCAGCCATTCTTTGTGGGGTGAGGTGGAATCTCAGTGTTATTTTCATCTGCATCTCTTGAATGACCAGTGATGTGGAACTTTTTTTCATATATTTACTTGCTGCTTTTACTTCTTTGTCTGAGATATGTCTGTTCCTTTCAGATGCCCATTTTTGAATTGGGTCTTTAATTTGGGGGGCTGATTGCTTTGAGTTCTATATATATTCACGATAATAGTCCTTTGTCTGAGGAGCAGCTGGTAAAAATTTTTTCCCACATTGTAGGTTGTCTCTTAGTTCTGTTGATGTTTCTTTTTCAATGCAGAAGTTTTTAATAAGATGGGATCTAAGTTGTTGATTCCTTCTGCTAGTTCCCGTGCTACTGAGGATTTGTTCATAAAGTCTTTTCCTATGCCAATGTCTTCCAGAGTTCTGCCTAATTTATATTCCATCAAGTTTAGTGTTTCTGTTTTAATATTTAGATCTTTAATCTACTTGGATCTTAATTTAGTGCATGGTGAAACATAAGGTCTAGTTTTAATCTTTGGCAGGTTGAGATCCAGTTTTTCAAGCACCATTTATTAAAGAGGCTATCTTTCCTCCAGTGGGGATGGTCAGCTCCTTTGTCAAAGATGAGGTAGCTGAGTGCATCTGGAGTTGTTTTTGTGTCTTCCAGTCTGTTCCACTGATCCTCAGGTTTGTTTCTTTGCCAGCACTAGGCTGTTTTTATCACAGTGGCTTTGTAGTATAGTTTCCAATTGGGAATTGTTATACCTGCTGACATGTGTCTGTTGCCTAGGATGGCTTTGCTGTTCTAGGTCTCTTATGGTTAAAAATGAATTTTTGGATTGTTCGTTCTAGTTCTGTGACATATAGTGTTGGAATTTCAATTGACATTGCATTGAATGTGTATAGCAGTTTTGGTATTGTGGCCATTTTCACTATGTTGATTCTTCCTATGCAGGAGCAGGAGATATCTTTCCATTTTCTTATATCCTTTTCGATCTCTTTTTTCAGAGTGCTGTAGTTTTCAGTGTAGAGGTCTTTTGCTTCTTTTGTTAGATTGATTCCCAGATACTTCACTTTTTTGGGTGATATTATGAAAGGAATTGCTTCCCCAATTTCTTGCTTAGTGAGTCTGTTATTTGTGTACAAGAAGGCTATTGATTTTTGGGTGTTGACTTTGTATCCTGGTACTCTGCTAAAAGTGTCATTTAAGTCAAGAAGTCTTTTGGTGGAGTTTTTTGGATCTTCAATGTAGAGTATCATATCATCAGCAAATAATGACAGTTTAACCTCTTCCTTTCCTATCTTTATTGCTTTAATTTTTTTCTCTTGACTAATTGCTGTGGCTAATGTTTCCAGAAGTATATCAAAGAGGAGTGGTGACAGTGGGCATCCTTCTCTTGTTCCTGATTTTAACGTGAAAGTTTTCAGTTTTTGACCATTTAATATGTTGTTGGCTGTTGGGTTTTCATAGATAGTCTTTATTAAATTGAGATATAGACCATCTATTCCAATTTTTTTGCAGGGTTTTTTATCATGAATGGGTGTTGAATTTTGTCAAATGCTTTTTCTGCATCTATTGAGAGGATCATGTGGTTTTTGCCCTTGACTTTATTAATGTAGAGTATTACATTTATTGATTTACATATGTTGAACCATCCTTGCATCCCTGGAATAAATTTGACTTTGTCAGCATGTATGATCTTCTTGATGATCTTCTGTATTCTGTTTGCTAGTATCTTATTAAGGATTTTTGCATCTATATTCATTAAGGAGTTTAGCCAGTAGTTCTCCTTTTTAGTTACACCTTTCCCTGGTTTGGGAATCAAAGTGATACTTGCTTCCAGGAATGAATTTGGAAGTATTTCTTCCCTTTCAATTTCACTGAAAAGTCTGAAGAGTAATGGCTGTAGTTCTTCTCTAAATGTCTTGTAAAATTCAGCAGTGAATGCATCAGGACCTGGGCTTTTCTTTGTTGGTAGGTTTTTAATTACATTTTTAATTTCACTAATTGTAATTGGGTTTTAAAAATGTTTTCATCTTCTTTGTTCAACTTTGGTAATTCATAAGTATCTAGAAATTTGTCCATTTCTTCTGTGTTTTCCATTTTTTTAGAGTATGGGTTCTCAAAGCAGGTATTAATGATCCTTTGGATTTCTGTGGGATCTGTTGTGACTTCACCTTTTTCATTGCTGATTGCATGGATCTGAGCCTTTTATTTCCTTTTTTGATAAGGTTTGATAAGGGTTTATCAATTTTATTTATTCTTTCAAAAAACCAACTCTTTGATTCATTTATTTTTTGTATCATTTTCTTAGTTTCCATTGCATTGATTTCTGCTCTAATCTTTATAATTTCCTCTCTTGTTCAAGCTTTGGGCTTTTCTTATTCTTGTTTTTCTAGGGGTCTAAGATTCATCATTAGATTGTTTATTTGAGCTTGCTCTGTTTTCCTAATGTGGGCATTGAGTGCTATGAATTTTCCATGTAGAACTGCTTTCATTGTGTCCCATAGATTCCTGTATGTTGTATTGGCATTTTTATTTATTTGTAAAAGCTGCCTGATTTCTTCTTTAATTTCCTCTGTGATCCATTGATTGTTCAGGAGAGTGTTGATCAAATTCCATGTGTTTGTGAAGTTCCTATGGTTTCTTATGCTATTGATCTCCAGCTTTATTGCACTGTGATTTAATAATATACAGGGAATAACTTCAATTCTTTTGCATTTATTCAAACCTGTTTTGTAAGCTAGTATGTGATCTCTCTTGGAGAATGACCCATGTGCAGCTGAAAAGAATGTATATTCTGATTTTGTGGGGTGGAACACTCTATAGACGTCTAGTAAGCCCATGTGTTCAAAAGCTTGGTTCAGTTCTAGTATTTCCTTGCTGATTTTTGCCTATATGGTCTGTCTTTTTGTGATAGTGGGATATTTAGATCCCCCACTACAATTGTATTAGTGCTTATTTGTATTTTCATGTTATTTAATATTTGTTTTATATAATTGGGGGCATTTATATTTGGTGCATATGTGTTTATGATTGTCATTTCTTCCTCTTGAATTGTTCCCTTTACAAGGATTTAGTGGCCTTCTTTGTCTCTCTTAATCAGTTTTGGTTTGAAATTTACTTTGTCTGTGAAAAAGATTACTACCCATGCTTTTTTCTGGGCTCCTGTCATGTGGAGAATTGTTTTTCTGCCTTTCACTTTCAGTCTATGGGCTTCTTTTAGCACCAGATGTGTTTCTTGTATACAACATATTATTGGATTTTACTTCTTAATCCAATCTATTTCTCTTGATTGGTGAATTGAGGCCATTGACATTGATGGTTATAACTGACATTTACTGACTTATTATTGTCATGTTATTGTCTTTTTGTTGACACTTTTTTTTATTTTTTGCCCCCTTCTTTTAGTTTCTTGCCTTGCCTATTTGATTTGCTCTGTTGGGCCTCATGGTGTTGTGACCTTCATTGCCTTTTTCTAGGATATTGTTTAAAATTCCTTGTAGTTCTGGTTTAGTATTCATGAAGTTTCTCAAGTGTTCTTTGTCATGGAAGTATCTTATTTCTCCACCCATTTTGAAAGAGAGTTTTGCAGGATACATCAGTCTTGGTTGGAGGTTGTTTTCTTTTAGGAATTTGAGGACTTCACTCCAGGCTTTCCTTGACATGAGCGTTTGCGTTGAAAAGTCTGCTGTTGTTCTGATGGGCTTTCCTTTGCATGTGATTTGTTTCTTTTCTCTTACTGCTTATAGTATTTTGTTCTTCTGTTGGGTTTCTGGGATCTTGATTATTATATGTCTAGGTGCAGATTTTTTTTTTTTATAGTGGCTAGTTGAGGTCCTATATACCTCACTTATCTGTATGTCAAATTCTTCCCCTCTGTTTGGGAAGTTTTCTGTCATTAATTCTGTGAACAGCTTTTTAAAGTCATTTGCATTTTCCCCTGCTACTTTTTGGATTCCTATCAGTTTTATGTTATTCTTCTTTGCATCATCTAGGAGTTGTTGGATTGATTTCTCATGCTCCCTGACTGTTTTTAAGAGACCTCTCTTTTTATGGTCACTGACTGCAATCCTATCTTCTATATCTGAGATTCTATCTTTGCAATCTTTGATTCTGTTGCATACACTTTTAAAAGAGTTTTTAATTTCCTGGATATCTTTTTGAATCTGTTTAATGGATTCCATTTCTTTCCTATGTTCAGTGTTCATTGTTTCCATTTCTTTCTTATGCTGTGCCTTCATGGTTTCTATTACTTTCCTGAGCTAATCTATTTTTTTTTTTGTCATTTTCTGTTCTAGAGTTCATGACTTTCATTTTGCTCATCATCTCTATGGTTATCTGGGAAATTATTTCTGCTTTGAATTTTTCTAGAGCTTGATTGATTTGTTTTGTTACTTCCTGTGCTGTGAGTTCTGAGTGTCCTGGTGGTTCACTATCAGACTTTTATCCACCTTTGTCCTACTGTTTGCCATTGGTGAACTGGAAGTCTGTCTTTGTGGCTTGCTTAAGTGTTTTCTCATCTTTATTTTTGCTGTTGGGTTGTCCTTGATTCAATCTCTGGGTCATTAAGTCTTCCTGATATCATTGTGTACCAGCCTTTGATTCTCTAATGACTCATAGACGTTCTCATTTTCATAATAGAGAAAACAACTCATCAAATCAATCCCTATCTTTTATCCCAATGGATACAATCAGGAACACAATATAATCAATCACTACCCTTTATAGCCAGCCATGCCTCTGTGGAGTGCATCCAAGGACTGGCACAATCAAGGGATCTGAGATCAGGGGGTGTGCTACCCTCCTGGTGCTAGGTCAGGAGCAATGGTGCCTGCAGGGAAAGGCATGGCTATGCAGGCTCATAGATCTGGCCCCAGCCGGTGGAGGGAGATCTGAAGTCCAAGCCAGCTGCTTTCCCGAAATTTACCCTCTTGGCACTGGGTCTGGAACAATTGACTTCTAGGATTTTGATTAGGATATCAAGAAAGAGAACTATAATTTTATTATGAACAGATTGATACAGCTTCATGGTTATAGTTGTAGGGATAAAGGCTGTTGGAAACCAGAGAATAAAAGAAGTAGATCTTGAAAAATTAATCAATAGAAGATGAGAAAGGAGAGAAAATAATAAGGTAAAGGATTCCATTAGGAGTAAAAGGAAATGGCTAGCATGAGAAAAAAGTAACAGAAAATACCAAACTAGAATAAAAGAAATAAAAGACACCTGCACCACAGTCCAGAGAGCACAGGTTACAGGGTTGCCATGTGAATTGTAGGACCCTCCCCAAGTGGCCAACTGCTTCCTTGGCACTTTCTCCAAAACAGAAGCCTTGGCCTTCACTAGGCAGAATTCATAAGGAAAAAAAAAAATCATTTGACAACATTGAGACAATAACAACAACCATTATAATGAAGCCTAACAACTGCAAATTCTACATTGAATATATTTGCAGGCAACACAATCAGATGAAAAGCTAATGTCATTAATATATAAGGGCTCTTAATGAATGAATTCTTAAAAAAAATCACTCATCTGAAATGGGGCAGAATCTAGAAGCATTAAACACACCCACCCATACCCAGGATGAATATGGTTTCAAAAACATGTTCTTCATCATTGGATAAACAAAAATATGTAAATGTAAACACTGAGAATTTATTTAGCCTGTTATTTTATAATATAAATCTTAAAATGGCATCCAATTAAACATACTCTGGAAATATCTCTGACACTGCACTGACTTTCTTGTTCAATGCTAGCCTGCCACAAAGGAGTCCCTTTGGGAGTGAAACTCCATGCTGTTTTTTTGTTTGTTTCATAATTTATTTATTTTTTTTTTCAGCTTTGAGTTTATTGGTACATTTTAGGGATACAGTACAGTTACATTCATTGTTGGGATCTTGTACCTCTACATGATGTCTTGGTTCTCACTTTTTCCCTTGTCCCTGCCCTCCCTTCACCCCCCCCTGCCCCATCTATAAACATTTTATTTCCATCTTTTCATTATCTCACATTTTTTTTTATTTTCCCTTATTCCCTTTCCCCTAACCATCCTGCCTTCCCTACACCTTTAGCTCCTTTCTTCCCATTTCTCAATGCCAGTAATCTTATTAGGATCTTCTGTATTGTTGCAGATTATTCACACCAGAGAAACTATTTGGTATTTACACATGTGTGCCTTATTTATTTCACTTAGAAGTATATCTTCAATATGTATCCATTTTCCTATGAACGAATCTATTTTTTCATTCTTTATGGCTGAGTAATATTCCATTTTATAGTAAAACCACATCTTCTTTATCCAGTTTCTATCTGATGGGCAATAGGCTGTTTCCAAGTTTTAGCTATTGCAAACTGTGCTGCTATAAACATGGGTGCGCATACTTCTCTGTGATACGATTCTTTTAGTTCTTTTGGAAAGACACCCAGCAGAGGGATGGCTGGGTCAAATGGAACCTCCAGTCCAAGCTCTATGAGGAATCTCCATACTGATTTCCATAGTGGTTGCACCAGTCTGCACTCCCACCAACA
This sequence comes from Fukomys damarensis, assembly GCF_012274545.1. Classification (NCBI taxonomy): domain Eukaryota; kingdom Metazoa; phylum Chordata; class Mammalia; order Rodentia; family Bathyergidae; genus Fukomys; species Fukomys damarensis. Next base: position 3,380,175 of record NW_022900925.1, read on the forward strand.
ATGGAGAAGGGTTCTTTTCTCCCCACAACCCTGCCAACATTTATTGTGTGATTTCTTGATAGCAGCCATTCTTTGTGGGGTGAGGTGGAATCTCAGTGTTGTTTTCATCTGCATCTCTTGAATGACCAGTGATGTGGAACTTTTTTTCATATATTTACTTGCTGCTTTGAATTCTTTGTCTGATAAATGTCTGTTCATTTTGGATGCCCATTTTTGAATTGGGTCTTTATATTTGGGGGGCTGATTGATTTGAGTTCTTTATATATTCTTGATAATAGTCCTTTGTCTGAGGAACAGCTGGTAAAATTTTTTTCCAACATTGTAGGTTGTCTCTTAGTTCTGCTGATGGTTTCTTTTGAAGTACAGAAGCTTTTTAATAAGATGAGATCCCAGTTGTTGATTCTATCTGCTAGTTCCCGTGCTACTGTGGATTTGTTCATAAAGTCTTTTCCTATCCCAATGTCTTCCAGAGTTCTGCCTAATTTACTTTCCAGCAAATTTAATGTTTTTGTTTTAGTATTTAGATCTTTAATACACTTGGATTTTAATTTAGTGCATGGTGAAAGATAAGGGTCTAGTTTTAATCTGTGGCAGGTTGAAATCCAGTTTTTCCAACACCATTTATTAAAGAGACTATCTTGCCTTCACTGAGGATGGTCAGCTCCTTTGTCAAAAATGAGGTACCTGAGTGCATCTGGAGTTGATTTTGTGTCTTCCAGTCTGTTCCACTGATCCTCAGGCCTGTTTCTTTGCCAGTACCATGTGGCAGCGGGTATAATTATTCCCAGTTTGAAACTATACTACAAAGCCACTGTGATAAAAACTCCATGCTGTTTTTAGTTTACCATAGCTGTTAGCCTTTCCTGGGGCCACCTCTGCTGGCCCAGTCCATTGTTTCTCTCTGGGATGCTTAGTCTCTGGGGCTTACCTCTCTCCCAAAGCATGGCCTTTTTCATGATCGGATTGATCAGTTGATAGGCACCACCGCTGCTCCATGCTGAGGGGAAGCAAAACAGAGTGGGCTTGGAGTTGGAAAGTGGCCACAGCCAGGGTGTACTCAAACTCATGGGCACAGAGTTGGCTGGGAGTTGAATGGCACAGGGGCAAATTCTGCCCATCAATTTTTCAACATTAAGGGTGATGCTAATTGTAGGTTTTTCATTGATTTTCATTATCAGCCTGAAGAAGTTTCTTATAATCCCAGTTTTCTGAGTATTCTTATCATTAAGGAGAATTGTGTTAGATACTCTCATCTGGATGAGATGGATTACTTTTTAAATTCAATATTTGTCTTGTTACTGGGTTTCTTTGAGAGATTTGTTTAGATAAAGGGAGAACTCAATCCAGGGTTAGGCATGCTACAGGTAGGGTAAAGATTTGACAGTGTGTAAAAATATAACTGAATTTACTTGTAGCACAGCATGGAAAATAGTCATAAAAGAATGGGGAAAACAAATATAATACAGCAGTGTTTTAAGAAAACCTACTAGGAATATCTTGTGCTTTTATAAGTAAAGGAGGAGATCCTGAAGACTTACAATAATTTCTCAATGATAGATACTGGCTAAATTTATATTGCAGTAATTAAATACATTATAGATTTTAAAGCATTATGTCCTGGCCCCTGCCCATAGATATCACTCGTATTCCCATGGTTGACACAGAAAGTATAAAACAAGCATTTTACTTAGCACTAGAGACATTCTTATACAAATTTTATTATTTTCCCTACCATTACCATTATTTGGTATTGTGAAAATCTGAACAAAGGTAAGTGCACATGAAAATAAAAACTGGTAAATATTGGAAAATGAGATCAACTATTGTTTTCAGAAACTTTAACTGTCTACTCGAGAAATAAAAAAAATTCAACTGAGAAAGTGCTAGAATAAGCACTTTCACTAGATTGTCATTAATAAACAAAATGTCAGTATTTCTCCAATATATCAGCTGTCATGAAGGGAGAAGATATATTTAGAATGGATAGTTTGAAACATAAACTAATATTCTGGGAAAGAGGGAGGCATGAGGAAAGTAGTAATATGTGTATGGACTGATCAATGATAAGTTACACTAGATAATCACAACACTTGCATCAGTGCAAACACTAGAGAGACATGTCATAGACATGCCTCAAACTCAAAGACTTTAATGTATAACACTAGGAAGACAAGATCAGCTTGAACAAATTCACAAGAGTTACATAATAATTCTTCTTCATGGGAAAGACGTATAGTACCTTGGGAAATAAGTAGAGGAAATCTTGGCAGAAGGCCACCAACACCTCCTAATTTGGAGGTGCTAGTCCTGGCAGCAAAGAGAAGCATAGATAAACATCTAGAAACCCTTTGTGTTGCAGATCAATACATTCAGAGACACCTGCACCACAGACCAGAAAGCACAGGTTACAGGGTTGCCAGGTCAACTGTAGGACACTCCCCAAGTGGCCAACTGCTTCTGTGAACTTTAGGCACTTTCTCCAAAACAGAGGCCCTGGCCTTAACCAGGCAGAACTCATAAGGGAAAAAAATAGCATGTGACAATAAAAGGGGCAGAATCTAGAAGCAGTAAACACACTCACCCATACCCAGAAGGATGAATTTGGGAGAAGATGCTCTTCATCACTGGATAAACAAGAATGTTTAAACGTAAAAGTTGAGAATTTATTTAGCCTATAATTTTATACATATCTTGACTATTATAATATACTAAGGAGCATATACATGGTTTTTAGGGTAGAAACTGGAACAATTTACTTAGAGGGCAGTTTGACAGATTTAACGTGTTCTTTCTGCCAACTCAATAATTCCACTTCAGGAAATTTAAGCATAAGGAAATACGCATAAATCTAGTGATAGGAATGTTCACTGGAGTGTTGTGTGGTTTAAACAGTAAAATTTAGGAACCACCACATTCTTGATAATATGCACCACTTTAACAAGTTTTGAAGCTCACAATACCAGGAGCCAGATACATGGCAGATAAATATTGGAGGTTTAAAAAGAGCTCTATGATCAGTTTAACATACACCTTAAAATAGTGTTTTACACATACACAAAATACACTAACACATATATGAAAGATCAACAGTTTTTTTTCTCTTGATGATACATTTTTATTTTCCTGTTGTTTGCTTTTTCCGAACAAGACGGATAAATGTTTGTAAACAGATAATCATGAAATCAATGACGTTTAGAAAAAAAGTGAACCAGGTGAAGAGGAAACCAGCTGTTTTCATAGAATTCATCAAGAGGACATTTTTTGTATGCTCTGATCAGAGAAAATGTCAGTCTGCAGACCACACCAATGAGGAATCTGTTTGGGTTAGATTTCATTCAGTCTGTCAAAAGAATTGTTCATTACCTTTCTGAGTGGCCCTTTAAATTGAAACCCTAAATAGGAAAGGTAATCATTGGCTAATTCCTTGCTTGCTCAAACTCTTAGTGACTTGAATCTACTGCTTTGACTCTGGTGCCTGTTGTTTGAAGTACAAATAAATCAATCCTTAGCAATACATCTAACCAAACAAACAAACAAACAAAAACAAGAAGGTGCCACTGTAGATGTGGGGAAGCTTCTTTAATGATGGGCTTCACATACGCTTCTTCAAGGAAGCCAAGGACATCTGTAAAGGAAAGAACTGAAAGGGAAGAGGAAGAACGATTAAGGGCGGTTGGATGTGTAGCCTGGGATAAAATATGCAACAGTCATCCCTTGGTGTCCATGCAGGATTGGTTTCAGAAACTTCCAAGCTCTGCAGATGCTCATGATTCTTACATAAAATTGTGTAATATTTGTGTGTATCTTATGTACATCTTCCTATATACTTTAAATCATCTTTAGATTACTTATAATACTTACTACAATGTAAATGTTATGGAAGTAGTTATGCTATATTGTTTATGGGATAACGACAAGGAAAAGAATCTGTACGTGTTCATTACAGATGCAATTCCCCCTTCCCCCTGAATATTTTGAACCTGTACTTGGTTCAATTCCCAGAACAAAATCTGTAGATACAGAAGACTGACTATTTACAACTTTGCAGATTTGACTGCTGATGCCAGCCCTGATTCATCTTTTTAAGCAATAGAATTATAGAAGCACCGGAGATAGAGTCCCAGACAGGGTCAGTTATAGATCTGTCCAGATTTTTTTTAAAAAAGCATAGTTAATGCCACACATTGCTAAAACTAATAAAGTTCCCTGGGCTTTATAATATGAGGTATTTATTTGAACTAACTGAAATGCAACAGTACATCAAGGAAGAAAAAGGTAGAATTTGTTTTTCCTGTTCTTCTGATGTGGAAACTGGGGCTCAAAAATTTAGTTGATTTAACAATGTCATACAGGGTTTCTAAGTACCAGAACAAAGTTTTCTAAATTCCAGAATAGGGCAGTTTCCACCTAATCTTTTGAATTAACTCATTAGCAGTGAGAAGGAAGTTGTACAAAGGAGCTTTGAGTATCAGATGAAGGGCCTGGAAGGTAAAGGGGAAAGAGGGCAACCAGATACTGTGCTGAATTCTGCACGGGATGGCATAAATGTGAAGTGTCAGCGTGACACAGTTTGACTATGCTCCCCCCATGTTTTTCAACAAATATGCATTAATCACCTATTTTGTTCCATAAACTGGGCAGGAGCTTTCAAGTGTGTGCATATGAATATGTCCAGAAGATGGAATGACTTTCAAACATGACTTTGAAACATTACATATGTTAGTAATGGAAATGTTAGCTCTTTCCTATTTCTAATAACAGGAGCAATCTTCCTTCTTTAGAGGTGTATGTTAAATACCTAAAATCCTATTTCAAGATAAAATTGAAAATCACTAGTGACTAGAAACATTTTCCTGAAAGAGATTTTTCACCTTTTATTATAAATGATGAAGAATCTTAAATGTAGACTATAGTTTTAGTAATGTATCTACTATGACTTATTGATGAATAAAGACTAATAAATGTTTATATGACAGTTTTTCTGTAAGGCAAAATATGATTTCCATGAACAGCTATTCCTAGCAGTCACTCACAGATGCTACTACACTACAGAATGATTCTCACACTGGATTCTCAAATGTGGTTTACAGTAGCAATGGTTAGAAACATGTCATACTGCAGCTGATGGCACTATTTTTCGAATACATTTGTTTTATCAGCGCATAAAAGATAATTTTTACTTTGATATATAGCAGGAAGACAGATAACTACAGGCAAAGGAAAATCAAATATCAAGTGATTTTTAAGTTATAAAACAATAAATGTCTATTATAGATAATTTAGAATATACAGGCTTCAAAGAAAAAAGAACCTAAAATCATCTGTTTGCCTGCTACCCAGAAATTTCAATGTTAGCATTTTACTATGTATCACTCTAAACTTTTTTCATGTCTAGACATAACAATATAATGAAAAACACTACAGAGCTTTAAGTTCTACTCTAAGATGTATACATATATAAATCATATATATATATATATATATATATATGTATATGTGTGTATATATATATATATTTTTTTTTTTTACTGAATAGCTATACCCTAATTTACCCATTATATTGCATTAATTATCACAATTCATCCCTGAAATTTTTTAGTCAAACTTTGCAGTTTTTGAGTAAAAATCTGCCTTTTAAACACATATTGACAATTCTTCTCCAGAAAGGTCCCGTTACACATTCTTAACAGAAGTATATATGAGAATTTCTGTTTCCCTCAACCTCATCTGAACTAAACTTCTCAGATCTTTTCCAATGTAATTTGCTAAAATAATATCCTTCATTTTTTTAACTTTTATTTCTTTGTATGTCTGTTTATATCCTTTATATAATTACTGGTTGAAGATTCCTTATGCAAAATACTTAGGAGCAGAAGTGTTTTGATGGGTTTTTTTTTAGATTTTGAAATAATTGTACATAGATAATGAGATATCTTAGGGAGATGACTCAAATCTAAACAGGATATTCATTTATGTTTCATGTACACTTTATACATATAAGTGCAAGGTGATTTGTTTTTAATAATTTTGTTCTTGAAATAAAATGTCATGGTGCAAAGTTTTCTGCTGATAGTGTTATATCAACACTCAACATGATTTAAAATTTGGAACATTTGGATTTAAGAGATTTGGATAGGGTTGCTCAATCTGCATTATTGTGGTGTCTTTTTTATTGGTAAGTGTGAGATCTTCACAGAAGTGCTATTGGCCTCTCTCTCACTGTATGCAGCCAATGCTTTTCCTGTGTTTGGAATTTACATTTTCTTCTTTTTTTTTTTTTTTTTTTTTTTTTTTTTTTTTTTTTGTTACAGGGTCTTGCTATGCAGTTCAGACTGGTCTTGGGACTACAGGCTACAGGCATGTGCCACCACCCCCAGCTAGACACTTACATTCTAAATAGTTGACTTTTTTTATGCCAGCCTTTTCTTTATGAATGGTTCTCTGTGCATGTTTCACAGACTCCATGGGTTCTTATACTATTCAATTAAAAATATATCACCTTCCTAGTCAGACCACTGCTTTAAGACTCCCAGATATCAGTACGTTTCCTTTCTTTGGTGCTTTTCCCCACTCATCTTTGTAAAAGATGTCATCTGAACTCTGTTGACACATAGCTTGAAGTGGTTGTTTTTTGCTTTTTGTTTTTTGTTTTTTTTTGTACTTGGTATTGAACTTGGTACCTTGCGCTTGAGAAGCAGGTGGCAGAACCACTGAGCTAAATCCCCTGCTCATAGCTTGAAGTTATTTTATCAACATTTTTAGTGCACCTGTATTTTGACTGAGACCTATTACATGAGGTCAAGTGTGAAATTTTCCACTTAGGGCAAAAGTTGCATCATGTGGGGACTCAAAAAGTTTCAAATTTGGGAATATTTTGGATTTTGAATTTTGAGGTTAGGGATACTCAACATGTATTAGGAGTATGTATGGTAACACGAAAAATGGTTTATCTTGTGTAAGATTAAAGTGAGGTTAGGTATATTACCTGTATCTAGGTACGCCAACTTACCTGGAGAACCATTAAAGGAGCAATTCCAGTGCTATTTAGGCACAATGATTGTGCCTCCAAGAGTCTTCCTGACCCTCAGCTAGTTCCAGGAAACTCACTCATTATACCTTTCACATCACTACTCTTCTGAAGCCTGGCTGGTTCTAGAATGAGATCAGCTCCTCTCTTCTGATATTCTCACTTGGAGACCAAGGTGAATTTTAAACGTGATTTTTTTTTTGGTGATTATCTGCATGGGAAAAACAATACAAGCCCCCGAAAAGTTTACTATGGAAAGTTACCTGTTGAAATCTGCTTAATAAATGGCATGGCCTCTGATCTTTTAGAGTAACCACGTACTGTAGTTCAAGTTCTATAACCTGCTTTAAACTTCAGAGAAAATATTCTTTAAATGAAAGCAGATTGAGAGGGCAAAAGGCAAGCCTTCTGCTCTCTTGAGCTCTTCTTCCCCATTAACCACCGCTAAAAGGCAGGCCTGGAAATCCCTTTTCAAGAGCTGCCAATGACACAGCTTCATTTTAATGTACTACAAGTTCTTACAGGCAACATGTTTGATTTCATTTTTTTTGTTTGAATTTCTGATGTAAAAGAATTTCTGATGTAAAAGAACTCCGTGAAACTTTTAACTTAGCCAACGTCTGCAAACCATGCTGCTGGATTCTGTAGTATACCAGCAGTGGAATGTGTCCTTTTCATCTTTCTTCTCTAAATCTACTTTTTATTTGCCTGCATAAAGGATAAAGAGTCCCTTTAATGTTTTGTGGATAAAAGCCACAAGAAAGAGATAAAGCATGGAACAAGTACCGGCCCTTAGGGGTAGACAAAGCAAGGAGTTCAGGATGGCTCTTTTCACCAAAGAAAGGCGCTTTGCTAGTTTAGACAATTACAGACAAGACAACTGTGGTTTAATTTGCATTAATTGAGGGCGATCACATTGTATAGAAGGAGATTTAGGCAATGACAGATTCAGAATGACGTGCATCTACAACCCACAGTGAAACAGATGATTACATTAATGGGAAAACAAATAACATCAATATTGCTTTAAAGCTATTTGCTTTGGGCCCTAGAAATTCACCAGAATTATCAAGCACAGCTTAAAGTAGAGTCTTCTGTCTTCTTTCGTTCTCCAAATTATCTATCAAAGGCCAAGAACGCAGTGCTTTTGGCCTGGTGTGCTACCGTCTCTGCATGTCCTCCTCCTCAGCCACAGCCCTGGTGTTGATTTCAAAGATTTGATTGTGGATATTCCCACCCTTTCCATTTGTCTGACTATATTTCATTAGCTCTACTTACTACTTTTAAGATCAGAGGAAGGAATAATTTATCTATTTTCTTGCTACGTTTATGTTTTTTTGTTTTATTTTGTTTTTATTTTTTTATCACATCCACAGTGACATGAAAATTTTATTAAGATGGACAAAACCCTCCCTTTACTTCCTGTAAGTTTCAATGTTGAACTAAATGGAGTGAGATCATTTTCCACAAGGAGAAGAAAGCTTTCACATTTTTTTTTCAGATGTGCTATTTATGCCCTGAAGCTTTCAACATCTACCCATTGCATAGATGGGCAAATAGAGACTTGTCAGACCTCCAAAGCAAGGCATCCAAAGGAAGTTCATGGTTATAAAATCCAGGAGAATTTTCTAACACCCTATTAATGAGCTGCAAGCCTAAAGCTAAATGGAAAGCTAAGCCTTAATAACTTTGCCTTTCATTTGAATTAAAGAGAAACTGTTTTGACATTTGTATTGGCCCAAAGAGATCTCATGCTTGTGAGCTGAGCTTTAAAGTATTATTGGCCATGTTCCATTTAGTCTGAAGGTTTGGGTAGTATTTATCTGAAAAGCAGAACATTCAATGCATTTCTCTAAAAACCAGAGCCCAGAAAAATCAGGGCTGCTTATGAAAGTATATTTTCCTGGCTTCTCTCAAGCTTTATTCATACATTCAAGAAAACAAGCTTAAGAGCTGAAATCACAAACAAAAGTCAAGGGGGAGGCCCCTTGGGCTGGCAGAACATTCCCACATTTCCATATTTCCAGATTTGGGGTTCTGTGTTCAGAGCACGAACTCTCTCCAATGTTCTGCTCTGAAGTGATGCCTTTTTAAGCAGTGAGATCTGTTGCTAGATAATTCTAAATGACCTCCATGTCCTAACAAAGCCATCCCATTTAGACATGGGCAGATGAGTTAGAAAATGGGTGGTTTGGGCAGATTTCATGAAGTCTAATAAATCTTCAGTAAATTAAAGCTCATCCCAGCTCCTCCCCTCATCAGCTCTTTGTCTTGCTAATACACATTAGGCCCCGCGTGGCTTCACACTTTCAGGCATTTCAGAGGTGAGGCCTGTATAAAGCTGCAGATGTGGAAACGCAAGAGACCTTTGCCCTAAACTCTGCCTATTAACATCAGCCATCATCGTGGCCCACAGAAGAATTTTACTATGGTTCCAAGGCCTCAAAAGAGCTCCCAAGGAGGAACTTGGTAGCTTAAAGCAAGAAGCGAGGTAGGGAAGAAATAGAGGGGCCACTGTCTATCTCTGTTTCAGAACTGTATGTTCTCTGATCATTTAAAAATATCCAGACTGAATGAAAGAGGCATGGCCTTTATGATGATAAGAGTAATTCAGTTAGAGAATTTAACACTTATAGTGCAGATTGGCATCAAGTGTAAAGTTGATGGTTTTCTCTTCCTATATTTTGATGATGAATGTTGAATTTCTCCTTCATGATTCAAGAAAATGTGAGCACGTGTGAGCATGTAATACAAATGGGATTGCACTGTCCTGTAGGTTGCTTTACCCAAGATAAATAGCAAGCTGAGAAAATATGAATGATAGAGAACTAATTTCTTTAATACATAAAAGTGCTCCTACTGTCCTATGGGAAATGGACAAGATAAAAAAGCAGCCTACGGAGAAAAAAAATGTGGCCAATTAAAGCATTCAAACAAATATATTAAATAATGCTCTTCATATCTCTCCTGTGAGAGACAAAAATTCATAAGTTTAGCAATACTCAGGGTTTTCAGAGATAGAAGCATATATGTTCTTGTTGTTATGACAGGTAGATATTTTGGGACGGAAGTTTACAGATCAGATGAAAAATGCTGAAATTCTTTAATTTAGCAATTCCAGTTTTAGAATTTCTTATTGATAAAACTTTGCACAGTCCTAAGAATATATGTACCAGGATATTCATTACAAAAAACAGTAACAAGAAAAAGGAGAGAAAGGATCTATGTATACATAAAAAAAATAAGAGTTCATTTAAACAAAATACAGGATCTCTATAAAGCAGAGTACTACAATTGCATAATATTTGGCTTTTATATAAAAATACTATTTCCACTATTATAAAATTCTCTGCAACATCAGCTTATTCAGTCATCAGTCAGGTGAATCCTAAACTGATATTCTCTCTGTTACATACAAAAGGAAACAGGTACAGAAGGGTAAGGTCATTTGTTTCAAGTTGCATAGTAAGTTGTGGAGCTAGAATTCAATCATGAGACTCCTAAATCATATTCCTAATTATTATACTTTATTTGTAAGGATCTCAATTTCATATCTTCAAATGAAATTCAGAGCCAGGGAATTAGCTCAGTGGTTCCACCGCCTGCCTCAAAAGTGCAAGGTCCGGAGTTTGAGCCCCAATACCAAACAAAACCAACAAACAAACAAACAAACATACAAAAAACAGAACAAATTCATATCTAGTCCAGACCTTGCTTCTGAATTTCAGAATCATACAATCATGTGTAGACTAAACACTTTATAATAGCAAGGAATGAATCTCTTAATTTTTGCATCTTGGATTCATAACATACTTGAAATACAGCAACTATTTGTGAATTGCATAAACCGTTCAAAGGTTTGATGGTACCCAACACAGAAGCAGTGAAGTCTTGAGCAAAGTCTAAAGACATGGTTCTCAAGTTGGGGTTTATAGACAAGCCTGAGCTGCTGCTGTTGCTCCAGTATTTGTAGTTCATTTGTAAAATGATATGCCAGTGTGTTATTAAGAACACTGAAACAATATATATAAGTATGAAAGTGCATTACCCTATAAGCAATTGGTACTTACTTCATGTTTGTATTTTTCCTCAGTCTCTATTGCTCTCCAAAAACTAGTGCTATGCTATTTAAAAGTCAGCACAATAAAAGAGATTATTTAAGAAACTATTATCTATACTGAGACTCTTAGAAGCAGGAGGCAGAATTAAAGAGCTTCCCTGAGACAAAAATGGAATCCACCAAATCTTTAAGGAGTACTCCACCCAGTTTCTTTGTTCAGAACAAACAAACAAACTTTCTTTGTTCTCTCTTTCCAACTGGATCTTAGCTTAAAAATAATTTAGGACATCTGAGCAACCCTTAAACCTCAGTAAGCAGATAATGGTTCCCAGCAACTGTCAGTATTTTTATAAAAGGAAAAGATCAAAACTAAGGATTTTCTCCACTAAAACTTCCATACATGGTCCTTTCTTGTATTGCATCATGTTAGATAGATAAAAGAGATGGGGTGAAGTCTGCTTTTCCAAGATAAACAAGATGGTGTGATTGAGTATGTTTTCTTCCTCCCTCTGTTAGTCTTCTCAGACCCCAGCTTCCAGATTTATGGGAGGAAAATACTGATATCCAATGGCTTTAGGAAATGTTGGCTGGAAACATGACCTCCTTGGTGCAGGTCTTGCCATCAGTTAACTACTAATTTAAGATTCAGCCCAGAGAAATCAATTCAAATCTCAGTGACAAAAATTGCCCTTGAGGTCTTTCATCTTTGTTGTTAATGCTAATGGCTAATAAGGAGTGCGTAATCCTTAACCTAACTCTGTCATTTTTATGGCAAAGGGCAAATGGAACACCCTGGAGTTTTAAAGCCTAGCCACCTCAGTGATTGTTTGCTTTTTTCCAGTCTCAGTCTCAGTTCACATCGTCATCACCTCTCTGCTGACTCTGCATCTCTCCAGATCCTTTGGTGTCCAAATCCTGCCCCGCTTTTTTCCCAAGGAAAGAAGAACTGTGCCTGCTCTTCCCAATGAACACTCAAGGAAATAACACAGAAAGGACATAGCCAGCATTTGGCAATTCCACGTGTGCCTTATTAAAAGTGAGATGTTAGACGGTCTTAGATCTTTACACCAATCCCACAGGGTGGAATGAGTTGCAGGATTACAGAGGGCTCACGGCACAGAGAAACTGGACAAAAGGTCAGACTTTCTATCACTGCTGTTATTTGGGATTATTTTCCATCATCAAGATCAAAATCACTGGTCTTATAATGGTAACAGAAATGTGAAGATTCTAGAAGATTAAAAAATATGTAGCAGCACTGAAGGGACACTCACTATTTACTTTAGTCCACAAATTTTTTGAGCATGTGCTGTGTGTTAGAGTTGTTTTTAAATGCTTAGAATACATGGCCCAGCAGAACAAAATCCCTTCCCTGTGTGAAGCTTCCAGACTAATGGGGGCATGTTTTGCAAGTGTATGAGCATGTAGTGAAGAAAACAGTGAATTAAAAAAAAAAAAGAAAAAAGAAAAAGAAAAGAAACAAATAAAATGCACAACTTAAAACATTTTGTTAGGGGATGATAAAACCTACGGGTGGCAGAAAATTAGATCAAGATGGTGGGAATCTAGAGTTTCTTAAAGGGAATTAGAATTTTAACTGGGTGAATCAAAGTAGGCTGGAGTATCACTTTGGAGATCACTTAAAAGTGACAGATGGAGTTGCCTGCACATGTTTTCTGATAAGAAGTTATATTCAGGTCAAATTTTCACATAGTAATAATTTTCTTGAAAAGGCAAATGAACATTATTAAGATCACTTCAGCTTTTTGTCTCCATCATCTTTATCCTGATGCTAGGGACTATTTGAAGAAAGACTCTGAGGCATTAACCACCCCATTACAATAGGACCCTAGCCTTACTAGCAACTATTTGTGGCTCCTGGGGACGTAGACAGCAGTGCTTTTTAATCTTCCACATGCAGGGCTATAGAGATCTCACTCAGTCACACAGCTTCTACGGGAGTAAGCAAGGTGTTGTGTCCACCTTACAGATGGTAAAAAAAACTAAGGTCCACAAAGGAGAAATGACCCACCTAGAAGGACATTACTCTGTTTTCAAACTTTATAATATTTTCATCCGTGTGAAACTACTTTCTTTGTAAATTCTACATATTACAATACACAAATGTTCCATATTATTGTTACTTGGCAATTATTATATGTGACTATTCTAAAGAATGTGGAAAAGGATAAATTTCTATTTTCTAATTCCCAACCAAATTTCTCCAAAAATAAATGGAGTCAGCTGTTGATTTTATATCTTTCAGAAAACCGAGGTGCATAATTGTCCTAAATTTTCCTTCACAAGATTTACATAATTTAAGGTAGAAGAAAAGGACATAAATTTAGATTTCAGTGATAGAATTTGTCCATGATAGCCTTTATCCTTATTTCAGGTGAAGAAATTTTAATTTTTCTAAACTTAAGACATCTCCTTTATAGCTGGGATGCCAACGCTTGATCTTGTTTTGGGGATTCTTCCTTTTCCCTACATTGTACATTAGAGTCTTTAGTCTTTTAGAATGTTAGAAGGAGGGGTTCTCGGGCCTTCCGGCCGTAATGATCACTTTGATATGGTTGTTGTTCATATTTCTGTATTATTTTTTAGAGATGAGAAAAACTTTAGGTTCTCCTGAAAACTTTAGGACGGAATCTGAGTTTGGCAGCTTCTCTAGTCTTTGGCCACTTTGCGTGGGAACTTATACAAAGAGTCCCAACTAAGAAAGGGCTTTCTTAATACAGGAACTGTGAGTCCTTTGCATCTAAAGAAACTGCAGAACCTCACTTACAATCTCTGAAGGTTTCCATGAGCCTCTGATTTTTAGGATCGGCCACTTCTACCCTTTAAACTCCAAGAGCTAGACTCTGCTTCAACACACTTGGACTCTTACCTTAGTCTGTCTTTTCTATGAATTTGACTCTCAAATGGTTTTAGTAGTCTTTTGAGGAGGAACCTATAAGGAAAGTACAGACTTCTAAATTCTTTGCACTTAGAAAAGGGGAAAAGGAGATAAATACCATTTCGTCCTGTTTCCTTAATATTTCATATCTACATCTATATTGAAGTTTGATAAATAAGTTTATCCCCATCTTATGTAAAAATGTTGAACTTGTTTGGTCTGACTCAAAATACCTCTGAGTTCTTTTTATATGACTCGGTGCATGACACTCCTCCTCTTCTGAAAGCTGGATCATTTGCAGTTAATCACTTCCACATTGACAGACAGGATTGCTTCTCATTGTTTGATTAATTACTAACAGTGCTGCAGGAAACAATTCCACCCATATAGTTTGTGGTGCTTTAGTGAGCATATTCATATATTTAAATCCTAGGAGTGGAATTGAAAAGTCATTGTTCAGGGTATATGCATTTTTAAAATATGGGTAGAAACTGATAACTAACCTCTGACCTATGTCCTCAACAAATCAAAATTCTCTTTTTCTCTACTCTTCACAGTCCAACATGTATTTAGTGCATCCTGTGTGCCAGTTTATCCTCTGACTGTATCTTCTATATTGTATCATTCTGTTTTCTTCACAGCGTTGTGAGTTAAGTATTATTAGTTCCCTTTTAAAGGACAGGAAACTCAGAAAAATTGTAATTTATCTGAAGTCTAATGTAGCTGGTAAACAGTGCAAGCAAGGCTTGAACATAGGAGGTCTTAGCCAAGTGGCTGTGTTCTTTGTCTACTATAAATCTTAATATTTACCAATCTGATGAGAAAACAAAACTGACTTTGTGTGGTTGATGTTCATGTCTTTAACCATGAATGAAAGCTGTACTCATTTGCTACTGATATTTCTGTAAATTGTTCATAAATTTTGTTGCCCTCAGATTATTTTTAATTAGATCTGAGTTCTAAATGTCATAAAAATTAGTCATTAATGACATGTTGCAAGTTTTTGTTTCCCTTCCACTGTTTTTCTTGACTTTCTATATGGCACTTAAAAAAAAAAACTTTTGTTATATAGTACAGAATAATTTTAAATTATGTCATCAAAATTACCAATTTGGGCTTGCAGGATTTCTATAATGCTTTAGAAAGCTCATCCACAAAAGGACCATGAAAAGTAGTTTGCCTGAGTTGGTGTCTAGAATATTTATGATATTTTTCCAATGTGTACCTTGTCAATGAAGTAGCTGTAATAAGCAGAGTGGTGCTTTACTTTTCTTCAATGCCAATTTAGTTGGAACAATAGTTTTTATTCCTATGAAAAGTCCTATTTATACATATTTTTAGTATCACCACAAAATTGTGTAAACATCCCCATTATCAGTTCTCAAAGCCCTACATATTTTGAAGCTAATTCTGAACTTGTAGCCAATTAAGTATACGTGAGTCTATTAGTACCATGATACCAGAATCTTTTCAATACTAGAGCTTTAGAATGCATTTGATTTACACTTATGCTTCTTCTTTTGTGGAAGGTGGGGAAGTATAGATCAGCCTGCAAAGCATTAGCCATTTCTAGGATACAAATAATCCAAATATTTTTTTCCTTCCATGGAAACTGAGATTTTTATAGGTACTTAACTCACTACATTAAATATATGCCTGTTAACACAGACTCGATTCCAATTCATGATCTGTAATAATTTGTAA
Organism: Fukomys damarensis; assembly: GCF_012274545.1. Lineage (NCBI taxonomy): Eukaryota > Metazoa > Chordata > Mammalia > Rodentia > Bathyergidae > Fukomys > Fukomys damarensis. Next base: position 3,395,865 of record NW_022900925.1, read on the forward strand.
CCCTCATGCTTATTTACCCTTGAAAAGTAGTATCCTTCATGTATACATAGTGTGAATACTTAGACTTGTGAATTCCTATCCCCTTACGAGTATGCAGTGAGCTAACTATATGTATTTTCTCTATGCATTAAAGCTAGGCTTGCCCTGTACATCTTCTCTTCTATTAACATCAGTTTTATCCAGCGGCCCCCACTTATTGAACATGCACTGAATATCCACTGTCTGCTAAGCACTCTATGGCAAGAAGAAATGGCATGAGGAGTTTGGTTCTGGTGGGGTAGTTAATGAAAGAGGGCTTCTTTAACAAAGAAAGAGTGAAGCAAATTCTAAGTATCAAACTTCTCACAAGTTCAGTCCCTCATTTCTGGCTTAAGGCAACTTTATGCTGCACATAAACTATTTCTCCATTAACTGAGGCTAGAGTTGCCGATCGTTCCCTCTTTGGTTCTCTGTTGGCTATCTACCATAAGCACAACACATAGTGAACATAGGATTATGCCATTTGCATAACTGGAATAGTTGGCCCCCATGGACCAGCATCTTTCTCCATGTCAGTGTGGCCTCACCCCAGTGTGGACTGCAACTGCTGATTTTAGATGTCATGTTCCTAGAGAACAGGCAAGGCTCTGTTTGGTATTCACAACACCCCATGCAGGTGGGTGCTGGCTCCCCCTGATCAAGTGGTAATGAGTACCTAATTATGGATAATTGCATATTGCAGGGTGCTCCCGCCTCTGCCGGTTCCCAGTTGCAGCTGGTACCTGAACACCTTCTACTTGTGGCGACAGGTTACTTTCTTCTTGAAGCATCTGAGGGGAAAAGGCAGGGTGCCAGCACACCAGCATGGATTAAATTATCCCCAACAAGCCAGTGCCTGATTCTCTTTTCTTGAGGGCAGGATGGGGAACTTGACTAGTCATTCTCCTAATTATCCAGGGAGATTAGTTTGCGCACCCAAGCTATGGACTAATAATAATTTCTTCCACTTGGAGAGAGCCTTCAAAATATTTAGGCTATGCAACCGCACCCTGCTGAATTTCTGTAACAAGCCGCACATATGCTAATCGATGAGTTGCAGCCCCAGTGAACAGTAAGCTGCAGCACACTAACCACTCCCCAGATTTGCCTACTTGTCAGAATTACTTTGTGCAAGAGTAAAAACGGACATTTCCAAACCCTTCATTGAAACTAATGAATAAAAATTTATCAAAACAATTTTTTATCAGGGCAGTTAAATAGAGTTCTGCTGTGACTTACTCAGTGTGGACTGTGGAAGCCACAATTTCTGTGTGCCATGATTTCCCCACCTGTAAGATAAGATGGGAAACCCCAACATCTACAAATATGCTGGCTTGCGTGATACTTTGCCTCACTAGGTAAGAAGTGTCACTTGACTTCTGTTCTCAACCAATTGCTAATTCATGGGATGCACTTGCTTGATCACTTTTTCCAAAAACGTAATGTCAAAGTCAAAGAATCCCTCCCCTTCTACAGGGTATGTGTGTCTATTTTTATAATGTGATTTTGATACTTTCCATTGAATGATTGTGTCTGTATTCCCTCCCCTCAAACCTGGGTGGTCTTGTGATTGCAGTGAACTTAACACGACTGGACTTCAGAGGTGAGGTCGTAAAATGTGATATAGCTTTCTCTGGTTCTCTAGAGATGCTGACATTTACAATACTGTTCCCATGTGGTGAGGAATCCCATATAGCCTGTGGATATACAGAGGCACCATTTCACACTCCAAGCTGAGCAGCAACCTAGACCATCTTCAAAAGAGATCTCCTAGCCCTCAGTCAACCTGGCCCACCTTATGCTCCAGGCAAACCAGGCTTAGCCTTTCCCAATCTGCAGCTTTGTGAGTGAATGATTGTTGCTCTTTTGATATTGAAAATATGGGTTGGTTTGTTCTTAAGCAATAAAGGACTGATAGACCATAGGGCATGGGTTACAAACTATGTATTTTATCAATACAAATAAAATGGGAGATTGAGCCAAATTATGAATAATTCTTATGTGAAAACTGGATTGATCCAATTGGCAGTGTTATTTGTAAGAGGTATGGCAGGTGGAGGAGGCTAGAAATGACATTAGAAGGTTAAGAGACCACTATCCATTCCAGCATAAGTTGATGAAGTCCAGAATTAGGTCTATGATGGTAGTAAAAGGGAAGATGAGGCAGTTGAGAAATAAAATATGAATAGGACTCATTTTTGACTGAATGTGAGTTGTGATTTTGCGATTAAGACTGCTGAGCCTTTGAGTTTAGTTCATTGTAACAACCCTGATACTCTTGACAGAAAATTGGAAAACTGACACAGGAAAAATTTTTTATTACTAACAGGTTGAATCAAGTTCAAGTCAACTTGGGTTTACTCAGTGTTTCTGTAGTGAAAGTCATCTGACACCAAGCAAACAGAAGGCATCTGAAGCCTTTCCGAAGAGAAAATGTTTGTTGGGGTCAGAGCATTTCTGGGGCAGCCAGGATGTTAGTGGCATTTTTGGTGAACTTACTATGGTTCAGTGTTTGGTTGCCAACCTTATAGTTTCAGAAACTTGTTCTTACAGCCTCCTGGGACTGAAGAAAGGCACATTAACCAAACTCAAAATACCGAGTTATAAAACCAGTGTTGTGATTCAGTCATTTATAACAAGAGGTGTCACCTGCCTGGAATACGCCACTCACCGTGACCAGTGCGTTCCTTCTGTACGGGTAAACCTACATAGGACGCCAACTCATGATGAAGTCTTATTGGGAACGAAATCGAAAAGGAAAGCATGTCAAGTGACCCTTTAATCAGCAAGCTGAGAATGCATGATGCAGAGAGATGTGTGTATGATAACACAAGCTCCAGAAAGCCTGAAATAGATCACATCCAACTGTCCAATCTCTTTCTCTCTGCCTCTTATCCTCTTCCTCTTCCTCAGCTTGCTCCAGGCTTTTCAGACACACTTTTTTTCTCTGTACTTCACTGAGGAAGCACCACAAATCCCTTGCTGAGCATCACATTTTACTGTGAACAGATTACAGTACAATGCTTGCGGACATGCTGCTTCTCCTGCCTAGAACTTCTCTAACAGTACTCATTGTATAACAATTTTACTACACATACTAAATTGAAAGCAGTCAACTTTTCAGGTTGTTTGAATACTCTGTAATCATTCTGACAGTATCCAAAGATCTATCTTAAAGATATCTGGACTAGAAACATTCTGTGCAGAAGAGATTTTCTAAGTTAAGGAAATGAAAGTCTTGAATGAAGTCTTGAAAGGGCTCTTCCAAGGAAAATTTATATAGGGAAGAGAAAAAGACTTGAGACTTTAGCAATATCTAAAGTATGAGAAGCAAATGCACCGGGGGAATGGGGCCAATGAGGTAACAAAAGTCTAAGAGGTGAGATAATTTCTGTGAAAGAGAAGCCATGCTTGGCTTGGGCTACTGTTGCAGCCACAATAAAGTCTGGCAACATGGTCGTTTTACTGACTTAGGCATAAACATATTCCATTGAGGATTCATCACACATCCAGAGTGTTGCTTGCAGAGTGACGTGTTTTGTTTTATTCAAAAAGGTTATGGGGCCTGGGATTTAGCTCAATGGTGCCACTGCTTGCCTCAAAAGCGCAAGAACCCAAGTTCGATCCCAGGTACCAAAAAAAAAAAAAAAAAAAAAACCACACACAAAGGTTACAATAAAATGCCTGGAGTCAGCAGTTTTGTGATGTTCATTGCTTGGCAACACCCTTGCTCTTTGGAGACACCAGCTGAACAGGTACCACCATCAGTAACTGGGCCTATGTTCTTTTCCACATGCTCTCTGTAAAAACGACTTTTTAAGAAAAGCTTAGTATGTTAATTATAATTAGAGATCCTTTTAAAGGCTTCCCTGTGGAGGAAGTTAAGCACCTCCCTATAATTTAGGTGTTTTCTGTTTCTCAGCACTTAATCTAATTTAGAGATTTTGTCTATATTTGGTCTGAATGCTGTCTCTTTCTCATTCCCTGTGAATGTGTATTTTGAAGTCTGCTGGGATAGCATACAAACTGAAAAAGTCTTTCTAATGAAGCTTCTTTCAGCGTTTTCTCTCAATGTCTAGAAGCATATCTCACTCTCAGTCATCTGCTACTTGTTCACACGAATTAGGAGGTGACTACCATATAAAAGATAGACTTTGCATTATTTTTTATTTTGGGTTTTTTGACACAGGGTCTCACTATGTAGTTGAGACTGACCTGGAACTCACTGTGTAGCCCAGGCAGGTCTCAAACTCACAGCGATCCTTCTGCCTCAGCCTCCCAAGTGCTGGGATTACAGGCATGTGCCACCACACCCAGCTCTAGACTTTGCATTCTGTAGTATAGGCATCCCATTGGGTATCACTGGAAGGTTCCTTGTCTTTTTCCCTGATCAGATTTTGCAACAATGTGTTATGCTAAGAAAGCTGATACTGCCTTTATATTTCTTTCCATAGAGGTCTTCTTTACCCAGGAATCTCATGATTCAACACAAAAGCAACAACTCTCCTAAGAACCTATTAGCAACTTACTTCTGAATTTAAAACTAGGTTTGTATTACAATAAATAAGAGAAAAATTTCCCTAGCATATATCATTTAAACATTAATTTAGGGTACACTATTTTAAAACAAAATTACTAAGCACCAAGGACATCACTGATTTGAAGGAGTCCATATGTACTATAAAATAGTTTAAGTAGTGTCAGTCAGTGGCAAGAAAAGTCAGACTGAAGGGAGAAGCTTGTTTATTTATTGTGGTACTCAGGATTGACCCACAGATTCTATAACTGAGATACCTCCTCAGCCCTTTACGTTGTAAGACAAGGTCTTGCTATATTATTCAGGCTGCATTCAAACTTGTGATCCACCTGTCTCACCCTCCCAAATAGCTGGGATTACAGCCATGTAAATTTTGGGGAAAAAAATGGTTTTAAAAAACTTGCCCTAGGATAGTTTCTCTAAGTTGCCTTTAGATAATGGCCTTTTGGCTAAGATCAAGTGTCATTTATATTCAGTTCCTTCCTCCCTATTTTAGTTTGTCCTGGCTACTATAACAAAAATATAATAGGCTAGGTGGTTTATAAACAACAAAAATTAATTCCTCACCTTTCTCGGGGTGGAAAGCCCAAGATCAGGATGCTCGTAGTCAGGTTCTGATGAGGGTTGTCTTCTGTGTCCTATACCACTCTTCTCATTGTGTCCTCCATGGTGAGAAGGATCTCTTTCAGTTCTTGGTTTTAAAAATATCAATCAACTAATTAATTAACTAAAGCAGACAACATTATTTTATGAAGCATAAAATAATGTTTTGAAATCTGTATACATTGTGGAATAGCTAAATCAAGCTAATTCTGAAACTGAGCTAATTCTTATGTTCACTGTCTCATATCCTATTTTGTGTTTTGAAAATCTACTTTCTTAGCAATTTTTCAAGAACTATCTTGCACGATAAATCTCCTACACATATTGCTCCTGATTAAAATTTTTGTACTCTTTGACTAACAAATCCCTAACATCAGACTTCTTTTATAAAGAGGGGAGCTACTCCTCCTTGTTCATGTGGCTCATGTAGGTTCCTCCCTTTGACCTAGTCACCTGCAAAGACCTCTCTTAATATACCCACATTGTGGGTTACTATTTCACCATGTGCAGTTAGAGGTGGGAAACAAGTGCTCCAACCATAGCACTGTCTAATTTGAAATACTATAGCTTGGAAATGTCCAATAAAACAACAAACCATGGGCTCCAGGCCCTGAATTACATAAAAAATTCAATATTTCTCCATCTGCTTCCCATAAATAAAAACACGGAGTTACCAATGACAAGAAATACATTGGGGTTGAGGAGAAAGATGAGCTGGTAAAACCTAAACCTCACAACAAATTCAACAATGTCCTGTAAGTATTTTATTCCATAGTTTTTAATATTTTTTCTGTAAATATCACATGATAACAATATTTTTTTTCTTTTATTGAGTTTATCGGTACATTCTAGATATACAGTACAGTTACATTCATTATTGGGATCTTGTACCTTTACATGACAGGTCTTGGTTCTCATTTTTCCCCTTGTCCCTGCCCTCCCTTCACCCCCTCTTCCCCTCCCCATTTACAAACACTTTATTTCCATTTTTCATTTTGTCATATTTTTTCTTTTCCCTTATTACCTTTCCCCTACCCTTCCCACTTTCCCTACACCTTTAGCCCTTTTCTTCCTATTTCACATGGTCAATTATCTCATTAGGATCTCATATACTATTATATCTTACATGATAACAATATTTTACTAATGGTAACACTAACTCTAGAGAAAGGATTCAGCAAGACTGTATGGTTGTCTTTTCTCATTGTTGAGACAAAATACCTAACATTCAAAGTCCGAAAAGCTCATAGTCTGTAGAGGTCTCAGTTCATAGTTGGCTGGCTCCAAGGTAGCATGGCAGAAGGGCATTGCAGAATAGAAACAGTGCATGGCAGACAGAAGGGAGGAAGGCAGCAAAGCAGGGAACTAGCAAGGAAGCAAGCAACAAGCCAAGCACTATCCCTTTTTCTGTCCCTCATATTTTGTCCAGGCTATCTCTGGCTTTAGAGGAGGTAGCACTCACACACAAGGAGGGCTACTCCCAGAACTATGCCAAACCTATCAGTGGACTAATTTAGTAATCACACACTCTTGATCCCAGTATCACACACTTAATCCCAGCATCACAACTCTAGATCCAGCCACCTCTGAAAAGCCCCACCTGTGACCACATGCAGTGTTGGGGAGACATCTAAGACATAAGCCATAACAAAGACGTAAAATAAAATTAATTGGTTAATTAAACTGAGTAAAGAAAGTTATATTTCTTCTAGGACGAAGACTCAGTTAAAATATACCTTTGGCTCACCACATAAGCAGTTATCCTTTTAGGAAGTATCTCCATTTGGTGGCAGGCCACAATCTGAGACAAAAAAAAAATGTTTTTTAAGCCTGAAAAAAAAAAAAAAAGTCTTTTAGGTATGGATAACAAAACTGTCTAGTCGGCTAATTTCTAGTACTTACCAAAAGGTTCACAAACTGTGTTTTTCAAAGGGAAAGCTCTCCCTCTGTGCCAACATGACTTGTAATTTAACAATCGTGATGTGATTCATATATGCAAGTGAGGCAACCGGGGAAGAAGCACATGAGGCATCTTGTATTCTCAGACTTATGGAAAAGCCCACTGGGGCAAATATTCCCTGCATTTCCAAAACCCTGCAACTTATGATACCTGTTCCTGCAGAGACACTGGCATTCTGGTTCACCAGAGTGTTTTTCCTGCCCCTGCAGACATTGCTTTATAAAGAAAACATTAAATTGGAAGTGCAGCTCAGTGCTGGAGCCCTTGGCTAGCATGTGTGAAGGCCTGAGTTTTAATGCCAGCACCACACACACACACACACACACACACACAACACACACACGCATGCACATACATGCACACACATGGGGTACAGCTCTCGGCACCCTGGGCTTTGAGGAGACAAGCAGCGAAACATGCCGCTTCCTTTTCCTGCTTGGTCCTGTTCTTTCTTCAGCCCACTCTCAGATCTATCTTCATAGGGTTCCTCATAGTCATAAGGTCACGGCTCAGCTCTCAGTCTTGGAGAAGGTGCCATCTCATCAGCACACATTCCTATGCAAGTGCTAACCTGCTTGAAAAGGTTTCTGTTGAATACAAAGGTGACCAGTGGTCACCAAGGCTGGCATCAGCACAGTCCCATACCCTTGCCAGGGCAGTCTATGAGAAGACTCCAAGGTCCAAAGAAAGGAGGCTGGTTGCTGGGGATGTGCTTTTCATTGGTGGTGCACTTTTGTGCCAGCTTCAGTTGAGTCGCTGCTCTCAGAGAGGAGCTCAGCCCCTGGAGAAGACAGTGGTGTTGAAAGAGCAAAAATGCCATTGACAAGTTCCATCAGCAGTTGTTTTAATACAGCCTGCCTGCATGCCAGGTATGATTTATTGCATCTGGAACAAGATCTAAAGCCATATGCTGTAACTGTCTCAATCACCAATTATTAAATCCAGGTATAAGGTAGAGCACTGCCCACTGTACTTGTGGAAAACACTTGAGTGATTGAATTCTCTCAGAGACTCCAAAGCAGCAGATGTCTACCCTACACCATCTGTCATAAAGGCTGAGGCCCTGGTTAGTACAATGTATCACACTGCATTTAGAAGAGCCATCAACATGCAGCGAGTTCAAGGTTCTTAGGAGCTAGAGCAGATGTGGTGGGAGTGTCTCTTCTTTTTCTGACCTGACATCTCCATAGGATGCTATTTCACAGCACAGTTCCTCAAACTCCAACTTCCATGGAACACTGAGAGGTACAAGGATATTAATGGTCAGGCATTTATGGTGGGTACCGTAGTGTGGTTCCATTCTCCCAGTTACCAAAAGAAGCAATAACTATTACTCTTGCAGAAACTGAGATCAAAGAACTTACTGATAAATAGCAGAGTTGGCAATGCGGCCTCAAGGGGACAGCATCCAAGGTGCCCAAGCATGCTAAGCACCTAATTCTATAAGTTACATGCTGTATAGTATAGTATAGATCTCTGGTGTGAAAAGTATATAGTGATTGTTTTCTGGATAATCCCTAACTTGTAACAGAGGATTACTTACCTAAATGACTCATCTCTTGTTTGGGTCATTATCTCAACTAGAAGTTGGCTACAATCTAGAATTACTTGATTTATTTAAGATCTGTTTAAAATACAGATATCCAAACTGTACCCCAACAGATTATAATTTAGTTGGCTTGTGGTGAGGTATTATTCATTCCTCCAAGAGATTCAAATATGCAGTCAAGATCTAGGTGCTCCTTGGATGGATACGGCCACCGCACCATGGTACTTCCGGTCTTTGTCTCATCATGCATGGACTACACCTGTCCCTTTGACCAGAAATCAGAACTAAGATCATGTGATGTCCCTAAGGCAGCTCTATAAAACTTGCAAAGGAAGTGGAAAGTTTCGACTTACCCTCAGATGGGACAAGTCAAGAAGCCCTGTGGGACAGGGAAGAGTCTATTTACAGGAAGTGGAAGGAAAGGAAGCTCTGGATTCAGTGAAGTGGCTCAGTGCATCTCCCCAGTCATTTTGCAGTGTCTTGGATAACTTTGTTATTGACGAGATGTAATTTAAAAACCACACCAACATTTCCTATCAACTCTTTCATCAATAGAGCAACAAATCATGCTTGGAATATATTTTTAAGGGAGGGACTCATCTGAATGGCCTCTCTTGAGCATGTAATAGGCACCTATTGTCCCAAGAGAGAGATGTCAAGGGAGCTGATAGCTTATTGAGGTCTGCCCTTCCCCAAATCTCACTGGTACACTGAAGTGAGTGTTCACGATACAGATACATTTACTTATGAGTATTATTTGTTTCCTATTGCTGTGGTAACAGTATCTTGGTTATTTTCTCATTGCTGAGACAGAATACTCAACACCTAAAGTTAAATGTGGAAAGGTTTATTTCAGTTCACAGTTTGCGGCAGTTTCTGTCAATAGCCTCCAGGTCAGGGTGGCATGGCAGAGGGGCCCTGCAGAGGACAAGGCAGAAGGCAGCAAAACAGCCAAGTAGCAAAGCAGCTTCTTTCTGTCCCTTTATATTCCATCCAGGCTGTCCACTTTTTGGGTGGTGCCACACACATCCAGAATGGGGCATCCTTAATTCCAGCATCACATAAGTCCTAATAAAGCCAGCTTCGACACTCTCCTCCTACGACTTCTGAGACTTTAGGGAGATCTTGATAGAAGTCATGACAAAGAGATTATCATAAATTTAAAGCAACATAAACATATTTTCTCCCCATTTTGGAGATCAGAAATCTAAAACGGGTTGTCAAGTATCTGCTCCCCTTCAGGAGGCTGCAGAGGACAGTCTGTTTCTATGTCTAACTGAGCTTCCAGAGGCTGCCCACTTTCCTGCGCTCCTGGCTGCATTATTCCTGCCTCCACTTCTATCTTCATATCTCCTCTGGCTAACTCACCTCCCTCCCTTTCAGAAGGATCTTTGTAATTACTTTAGGCTCACTGGATAATCCAAAATTGTTTCCCTATCTTGGGATACTTAATTTAATATCATTTGCAAAATTGTTTTTTCTTAGTACCAGGGATCGAACTCAGGACCTTGCGCTTACAAGGAAGGTGGCAGAACCACTGAGCTAAACCCCCGCTCTAAAATCATTTTTTCTTTACCACAAAGGTAACATAGTCACAGATTTTGGGGATCAGGACACCTACATCATTGGAAACCATTATTCTGCTGACCATAGGAAATAACTGGGAAACGGATGCAGATATTTAATTGAGATTCAGTGCTACCAGAATCTATTCATAAACTGTGATGACCCACAATAACTACCCTGGAGGGAAATCATGCCCAAGCAAAAAATAGAGCATTGTTTCATGGAAAAGGGGTATCTGTATTTGTGGCCTAGCAGTGTGCCTTAGGCTAGGGCTAGATTAGGGGTCTGCAGATCTAGGTTCTCTGGCATGGTGTCATGTTTTTGGAACAATGTCCTGGGATATAAGTGGAAACAAAAAGAACAATCTAACTGAGCCCAACTCAAGGGTTATCTAGGGATCTGCACTAGAAAGAGCAACATGGAGCTATGGACCTACATCTACCAGAGGGTAGACATGTCTGCCTCATCCACTGTGTGGATGTGGTATGGATTGGTCAATGGGAGAGGAAAAAGGGACTCATACATAAAGAGCAGATACCAGACTTCCTGCTACATTTGCTAATGGTAGGCACACAGCTTCATAGAGAAATAAATGTCTCGACCATATGCGCATTCCAAGGTGAGATGAGTATGGTGTTAGACTGCAGACCAAAAATCTGCAAGCCCATACAAAGGAGGCAAATCCAGGGTGAGAGGGTTCACACTTCAGAGCTGTGCCGTATTCAACGACACGAGAATCCCCTAGGAGACTTGCCGGGGGGCAGCTTCTGGTCAGTGGCTCTGGAGTGGGGCCCAAGTGACCAGGAGATGCTGATGCTGGGCTCTGAGCTGCACTTTGAGTAGCCAGGGCTTGGAGTGGGGCTGGCTTTCTGGGCCTGTACACTACAATTATTCAGAGCATGGCACTTAGAAAGACTCTAGGCTTGGTTTAAGGCAAGGAAAGTGCTCCACATTTTCGTTTTGCATTGGATCCTGCAAGCTGTGGCCAGTTCTGAGATAGGCTCTGGGCTCAAACACTGACTCTGACCCTTGAAAATGTCATGTGCTAAGCAAAGGCCCTTATTTCTCATGAATCTCACCTTTGACCCTAAATAAGGGGAAAGGTCTTTGCAAGGGACTACACGCAATGACAAGCAGCCACTGACATCACCCAGGCAAATTCTGCTCCCATTACTACAATTGCTGAGGCTAATTTGTGCCAATGTTACACCACTAGTATTACTATTTAATCTTAATCATCACTTCCTCTGTAATCTTACTTAATTGATACTAAAGTCTTGTGGTTACTTTTGTTTTAAGGATGATGCGGTGCCATTGGATTTTTAAAGGAAATGAGAGAAACTTTTCAAAAGTAAAGTATGTAACCCTGAGGCCAGCCATCTCTCTATAACAGTTTCAGCCTCAATTCTTTCTAGATGTACATGTCAAATCCTTACCAGGCTGCTGGCCAAGCATAGCATCAAGATGTTGTGAATTTCTCCTGAAATATGCTGCCCGTTCCCCGGGCCCTTTCTGACAAGGTAACAGAAAGTACCAGAGTTAAGGAAAGAAGGTGTAGGTCAGACATCTTCATGGTAAAAATAAAAGTATGTGTAAAAAAAATAGTTTTTTTTCCTGTATGAAACAAAATGAATACTAAATGAAGCATAGGAAAGGCAAAGCTGTGAATTCAAACAGCGTTATTCAACAATATTCTGAAGCCACATATTAGTTAATTTAATTTCTTGCTATAATTTCTCCCTCTTTTTTCTGGATTCTGGTTTTCATGGAGCAATGTTCCTATGGAAAAGCATCAAGTTCCCATCACTTTTCAGTGTTTCCCTCCCCACAGTGCATAGGGCAGCCTTTAGTAATTCTGTTGTCTCAGTTTGTTTCAAAGAAAAAGTATGTGTAGACAGTGTGGCCACCTAACATGTTAGTACAGTTGCTCTCAACCCTGCCTAAGCCTTAGAATCTGTTGGGTCCTTTTAAAACATACTTGTACCTGGGCTCTACCCGCAAAGATTTTTACTCATTACTTGGGGAAGGTCCAAATATTGGACTTTTTTAGAATCCTCCAAGATGAGTGTCAAGGGTAATCTGGGTTTTAATTGGCAAAGCTCTTTTAGCTGAGCTAGTGTGCAAGCATTAGTGACCACGAGCAAAGAGCACTGAGACTAGGCTCAAGGTTCCCTGGTTCAAATCCCTGGACTGCCCCTTTCTAGCTGTGTGATGTTGGCCATTTACATAACCTCTCTGCTACAATTTCTTCAATGAGAAAAAGATGAGCACCTCCTCATGGGGCTACTTTAAGAATTAAATGAGTTTGGAAGCCTAATATGTCACTAATAAGGAAGACGTAACATTATTTGAATGTATTTTCTTAATTACTTCAATGAAATGACAAGCAATTTTTGATGTTTAAATTATTTTCTGATTCCAGTTTTGAGGACTTTCTTTGAGCTAGATTTCCCCCTCACTCTGCTCCTCAATTTGCCTATGTTGGTAGAGAAAAAGAAAGAAAGAAAGAAGAAAAGATGCCAGATTTTCTTTGAACTTCCTGGCACAGACTTTATTGCTAACAAGTCTGTTCAATTAGAGCTAATTAGCAAATGTATATTTTTCTTTTGCACAGTAGTGTATAGAAAAGCTTCTCATCATTAGCAAGGATTAAGTTCCAAAGACTATGATCCATGCAGAGAATTCAGAGTGGTGGCGGCAGCAGGGTGATGTTGCACTTCGAATCCAGGTCCTGTGTCTGGACTGGGCTCTGGGGAAAGCCTGTAAACCCAGGGATCAAGTCAGCTACTTCAAGAACAGCAGTGCTCGAAGCGTGGTCTCAGGAAAAGCAGCATCAGCAGCTCTGGGTGGGGTGTTTTGAAATGCAACCCAGACCTAGTGAATCAGACTCTTGTGGATGAGGCCCAGCAGTCTGTGTTTGACTTTAATACTGCTAAAGTTTAAGGAACTGCTCTCTAGAAGATTTTGTACAAATCTACAATTATGTATTTCTGTTCTCCCAGGAAGTTAAAATGAGAAATCCCACAGGCAATTCCCACCATATTCTTACTTTTAATCTTTGAAAATGTATTTTTTTTAAATGTGGCATAAACCAGACTATTCCAACTTCACTTAAGAAGTATTAATGACTCATTTGATTGGCAAGATTTGAAAATGTCTAATTTGATTAATTTATCATCAATGACTCTTCAAATTTTGTCAAAGGTGCTTAATTACATATTTATAATATCATAGGTTTTCCCTTTCCGATATGACCTTCTGAGTCTTTTTCTTTTTCTCCTTTTAAATTTATTATTTTTGAGTGATTTAAGACTTATAAACATAATGTTATATTTCATTAATTAGTTTCAATTTCTTTGGGACAAGAGATCCTAGAGTCTCTACTAATCTTTTGGTAATATGTTGACAATTAGAAATTGTGGGTAGCCAGGAAATAAAAACATAGTGTGAGATGAATCAGTTTATTATGAGCTGTGTACTGGCATGTGTTTTATTTTTTTTGGCTTGAAAATTATCTATAATAAATTTTAAAATAGTCATAGTAAAACAAGTAGTCATCAAAATAATGAGACATGTAGGGTGTTTTCAAATATATTGTTCTCTTTCTCTTAGCATAAAACAATTTAAATCAACTACTTTTATAAAAACACAAGTCTCAGGGCAAATATCCTTTAGAAGCAAATACTATGAAAACTATACCCTTAGATTTATGATTCTATTATTCATTGCAATATTTTGGTATCAGATTTCAATTTCCTCTATGTCTTATTATTAATGAGTACTTACCCATTAATACCCTAAAAGTTTGATATTTAAATAATACATTTTATAAAAATGATATACAGATTGATATAAATTACATGTTTGAGTTTTATGATTTCCACCAATAGATTTCTTTACAGCTCCTCAGTGTACAGTGGTACTTTAGTTCACGAATTTCATTTGTTCTACAATTTTGCAAATGACAACCACATTTGTGTTTGTGTGGGAAAGATGGTCAGGAATGGGTTTGTTACCCAACGCAGAGTTTGCAAAGAAAAACAAAATTTTGTCAAATGCTTCTGTGAACCAAATTTTTTGCAAACAAAAATATTTATGAACCGAGGCAACACTATACACTCTATATATGAGCCCAAACATTTAAATATATAGGCTATGTTCCAAACTCTTTGGGGTTAGGGAAGAATTAGAAAAGTTCAGTTTGTCTCCGAAGGATTCTGTGAAACTTAGCCGAAGTGTAGAAACCTTCAGTTGGAATTTTTCTGTGATAGGCTTTACCACTTTCTATCTGTATAATGTTTTATGGTTTTCCAAGACTTCCCACATACATCCACTGAACAATCTGAGGAACACGCAGGAGAGGTGTTACTGTTCATTTTTCCATTATGAAAATGATGAGATGAGAAAGTCGGTTCTTCAGAGCTGAGACTATAACCGGAGTTTCTATTTTATGGTCCTGGAGGATGATACCAGAATCTGCACTGAGCTACATCCTCCTGCCACAGCTTCTCAAAATGCTGGAAGTACAGGTGTGCCCTACCATGCCTCGTTTAACAAGGGCTTCTGGTCCAGAGTGTGTTTCCTACTTCCTACAACTTTTGTTACATCAAGACATTCCATACAAATCAGAAGTAGCTCCCTGATATTTTATCAGACACGATTTTGAAGGACAGATGGCTGTGCCACCACTGCAAAATTTATCCATTACTGAGAGTCAAGAGTGAGAAATATAATCTTTTTTTTTTGATCCTCCAAATTTATCGTACTAAATTACTATTTCTATCTTATTCCACCATTATATGAACATTTATCATGTGTTTTTTTAAAACCCACTGAAAAGGAAAATAGTACCTCTTGAATTTGGTTAAAGGTCTCCGATATGGTTTTAAAGTGATCAAAACACTACTAGACTTTTGAGAGGCTTTATTGTCTGCAAAGGTATTGAAGATCAGTCAGGGTGGGTCTTGAAGCAGAAGAGTGGTGTTTTGGGGATAGCAACTTCTTTCTTACATACCCAGAGTGCATAGGAACCCCTGGGCCAAATTAATAAAGCACAGGATCAGAATGGAGGTTCACAGTTACTGAGTGGAAGCATTTGCATTATGCACTTTTCCAAATGTCAAAAAGCTTCCCTTTAGAGATAGACAGTGAATCATCCTAATTAGGAGCTCAAATGCTGAAGTCAGACTGTCTGGGTGCACCATCTGGCCCTTACCTTAACTACTATGTACCTTGCCCAGGTTAGGTCTCTGGGTCTTCATCTTTGATGTGGTCATAAGAATCGGAGTTGCACTACAGCCAGCATCTGCCTGCCCATGAGAATCAACCATTCGCATCTTTCCCCTATTCCTTGTTTTGTGATGTAAAATTGGTAGTTTGAAATTGGCCATAGGGGGATTATAGAAACTGGCAAAAGCTAAAGAAGAAAATGTTTTTCTCTGTAACTAATTCTACACAAAAAACATAGAGCTGATTATTAAACATTAGCAGCATTATTTCCTCCACAAACATTGGTAGCATAAATTGAGATAACTTATGTCTGTGACGGACATAGTGGCTGGCACATGGGAGGAGTTCAATCAGTGGGAAATGTTGATTTTAATAGAAAAAATACTCACAGCAGTAACATTTCTCTCCTCCCTCCCTCCCTCCCCTCCCACTTCTCTTTCTTTTTAGGTGCCTTAGGCAGATCCTAACTCCACTTCTGTGTGACTTTGAGACTGTAGGCATCTTTACCAGCTCTCTTTCTTGTTTAGAGGGATGTGAGAAGTCAAACACCTGAACCCCGTTCAATGTCCACTCTCTTTTTATCTTCTCAGCAGCTCTGAATCATTCCCCCACAATATTTATAATGGAAGCATCCATGAGCACACACCCAAAATTTTGGGGGAAAAGACCGGTCATATAAATTTATGTGGACTCTTTGGATCTGACACTTCATCTAGTTTTTGGCTTTTGAACCTTTGGTTTACCATTAAAGAAAACCTCATCAGACAGCTGGGAACACCCCCATGGGCATTTCCTGGAGTTTGTTCTCATTTAGATTTAAATGACCCTTGTTTCAAAGTGGCTGAGGTAGGCCAGAAATACAAGAGAAAGAAACTCTCTTTCTTCCTAAATTAAGTAAGAAAATTCATAGACTGTCCAGAAAATCCCAAGGAACTAAATTATGAACAATAGAGATTGAAATGTCCCCTCATTTTCTAGAAGTCAAAGAGAATTTCCTGGCATGTCAGAGCTGGAAGGAATCTCAAGTGTGATCTCATATAATCTTCTTCTTTAACAGATGAGGAAAGGGATGCCTGGGACTTTAAGTCACCTGCCCAAGGGCACACAGCTGGCTGGAGACTCCAGCACATGGGAGACTTGGGTCTTTTTCCACTGCAGTATGGTGTGGAGGATGTTAATCTAATTTTTAGACCCCAGGGTATTGACATCAAAGCACATTTGGTGTGACCTCAGGGTTTATCTTTTGTAAACATCTGATAATTTGTTTTGCCAACCTGAGACCTTTATGGTCTTTCTCTCTCATTTCCCTTTTTCAGTGCATTTCTTCTTCTATAAAAATATCCATCTTTCCTCCCTGTCACAAAGATACAGTCTCATGGTACCTCCTTTCAGCTCCTCCCTCCACTGAAGACATAAAGCTGTCAGCTTCATCAGTGACAGAAGCCAGGCAGACAGCTCTTCCTTTGTCTCTTCCAAATAGGAGTGTGTAGGGGAATATTCCACAGGGTGGCTGTCTCTGGAAGTTCAGAAACAAGACTGGGGAAGCGGTGCTGAGTCTGCTGGTCTCACAGGGGTGTAATTCTTATCAGAGTGGACCCCCAGCTCACTTCCTCTGCCTATTCTGTCCGTGTTCCAGAAGGCAACTGGTGATAACTTCTCAGCCCTTCCAGCCCTTCCAAAGGCGAGACAGTGGTGTTCTATTTCAGGATGCTGATATAACATTTTTTACCTCTCAAGAAATTAACTTTGAACTAAGATGACCTTTGTACTAAAGTGAGTTGATTTCCTTTAGCTAAGTGAACATTATTTTGGAAAAGAAGTTAAAGCAATGAGGTATTGACTTGTGTGCGGGGATGATGCTATAATAGAAAATAATGTTTGAATATTCAAAGACTATTAAAAGTAGACACAAATCCAATATACTGTTCTCCAACTTGAGCGTGTGTCAGATTCACATGGAGGGATCATTAAAACTCAGACTCACTGGGTCCCAGCTCCTAGAATTTCTGATTAACAAGTTTGGGTTGAATTCCAAGAATCTAACTCCCTAAAAAGTTCTCCAGTGATGCTAAATGCAGCATGTCTGGGAACCAGCTTGACAGCCACTGTTCTAAAATTCAGGGGTCAGTTTTTCTCTTGGCACCAATGGGCTTTCAAAGGTATTGAATCTCTGCACTTGGCTTCTTTTGGCAGTGAGCTTATATGATTGAGCTAATTAGTCCATGTGCAAGACACACAGCACAGCTGTGTCTAATTTGCGAACAGGAGGTGCACTTCTGAATTGGACAGGGGCTGAGGCTGTGAACGAGTTCTAGAAAGCAACCTAGCACTGGCCTAAGGACAGGCAGTGTGGTCTGCCAAGTTGGATTCATGGGTCAGAGAAGGGCCTTCGTCTGTGAAGATCCCATGGCAAGAGCAATATTTTACTGCAGTTCATTTAGTTTCTGTTTAAAAGAAAGTCTCCCAAGGAAAAGAAATCTGGCTCTGGACTTGCCAGGGAATCTGTGCTACTTAAATATGCAACATGGAAGAACAGAAATCAGTGCTACGTAAATGAAAGGCAACATACCACAGTGGAAAGTTTGTGGTTTACAGAGTCCAAAGAGTAAAGTTTATATATTCTACTGCTTCACAGTCCTGTAACTCAAAGGCGATAATTTATCCCTTCAAGTTTGAGAAACAAATAAGAAGAAACAGAATTGAGCAACATGGTGGTAAAAAGGTAACAATTATATGTATGTAAGGGTAACAATTATATGCAGGTAAAGTTCACAATGAAGGTATGGATCTGATATGAATAACTGGAGACCAATCACACAAACTAAGATCATGAACAGGAAAGTAAGTGGTCACAGTCGTGAAGCCTCTGTCCAGTCTCAGCATTGCTGCTGTGTTTTGAGCCTTTAGAGAATTGCTAAGCTAGGAAGACTGCGTCATCCAGGGATCTACAGTAGAAACAGATCTGAAATAGGAGGGGGGCATTTATTATTTCTTCTGTTCTGTTCCACATGTGCTCCCTGATGACTGGATGGTGCTTGATCTTCCTGAGGCCAGGTCTTTCCCGCACCAATCTGCAAACACCCTCACAGACACACAAATAAATAATGATTTACCAATTACTAGGCATGACTCAATCCAGTCAAGTTATGCTCAATGCCAACCATTACAGGACTCTACTTAAGCAAACATGCACCTTGCAAACTGGATTATGAGAAAGACTACAAGTCACAAGCCTGAAATATCTTTATAATCGTCAACATATGCTTAAGAAAGGTAAACATACATCACACACATGCACATGTACCTCAAAAAACAGAACAAAAAACCCCACAAAACTAGTGCTACCACTGTTCACATGTGCGATTTCTCCATGGTACCTTCTTCAATAAGTCAATATTTATTACCAATCATCTATCACCTTTTCTTGACAAGTAGGTCAGGTTCCTAGTTTTACTAACATGTATTTTCATCAGCTCTCAAGGCAAGTCAATTCTTATAAAGTTCTTTCCTACAGTGGTAGGGATTAAATGATAAGCATTAAATACACAATAATTTAAAATTTTTATTACTATAAGAATATTAAAAACAGAATATGACAATCACCCTCTCCTTTATTCTCTAAGTAATTTCTCTAAAATAGTTCATACACAGTACAGTGACTTTACCTTCTCAAATTGATGGGAATGACTCAAGTTATATTTGAAAATATTGCAGTATTAATCACATTAAGAGAATAAATGTTAAAGTTTCCAGCATGATAAGACATAGCTGATAGTGACTCATTGCTGAAAATGTTGACTGGGAAGACTGGGATATATACAGGCCTTTCTTAAATCCTACCTACTACTGTATAGAGTCAGGAAGAGAGGCTAAATGATGAAATGAGCACCCACTCTTTATAACAGTAGTAAGTTCCCTGTGTCTATTAAATTTAGTCAGTTGAAAAGAAGAGAGACAAATCTTAGATATGAGACCTTGCTAAAAGTCAGAGAAAATTACACTAAGATGAAGTTTTCATCCCCTTGAAACAAAGTGAAATAGTCATTAATTACCTATTGCTGCAAACCTAATTATGCAAGAACTCAGAAGATTGAGGAAATAATAAACATTTCTTATATCACATAGCTTCTGTGGGTCAGGAATCTAAAACAATTCACTTGAGTGGAGTTTTTTTATTTTTTTAATAATCACGATATTACAGTCATGTGGAGCTTTTCCTGGGCTTCAGTCTCCTCCTCCCAGATAAGTAGTGCATGTGGCTATAGGCAGGAGATCTTAGATCCTTGCATGTTGTTGGCAAAATAACTCAATTCCTTAACATGTGGTCCTTTCCATTAGGCCTCTTGGTTTTCCTCATGTGTTCTGGATTCCCCCAGAGCAATTAATCCAAGACAACCAGACAGAAGATGCAAAATCTTTTGCCACAGAAATCACATTCTGTCTTTTCTGCAATTCCCTAATTGGTTACATATGTCAGTTGTATTCAAGTACTCAGTATAAGAAGCCTATACAGGCACGAGAAGATAGGAAATGAGGATAATTGAAAGTCATTTCGGATGCTAACCCCCAAAGTGAGGCAAATTATTTCTGAGAATATAGAGAAAAACTAAGCAATGTGTTATAACACCTTACTTTCTGGCTGTAGCTAATTCTTCCACAATGACATATGAAGACCCAGATCCACACATAGATAAGTGAAAACTAAAAACCAGCCATCCCAATGCTGTGATACTCTGTGTATATACTTGGTATCGTAGAAGATTAAAAGGAGGGAATTGGGGCCAAAGACATATTTAAAGAAATAATGGAAAATAATTTCCAAGTTCTCCCCCCACCAAAAAAATCTCAGAGACTATGCAGCAGGATAAGTACAAAGAAAAACGCAACTCTAGGTACATTATAGTCAGACTGTTGAAAACCAAAAAAAAAGAAAATATTGTAAGAAGCTGGAGTGGAGCACAATTACATACAGAAGAACAAAGATACACATAGCAATAGAGTTCTCATCAGAATGTCTATCAGCAAGATAATGATGGAACACCATCTTTACTGAAAAAAAAACTCAGAATATTGTATTCTGCAGAAATAACAATAAAAAATCTGCCTTGGATCTGAGTTCAATCCCCGGTACCAAAAAAAAAAAAAAAGAAAGAAATAACATTAAAAATGAAGGTGAGATATATGCTTTTTCAGACACTCAAATGATAACAAAATATATTATATTTTAAGAAATAATAAAGAAAATTCTTCAGGCAAAAGAGAGTGTAATAGAAGGACGTTTAGATTTAACTAAAGAAAGAAAGTGTTGAAATGGTAAAAAATGAAGGTGCTATGGTTTGAAGGTCTCCACCAATACTCGCTTTGAGATTTAATTATCACTGTGATGGTATTGAGAAGAATTTCAGGGCTGTTTTCTCTGAAGTGGGTTCCCCATAAAAGGATGAATGAATTCCTTTATCAGTTGAAGTGGTTTCTTGATTTCCTCTCTCTGATTCATGATTGCTTATTTGTCTTTCCATATGACACAAAGACCTTTCCTGGATGCTGTCCCCATATTCTCAAACTTCCCAGCCTCTAGAACTGTGAGCCAAATAAATTTATATTGTTTATAATTTTATTCAACGTGTGGTATTCTGTTATAGCAACAGAAAACAGACTAAGATAGCATGTAATTATGAGTCATTCATTCTTATATTTAATTACTCTAAAAGATAATGACAAAATAAAAATATCAAAATGTAGTTTGTAATTACAGTGCAATAAATATTAGGATGAACAAAAACTTAAGTAGTCTTCAATGTATTGAGAACCTTAAAAACATACTTATAAATAATTCAGGAATTAAGAGGTATTGAGGAAATTAGAGAATATACTTAGATCTGACTATTTATGGCTGAAAATTCAGCGAAAATAGCACTTTACAGGAAAATTAACTTTCAATGCATAAAATACTACTGAAAGTGTGACCACAGAATGTAATTCAATTTTTCAATTAAAACAAATAGCAGACTACACTCAAAAAGTAGGGAAAATACAATAAATTGTGGAAATAGAAAACAACAAATAATAAAAGAGAATAAAACCAACATATTCAAACAAAAAATGTGAACACATTTCTACCAAATTGGTTTTGGAAGGTGAATGCATGATGTATCTTTGCAATATATATTTAAGTTGGCAACTGTGATGCCTCTGGATTTGTTCTTCTTGCTCAAAATCACTTGTGATATTAGGGGTCTTTGATAACTCCATAAAAAGTTTAGGATTGCTTTCTAAAAATGTAAAAAATATCTTTGGGGTTTGGATTAGAACTGCACTGAATCTATGGATGTCTTTGAGCAGTATGGACATTATAGAATGATCCATTTTTACAATTCATGAATTGATAATGTCTCTCCTTTTATTTGAGTCTGCTTTAATTTCATTACTGTTTTATAATTTTGTGGTAAATAAGTATTTTATCTCTTGTAAGATATTTTACCTCGTGTAAGTATGTGTGGTATGAAATCAGTCCACTGATTGGAATCACCATAGTTCTAGGTATGGGTGGCACCAATCACTCAGCTTATGGCTTGGATGGAATATAAGGGAGAGAGGGAAGGTAGGCCTGCTGCTTCTGCTTGCTGCTTTCTGTCTACACTGCCATGAACTATTTATCCCCTGCAGTGCCCCTCTGGCATGTTGCTCTGCCTTGGAGCCAGCCAACTATGGACTGAAACCTCTGCAAAGTGTGAGCTAAAATAAACTTTCTTCCTTTAACTACAAGAGTCTGGTGTTTTGTCTCACCAAATAGAAAAGTAAGTGTACGTGTGTGTGTGTGTGTGTGTGTGTCTGTGCGTGTGCACGTGTGTAGAGACTAAGGATATTTTACATATAAGAGGGACTTACATTTCTTCTCTTCTAATTTGGATAACTTTATTTCTTTTTCTTGTCTAATTGCCTTGGTTAGGAATCATAGCACTATGCAAAACTGAAGTGCAAAGTGTGGACATCTTTGCTTTATTCCAGATCTTAAAGGACAGCTTCTAGTTTTCCATTATTAAGTATGATTTCAGCTGTGGCTTTTTTCTTTCTTTCTTTCTTTGGTATTGGGGATTGAACTTGGAACCTTGCAGTTGAGAGGCAGATGGTTGAACCACTGAGCTAAATCCCCTGCCCAGCGGTGGCTTTTTTATATAAGACATACTGTGTTGAGAAAATTTCCTTCCGTACTCAATAAAGGATGTTTGGCTTCGTCAAATGTTTTTTCTGTATCTTTTTAGCAATGACATGATTTCTATCCTTCATTTATTCAACCATTTACTAGTTTACCTTGGGTCTCACTTGAGCAGCATGTTTTTTTATCCACATTGACTGTTCTAAGCATTGTTCAGGCAGATGTCATTTCAGTCAATTTTTGTATTGAATAAATTAGATAAAATTGTAGTTTTTGTATTTCCTCTTCTATTATCTCATAAAATTAACAAAAAATGCAATTTTGGACATCTTGAATTTAAATAATAGGGCTGGTAAGTGGTTAGTGTGGTATATCACATTGATTGGCTTGCATACATGCAACCATCCTTGCATTTCAAGGATAAACTTTATGGTACTAACATGGAAATAAGCATACAAATCAATGGAATAGACAAGAAAGCCTAGAAATAAACCTATATTTGTACTGACCTGGTTTTCAAACAGGATATCAAGTATACCCAGTGAGGAAAGAGTGGTCTCCCAACAAATGACCTAAGAGAAGCTGCATATATACAAGAATTAAATTTAGCCCTTACTTTATGATATACATGAGAATTAACTCAAAATTGGTTAAGATTTGAACTTATGATCTGAAACTGTAAATCTCCTATGAGAAAATATATAGAACATTGATTCAACAATACTTTCTTGGATGTGACATCAAGATTAGGTAACAATAACAATAAATGTTGTGATATAAAACTAAAAATCTTTTACAACAAAGGAAATGATTAACAAAATGAAAAATGTAACCTGTGGAACAAAAGAAGATATTTGAAAACCATGAATGCAATAAGAGAATGCTTTCTGAAATACATAGAAAAAACTCTTAAAATTCAATAGAAAAAACAAAACAAAAATAATAACCTGATTTTAAAACAAAGGGCTTGAATGTGAAATAGGAAGAAAAGGGCTAAAGGTGTAGGGAAAGTGGGAAGGGTAGGGGAAAGGGAATAAGGGAAAAGAAAAAATATGAGAAAATGAAAAAATAGAAATAAAGTGTTCATAGATGGGGAGGGGAGGAGGGGTGAAGGGAAGGCAGGACAAAGGGAAAAAATGAGAACCAAGACCTGTCATGTAAAGGTACAAGATCCCAATGGTGAATGTAACTGTATTGTATACCTAAAATGTACCAATAAACTCAATTAAAAAAATAAAATAAAAAATAAAACAAAGTACTTAAAAAGACATTTCTCCAAAGAAGACGCACTAATGGCTCATACAATATGAAGACATTCAACATTTCTCGTCATTAAAAGAAATACAAATCAAAACCATGATGCATATCCTCTCACATCTGTTGAAAGTTACCTAACAAATAAATGTTAATAAACGTTGACAGTTTGTGTAGAAATTGAAATCTTTGCACACTTTTGTTTGGAATATAAAATGATGCAACCATTTTGGAAAATATTGTGGAGATTGCTTAAAAGTTAAAAATAGAACTACCATATAATTCAGCAATTCCACTTCTGGATATAAATATAGGTATAGTTATAAATATAGATATAGATATAAAAGGCTTGATGCCATCATTTTGGAAAGACATCTGCTCTCTCATAGTCTTTAGGTGGATCATTATTCAGCCCATGACAATAATGAACTATTTAAAGCACATAGAAAAGGTTAATCCTGGATTTTTTAGTTGGGCACACTATATTATGAGGGTTCTTATAAAGGCAAAAGGAAGGCAGAAGAATCAGTCAGAAGAGATATTGGGAAGGGGACAGAGATAAGAAAGATGGAACCACATATCAAGGAATTTGACAGCTTATAGACACTAAAAAAACAAGCGCAAGGAAATGGATTTTATTTTAGAGCCCACTGAAGGAATACAGATGCAATAACCTAATTTGTAAATATATAAATATATGTTGCTTTAAGCCACTAAATTTGTGGTAATTCATTTTAGTAGCAATATGAAATTAATATAATCATTGAAATTGTTTTACATCAGTGGCTAAAAGATGAATAGTTTCTAATATTGTTGAAGAATGTGCTATATTTATAGGAAAAAGAGAAAAGAAAGCTGAGTGATCACCTTATGCCTTAAACAAAAATACATTTCATATATTTAAAAAGTAAAGGTGAATTTTACAAACTATAGGCACAGAAGTATAAGATGGAACTTTAAAAAACTAAAGTGGTGTATAAACAAGTAATGTTTATTTTTAAAGTTATCATAGACAAAATAAGACAATTAACTCCTGCAAAATTAATAGGAACTCCTGCAAATTAATAGGAAGAAAGACTTAATTTTCTAAACTGTAAAGAAAACTTAAGAAACAATAAAAAGTTATCAACCAAAGAAACAGAGTACATAAAGAAAAAATGCATGAAATCCTAAAGATCAATAAGAAGATGAATGACAATGAATGTCAGTCTTAATTAGATATAATTTAAAATTCATAGTTTTAAGCATGAGAAACTATGTTTCATCTAAGATACTGACAAATATTTAGAATGTTTCTGAAAGGAGCCAGTGTAAAAGCATGGGCACTTTCGTGTGTACAGGAAATTATAATAATTTTGGTGACAAATCTGTCAGTACACATAAATTGAAAATGAACAGGCCGGGGATTTAGCTCAGTAGTTCGGTGGCCTGCCTTGCAAGCGCAAGGACCCGAGTTCAATCCCTGGTACCAAAAAATGAAACAAACAAACAAACAAACAAAAACCAAAAAAAAGAAAATGAACACAATTATTGATCCAGAAATTCTACATCTCACAATTTAAACTGTACACATTAAAATTTTCACACAAAATTACAAGTGAAAACTTATGTGCCCCATATTAGAGGTCTAGATAAGTAAATTATGCTGTATTTGTGTCTGGCTATGCAATAAAAAGAGGTTTTTATTTATAAAGTGATATATTTTAAAATCCCCAAATATTTAAGTAAAACCATCAAACTGAAGTACAGCATATGCAACACACTTTCATCTGTATATAATGGATAATAATATAGAAAATATTATGAAAATAACTAACATAAAACCACTTAGTAAATGGATAATAGTGCATATAGGTGCAATGAATAATATACATGTTTGCTCTACTGCGCAGCAAAGCATGTTGAGCAGGCTAAGTTAGTCACAGTAGTTAGTTTTGGGAAAAGTGAGTAAGGAAATCCATATACAGAAGAGATTTGCTTCCCTTTGTATAAACTTTGTGCTCAGATGATTTTTTCTAAATGTAATATTAATTTTTTTATTGAAAGTGATGAATTAGCTGGCTTAGTGTTTCTGTTTAAATAACTAGATCTCTATTCCATTTTGATTTTAGCTTAGTGCATGGTTAGAGATATAGGTCTTGTTTTAATCTTTGGCAAGTTGAAACCCAGTTTTTCCAGCATCATTTATTAAGAGGCTATCTTTCCTCCAGTGAAGGTTTTTGGCTCTTTTGTCAAAGATAAGGTGGTTGAGTGTGTCTGGAGGTGTTTCTGCACCTTCTAATGTGATTCAGTGATCCTCTGGTCTGTTTCTTTGCCAGTACCATGCTGTTTTTATCCAAGTAGCTTTGTAGTATAGTTTCAAGTTGGGGATTGTGATACTCCCTGTCTTATCTTATTGCCTAGAATTGCTTTTACTATTTTAGATCTCTTCTTCTTCCAAATAAATTTTTGGATTGTTTTCTCAAGGCCCATGAAGTATGCCACTGGAATTTCAATTGGGATTGGCATAGAAAAAAATTTTATGAACAAAACCTCAGTTTTATGTGAACTAGTACAAAGAATCAACAAGTGGGATCTCTTCTTATTAAAAAGTGTCTGCACACCAAGAGAAACCATGAACAGTGTGAAGAGACAACCCACAATGTGGAAAAAATTTTTTTACCAGCTGTTCCTTAGACAAAGGTCTACTATCTAGAATATATAAAGAACTAGAATATCTAGAATATCTAAAGAATCAGACTTCCCAAATTTAAAGACCCAACCAAAAAAGGGACATCTGAAATGAAGAGACATTTCTCATGCAAAGAAGTAGAAATAGCAAAGAAACATACAAAATGTTCAACTTCACTGGTCATTTGAGAGAAGCAAATAGAAACAATGCTGAGATTCTACCTCACCCCAGAAAGAATGGCTGCTATCATGAAATCAACCAATAATAAATGCTGGCAGGGCTTTGGGGAAAGAGGAACCCTGCTCCACTGTTGGTGGGAGCATAGACTGTGCAACCACTGTGGAAATCATTATGGAGATACCTCAGAGAATGAGAATTGGAAGTCCCATTTCACCCAGCCATCCCCCTGCTGAATACCTTTCCAAAAGAATTAAAAGAATCTTACCACAGTGATATATGCTCACTCATGTTTATAGCACAGTTTATAATAGCTAAAACTTGGAAATAGCACAATTACCAATCAACTGAAGACTGGATAAAGAAGATGTGTGTGTGTGTGTGTGTGTGTGTGTGTGTGTTTTATAAAATGGAGTACCATTCTGCCATAAAAAATGAGACATTAGACATTTATAGCTAAATGGATGCACATTGAGGCGATACTCTTTAGTGAAATAAATAGGACACACACGTGTAAATACTGAATAGTTTCTCTGGTGTGAGAAACTGAAGTGTAAATGAGGACTAAAAGGTATAATAGATAATGTGAAATAGGAAGAAAAAGGGCTAAAAGGAAAGGAAAGTGGTAGAGATATGGGAAAGAAAGAAAGGAGTGGAATTAATATGAGAAAACTTTAAAAAATGGAAACAAAGCCTTTGTAAATGGGTAGGGGTGGAGGGGTTGAAGGGAGGGCAGGGGAATAGGGAAAAAATAAGAACCAAGATTGATTACTTAAAGGTGCAAATTCCCAATGATGAATGCCATCATATTGCATACCTAAAATATGCCAATGAAATTAATAAAAAAGTGATGAATTAAAGAAATGCTTATAAAATAATGTCATTTAGTATTCTTTAAACTATGGATGAGTCATAAACCTTTCAAAAGCAGATATTATCTGTCATTAAAATGTTCTTTACATGTTTTCTTAGAACTATTATTGCTCCTGTTATCTATTTAAATTAGTGTATACAACATGAGCTTCACTACTAAAACATGTACACACACATTTATCCTTGATGAAAAGAAAACTGCATAAATGTCAAAAATGCCACTTACATAATTATCTTTGGTTGATATATGAATGATTAGTATTATTCTTTGTATTTTATTTTTCATAGTTTGACATATAGCTTGCAATGCTTTTTATGAGAGAAGATATAGTTTACTAAATCTACATATGTATAAATGATGACCTAACATCTTTGAAAAAAATGTACAGATAAATACATGAAAGTGAAAGAAAATATAACAAAAATATTACAGTCCATAGCTTTTATTGAAAACTTGTATCCTCTTTTTATAATTTAAAATTTTTTCAATGATGAAAATTATTGTACTTTTGATGGAAAAGTATTTTTAATGCTATGTAGGCATAAAAATGAAAAGAATTCCTGTAAGATATCATTCTTTTAAAGATGTTTAGATTCTTATAGGCTTTGCATAATTAAAGTAAATGAAAACTCTTACCTTTTTGGAGGATTTCTTTTCTCCCAGAAAGGACAAGGAAAATATGTTGAGTGAATGAGCAACCTTTTAAAATTCCTAATTGGAAAGCCATCACTGGAAATAAAATCTAGAGGGCAAATTTATGTGATGAGCACAGTTAAGGGGAAAGAAGGTATGGGGAAGCAAGGTTATCTTTTCTGCACTTTGCCTTCATAGCAATTGTAACTGCATGCATGATTTGGTGCACATTTATGAACAAGAGAATGGAGTTCTGGTTATCCCTAAGAGAAAGCCAAGCTAGAAACTACTGATCCCAAGGAAAGATCCATAAGGGGTTCATCAGAGGATTATGGGATGGTGGAGAGCTGGCAGGAAAATAGACATTCCAAAGCTGAGCAATGGAAAGAATGAGAAGTGTGTGTGTGTGTGTGTGTGTGTAGTTGGACAAGCATAACTCAATAAAAGTTAAAATATCAAAAAAGAAGATGCTATTCTATACTTAGATGCTTGTGTTTCTTTAGTTTGTTTAGCAGCAGCATATCTTTGAATATATAAACTGATTAAGGCCCTCAGAGATGTGCCTGGGCAGCAGGTGCCAGCCTGCTCAGCAACACTTACACTGCAAGCTTTCTCAGGGCCCCATTAGCATTTGTTGATTTTCCCTACTTGATGTACGCACTTGGTAACCACAAGAATATTGCATCTTAATGAGAACAGAGGAGAAGGCATGAGGCATACACAAAGAGAAGGTTCGACAAGCTATTTTAAATGTTAGAAAGGATAAGAATTAAATTGAAATGCTTCAGGGGAAATGGAAAATAATGACACAATTTTATGGCAAATATATTTTTTTATTATGCAGTATTGGAAAGAGTGAAGAATGGTATAATAAACACATATATATCCAATTCCCAAATTTAACAAGTATCATGTTCTGTCACATTTGTTTCATGTTACTACTTCCAAGAAATAAAATGCAAATACAAGCAGTGCTCCATTGTGCTTCTCTCCCATACCATTTCCCATCTCTTCCTCACCTGACAGTACTCTTCTTCTCATTTATGTTACTATATATATGTAAAAATCTGTAAATGACACACACTATTGTGGTGTGCATACTTTAAATATCTATAAAAGTGTCATCTTGTATTTAGCCTTCCACAAATTGGTTTCTTCAACCCACATCATGCTGATGGGATTTAATCATGTTGCTATATGAAGATCCAGTTCATTCATTTCAACAGCTTTGGAGCAATTTGTGGATATGACACTGTTTATGAAATCCTCCACTGATGCATATTTACGTCGTTTTGCTCTTCTTCTCCGAAAAGCAACACTGCATGAATACTCCTTTGTGTACCTCCCCTTTAACTTGTTCTTGAGGTTCTCAGTAAAACTACTACTGAATCTTAGGTATTAGACAGCTTCAGTCTTAAATGTCATGGCTAAACTGTCCTTCAAAATAATTTTACAGATTTATAAAGGACTTCCACCAGAAGGGTAAAAGGGTTTCCCTTTTCTCTTATTCTAGTCAATTTAACATTGCAAACTTTTAATGTTTCTCCTGGGATTGAAATGATCTGATGCAGTACTTTTGTTTGTTTTAGCTTCCATTCTCTTGATTCAAAGTAACATGACATTTTATTTATATGTTTATTGGCCGTTTGAATTCCCTTTGATGTTAAATGTTCATTTATGTGCTTGTGTATTCTTTGCAATTTTTATTGATTTGTAGAATTAAAAAAATATTTCCGGACACTATTTCTTTGTCAGTTACATGGGTTGATATGTATCTGCCAAATCAATAAACAAAATAAGTTTATTCATATTGCATTTCTTTTGTCTATTATCATAGGGAAATATTTGAATGTTTTTTTTTTTGGTCTTTTTTTGAGACAGGGTCTCACTATGTAGTTGAGACCGACCTGGAACTCACTATGTAGCTCAGGCTGGTTTTGAACTCACAGTGATCCTCCTGCCTCAGCCTCCTGAATGCTGGGATTAAAGGAGTGAGCCACCACGCCTGGCTTTTTAAGGAAATATTTGAATTTAAATCTACCCAGACTTTCAAAAATACTTCTTTTTATGGTTTGCATTATTTCCTCTCAGTTAAGAAATCCTACCCTACCTTAAATCATAATGATATCCTTCACATTTCTTTCTAAGTTTTATAGTTTAGATTTTCATATTTTGTTCCTCTGTTCAACTGAAATTCAATTTTGTTCATGATGTGAAGTAGGGAGCTGACTTCATTTTCTGCTTATGAAAATCAATCTTTTTGGTGCCCTGTTAAAGAGTATAACATTTCTTTACCACTTTGTTATACCACTTTGACCTTACCACATTTTCATATGTAGGTTAGTCTGTATCTAAGGTCTCTCTTCCATCTCAAAATTCCATCAATAGGTTATTACATTATTACCACAATTTTATTAACATGGTTTTATAGTAAATCTTAATAAGTGGAAGGAAAAGCTCTCTCTCCCACACCTTCTCAATGGTTTGATTTTTATCATATGAATCTTACAATCAGCTTCTTAATTTCAGTGACAGACTGCATTTGAAATTTGATATGAATTATATTTTAATTATAGATTAATTTGGAGAAGCTATCACTATATTTGAACATATATCATAAAATGTATACCCATTTGATTCACTATTTAACGTTTATTACAGAGTGCTTATCAAAGACTAGGCATGTCAATAGGCATTAGCTGTAAAAACAAAGGATTAAAATCTTGCGTTTGTGAAACATCCGTAAATGTATGATCTGATGAAGGTATAAATAAGTAAACTATAAATTGGTCCAGTGCTAGGTTGAAAATAAGGCAGTAAAAGTGGATGGAGAGAAGTGATATCAGAGGGAGGTATAATTTTAATTTGGTCAGTTTATTTGCTAGGATTTAATCATGAAAAAGAAAGCCATTCTAAGTATGTAATATAGAAAATTTATTTACCAAATCCTACGGGACAGGTGAGGAGTTGAATGAGAGATTGTAAGGCAACCGAGAAATCAGCCATAGTTGGAAATCACTATCCCCACAAAGGAAGTACATAAATGTATTCAAGGCATCCCTTTATTCTCTGTAAGTACAGTGTTATAAGGTACCCCAAATAGTTTCAGCTGCTAATTGATAGAGCTATTTTTGTGTCATCTGTGAGTGCTGTCTTCCATTATAAAATAAGAAATTTAAATAAGAAGATCCCCCATTTTCGGGAATTAAAAAGCAAAATATTTGTGAGTGGGTCATTACATTTAATCATGACTTCAGTATTTTGGTTCCTGGACTCCTCATTCTGGCTAATGGAAAAATGACACAGTATATTGGTTGTTGTTGCAAAATCACATCTTGAAACTACAGAGATGGCAAAAAGATCAGTGGTTGCCTGGGACTATGGAGGAGAAATGGCTGAACAAGCAGAGCAGAGCAGACAGGCAAAATACTGTATGTGCCACTCCACTACCGAACATGGGCTATTCCATATTTGTCTAAAGCCGGTGAATGTACATCAAGAGTGAGCCCTGATGTAAACACAAACATGGGTGATGGCGAGGCCCTAGAGGACAGGCACAATATGAGAAATGTGGATTTTACTTTTCAATTTTACTTGAATCTAATTCTGTTCTAAAAAAATTAAAGCTTTGAAAAGTTTAGAAAATGTTGGCAATGCTGTAGACAATGCTCTAGTTTCTCAAGGTGCTGTTTTACGGTTGGCATCGTAAAAGAGGCAATCAGTGAGGGTCTAATCAGGAGACAGAAGCTATCCAATCATTTGAATAGTGAAAGTTACTTATAAAATTATTAACTACAGAAGGGAATTGGAATAGTGGAGTGGCTTGTAAGAAGAGATAAGAACGCTGAATAATATATAAACAGAGCACCTACAGTATAGCCTCTGGGCATAAAATAGAAAAACCAGGGAAAATACCTCTGTCCCTAGAGCTGGTTCCGTATGTTGTTGGGAAGAACAAAGCCGTGGCTTTAATAGCAGCGAAACCTCTTTCTGTAGAACTTGCTAGAAACCTGCCCTCCAGAATTTGCCAGAAATTTCCCTTGTAGGATATTAGAATGAGCTGCTGAAAAGGAGGTCAAGGGAAGTTTCCGGCTACTGCTGCTGCTAACCGCAGTGCGCTGTAAGGGAGCCTGGTGCCGGGCATCTGCTCACATTGCCCACAGTAAGCACCAGGCAGCTGTGCGCCCTGTGGTAGTCTGCTTAGAGAACATTCCAGAAGCAAGAAGGAGCCCTCTTCCTGTAGTACCTCTCCGATGCACTCCACCGGCAAAAGGAAAAGCTGCTGGCAAAGCCAAAAGAAAGAAATGAAAGGTGAATTTGGAGTTCAGAGGCATCACTCTGGTAACTGGCCCAAGAAGGATTCACGAAGCAAGTCTCATATTCTTTCAGGGCAGCTAAAAGATGGAGAGCACGAGGAGGACCCTTTCCTGCATTTCTTCCTCTGTGCAGTGGCAGAAGCACACGTGGGAGGAAGAGATAGCATCGCTAAGGGATGCCAGAGAAACTAGGGTCGCACAGATCCTTCGGAGGCATTTCCCCAGGGACCTAATGACCTCCCGCTGTGCTCCTCCCCTGAAAGGCTCCGCCCCTTCCACTGCCACACTGAAGATCAAGTTTCCAGCACATGAACTTCAAACACACTCAAACCATATCCAAGCCTTAGCAATGGTGTGTAGCCGTGATGTGGCCTTGGAGGTCGAAAAGGGTACTTGTTTATGAGACATATTTTAGAGACAGAAAATCTTTCCCTCATGCCTTGCAGCAGGGATGTAGAAAACAAAGATATAAACTTTATCGCTGAGAAGCTCACAATCCATAGGGGGCAGACAGGAAATGCAGTCAACCAAGCCAGAGCACAGCTCAGATATAGGTTTCACATCAACTAAGATGTCCCATCAAAGTGGACTTACAGCTTCCCATAGACACCCTAGTGGTTTCATAGGAATTTTGACGGGGAGCAAAGAAAAGCCTGACCATGTCTTTCTGCATAACATTTAAGTTTACCCACAGAAGTAACTGCAGCCTTCCTTTTTTCCTTTAAAAATTACTTTAAGGCAGGTGTGATGGTGCCCGTCTGTAATCCCAGTTACTAGGGAAGTTGAGGCAGGAGGTTTGCAAGTTATAGGCCTCCAGCCTGGGCAACTCAAAGAGACCTTATCTCAAAATAATGATAATCATGATAATAATAATAACAGGACTGTGAAGGTAGCTCAGTGGTAGAGCATCTCCCTAGTGTTCACAAACCCTTGGGCTCAATCTTCAATAGAGGGAAGGAAAATGATTGTTTTAAGCCTTAACCTGTTGAAAGCAAAAGACATGGGGACTACATCTATATTCACAATCTATGTATAATACGATCTGTTATATTTTTTTATATATGACTATTAATCAATAGTTCAGCCTTTGTTAGAAGACTGATTTCCATCCCTCTAGGGGACGGAGTCTTTCCAAGATAGAAACATTTTTTGTAACATTGTTTCTGTGGATCAAAAAAAAAAAAAAACAAAAACAAAAAAAAAACTCCGTCATTTTTACTCCCCTGTTCACAACCAGTATGTATAAAAAAAGAAAAGATAGAGAAATTGAGAGCCATCTCATGCATGCTTGTCTCTGTGGGATGCTTTGTTTATAAGCATCCTTGGGCTTTATTAGACCCAGAATTTCAGGTATGTGGCAGCCAACTGCTCCTTTGGGAGCAGGCTGCCTCACTGCAGGTCTCCTGCTAACAGAACTTTCTCTTGATATTCAACCTAAATATTTCTTTATTAAATTCCTTCTGAAGACTTGGAATTACACCCTTGATACCACCCACAGATGTCTTTCTCTCTTGGTTGTTTATTCTATTAGCAGTTATTGCCTCATCAATCCCTTTCTTTCGCTTGGTGTCTGGGAAAGAAATGTGGTTTGTATTAATATCTTCAATCGTCCTTCATAAATCAATACTCACAGTCACTTAATTATCTTTATTGCTTTTCTTTCAACTCTGTTCTATTTAGTATACTTGTCACATGCTTCTCCAAACAAACATTTTAAAATCCTTGGAGGTGTCAAATGAATCGGCCACTGGAATTTCATAGGGTTCGCCAAAGAAAATTCTTACCAATAAACTTGACTGTTGGGTAAGAATAAAAATCTTCTCATTAGATCAGGGAATTGAGACTGAGGGCACGGAGTCAGCGATGAGTGAATACTCCATGCAGCTTCCCTAAATAGCTGAAGGCATAGAAGGGCACAAAAGCTAGAAGATAATTTAAGAAAAATATCAGCGCACATTTCCTTATCTTAACCAAAAGAAAAAAAAATTAGCAAGGTTGGTGCTGCGAAGCAGGGCAAGGTGTTAATCATATGCTAAAAGGAAATTCTTCCAAAAACTATAAAAATGGGATCAACACTAAGGGAGGTTAAAACAGATGAATAGATATTGTAAACTACGGTAACTTTAAATCTGACATTCTAAGCTTCTGTGGTTACTACTTTTTATCCCCTGTCCATGACAGTTTGGCTACCCTAGTTCACTAAGGTTTTCTCTTATGTTATTTTCCCTAGAAATTTTATATTTATGACTTCTGTGTGTGTGTGTGTGTGTGTGTGTGTGTGTGTGTGTGTGTGTGTAAGGAAATTCTTCCAAAAACTATAAAAATGGGATCAACACTAAGGGAGGTTAAAACAGATGAATAGATATTGTAAACTACGGTAACTTTAAATCTGACATTCTAAGCTTCTGTGGTTACTACTTTTTATCCCCTGTCCATGACAGTTTGGCTACCCTAGTTCACTAAGGTTTTCTCTTATGTTATTTTCCCTAGAAATTTTATATTTATGACTTCTGTGTGTGTGTGTGTGTGTGTGTGTGTGTGTGTGTGTGTGTGTGTTCAGGTGGCAAAGATCTGCCTCAAATTTATTTATTTATTTTTCTGTATCGGTTGTTGAACTCAGGACCTTGTGCTCGCCAGATAGGCACGGTGCCACTGAGCTACATCCTTGGTCCCCTCGTGTATTTCAAGGGGAATGATAAAAGAACTAAGCTTCACTGTTTCTCACATTTGTATGTAGTTGCTCTAGTATTTTTTGTTTTAAAAAGTAATTTCCATTCATCATTACTTAGGCCTGGCATGTTAGGAAATGAAAAGCAATTGATTACAGTTGTGGGCCTGTATTCATGCTCATACTATACTATCTGATAAGTGCAACTTCACTGAGTTTTGAAATCACGTAATGTACGTCTTCCAGGTTTGCTTTTCATTTCAAAGATTGTAGGCTATTCTAGCCCCACTAAATGTCCATATGAGGTTTCCATTCATGAGACTTTGACAGAAATTCTCCAATTTAGGGAGAAGTTCGTTTTTGCAGTCAGTAACATCTTTACATTGACTGTCTTAGCTTTCTTCAGTATCACTGTATTTGGAGTACATATATCACATATCAGCTGTTGTTGCTAAAATAAAATATAGAATTTATTTATTTATTAACCATTGATTCTGTAGACTACAATCTTACTAAGTTCATTCATTATTTTGATAGATTCATTCATAGATTTTATAGAGTTTTCAAAAAATGTGATATTTTTTTCTGGAAATAAACATAATTACTTTTTCCTATTTTTTCTTTTCTTTCTTTTCTATTCCCCCAGCCTCCTGCAGTGGCTAGAGCACCCAGTACAGTGGTGACTAATAATGAGAATGAAAACCTTACCTTCATCTTTTGTCTTAGAATAAAAGAAAAGGCTTACTATTTCACAATTAACACATTTCTATTTTGCACAGGTAATTAAAAAATCATCAATGGCTATTAAATCCTAAATGCAATTTCTGTCTAAAAAGAAATAATAATATGATTTTATTCTGTGAATGTTTTAAGTTACATTGATCGGTATGCATTCCTGAAATTAGTTTCTACTTGTACATAATATGTCATTGTTTTAACATATTGTTGATTTATACTGGATTATAATTTGTTAAGTCAATCTTTGTTTATGAAAGATACAGTCTCTAACTACCTTTCCTTAAATTGTTTTTGTGAGGTTTTCATAGCAGACAAATAATGCCCAAGGAAAATGACTTTGAAATTACTCTCCTCCTCTATTTTCTAAAGAAGTTTGCATACAGCTGGTACTATTTCTTGACATTTTGAAGTATTAACTCATGAATCCATCTAAGTCTGAAGTTTCTTTAGTGAAAGTTTTCCTCTTATTCTCACTACAAATTTGCAGATACCGAGTTATTTTGACTCTCTATTTCTTTGTGTGTCAGCTTTATGTTTTATCAGGTAATTTGTCAATTTCATCAAAGTTGTTCAACTTACTGGAATAACTATGTTAATAGTGGTCCATTATTTTATTTGTAGTGTTGTAGGATCTATAGCAGTATCCCGCCATTCCCTCCTAATCTGGGTAGTTTGTATTTTCTCTCTCTTATTTTTTATTATGCAGCCGAAAACTTAGACTATTATTTTTTTTAAAAACTTGACTTTTACTTTCTATGTCATTTATTTTCTGGTTGGCTAATTTTTTTAAACATTTTCTTTCATCTAGTTAATTTTCTCTCTGTCTGGATAATTAAAAACATAATTTTTAACCTTTCCTAATTTAAGAATTTTATACTATAGAAGTTTCTTCTAAGCACTATTTATCTGAAGTGTGTAAATTTAATGTTGTTCTTTGATTACCACTTATTTGAAGATATATCCTAACCCCTCTGGAGATTTCCTTCTAGATTCTTCAGTTATTTAAAAATGTATTGTTTAATTTCTAAATAATTTGGATTTGTGGATCTTTTTACATTATACACTTTTCCTTTAACACTGCTGTGGTCAGATAATATATTCTATAAGAAACTTGATTTGTGGCCAAGCACATGGTCTCTGGGGACAGATGTGTTCTATGGTTAGAGTACCCAGAGTTCTGCTTTGTCATGTACCCACAATCTGTCATGTTAAGAGTAGTTCATATTTTGAGTTAGATTTCCTTACTCTGAGGAGCACCCTTCTATAACTGCTCTGACAGGCAGGAGAGTAGCCATGGCCTATTTTTCTGTGAAAAGATTTTCTGAAACTTAGTCTGCTTAATTTTTTCAGCTCAAATATTAGTTCAGTGTAAAATACCTTCTATATTGAGTAGTTTATCTGACACCTTTTGATTATTAAATGAGTCACAGTTTCTTGTAACCTTACACAACCTAACTGAAATTGAGAGTTCCACTGAGGGAATTTTTTTCTTTATTGGTAGGAGTATTTCTTTATATGTGATTGTGATTGACTATAAATATCACAAAATTTAGACTTTAAACCAATTTAGCTCAGGCACTAAATAAATTTATATTGCTGTGCAAAAATCACCACAGTCCATCTCCAGAAATTTTCATCTTCCCAACTGGATATTCTGTACCCAATAAACAGTAACTCCCCACACCTCCTACTCCAGCCTCAGAAGCCATCATTGTAGGTGCTGTCCCATGCGTCTGAATGTACTATCTACTTCATATCAGTGGAATCACTTATCTGTATCTGTCATTTTGTAGCTTACTTATGTCACTTAGAATAAATTCATATCCTTGAGACTTATCCATGCTATAGCACGTTTTATCATTTATTTCCTTTTTGAGGCAGAACAATTTTCTTCTGTTGTATGTAGATGCTCCATGTTGTTTATCCATATTTTCTGTGCTGCTCCTACCAGTTTGATGCTTCAAATAATGCTATTACAAGGATAGATATATAAATATCTGCACATGTTCTTACTTCCGGTTTTGGCAGGTATATAGCTAAGTCAGGAATTCCTGAATTACATGGTAATGACATTTTAAGTTTTTGAGGAATGTACATATTGTTTTTTTAAATAGATGCTATACATCAAATTCTTCCAAAACCCAATCTAAAATTTAATTAATTAGAAAATCATAATTTCAAAATAGAAAGAGTAGACATTTGGATATTCAATTTACCTGAAATTTTTCTGTTGGCCAGAAAGTTTTATGTATACAAAGATGTAGAATTCTGAATTATAATTACTTTTTAAGATTTTTTCCATATTGTTTTTGCAGAAATTGTTCATCAGGTTCTTCTAAAAAAGATATAAATTTAATTTGGTTGAAAAATCTTTACTGTGAAATAGAAAGAACAGTCATTTGGATAGGTGCAGATCCCAATTTATTTGAAGCTTTTCTGCCTTAAAAGCAAGAGACAAATATATGGCTGTATTTTCTTTCTTTCTTTCTTTCTTTTTCTTTCTTTCTCTCTCTTTCTTTCTTTCTTTCTTTCTTTCTTTCTTTCTTTTGTTCTTTCTTTCTTTCTTTCTTTCTTTCTTTCTTTTGTTATTTCTTTTTTTTTTGAGACAGAGTCTCACTCTGTGGTTGAGACTGACCTGGAACTCACTGTGTAGACTAGGCTGGTCTTGAACTCACAGTGATCCTCCTGCCTCAGTCTAACGAGTACTGGGATTACAGGCGTGCTCCACCACACCCGGCATGGCTGCATATTCTAAATAGCATGTTGCTAATTATCAAAGAGGAAGATCTCTCTAGGACAAAAGAACAAGCTCTCAAAGGGTAAAGAGGGTACCTCATGACATAGTTGCACAAATGTGTTAGTCAAGTTTCCATTACTAGGACAAAATATTCTAAACAATTTAGAGAGTGAAAGATGCATGTTGGCTCAGAGTTTCAAAGGTTTCAGTCTATAGTTGGTTGACTCCATTCTGTTTATGCCTGTAGAGAAGCAGTATATTACGGGACAAACAAAGCAGCATCAAGCTGCTTGTGGAAGCCAGAAGAGGCAGGGGACACCAAGGGACAAAATATTCCTTTTGAAGGCACACCTCCCCGTGACCTGTTTTTACCAATTAGGCCCCTTCTTTTTTTTTTTTAACCTGTAGATAATAGAGTTTTATTTAATTTTTTTCAGCTTTAATTGAGTTTATTGGTACATTTTAGGTATACAGTACAGTTACATTCATCATTGAGATCTTGTACCTCTACATGACAGGTCTTGGTTCTCATTTTTTCCCCTTGTCCCTGCCCTCCCTTCACCCGCCTTCTTCTAATACAGCACACACCCATAGTACCATGCAGTGGATCAAGCTTTCAGCACACAAGGCATTGCAGGACGTATCCAAACTGTAGAATATAGAAGACAAAGTGCTCCACAGCCAAGTTTCCCAGCTTCTAAACCCTCTCCCAATGCTGAAATTCTAGCTAATTGTGTAAGCAGAAGGCAGCCTTCTCTCTCTATCATCTATGAACGATATTCAAGTGCAGCCCACCTAAACATGAAGGGAAAGCAAAGCAAATCTATCTACAGTATTTGACAAGACACAGCAAGACTGGACAAATGGGTCTCTATCTAAACACTCCAAATGAAGAGGATACAAGAAAACATGACCTAGGGGGAGTGCACAATCCTCCAACCAAAAACAAAGAAGTAAACATAGGCAATTAGGGGTTGAGGGTGTAGCTCCGTGGTAGAGCACTTGCTTAGCCTGTTTGAACAGTGGGTTTGACACTCAGCACATTCTCCAAAATAAAAATGAAACTAAGAAATCAAATAAAAAGCTGGAGGCTCTACTTCTGAAGAATATTTATTTTAGTAACTATTAAAATGTTGAAAGATTAAAAAATTTCTTTTCAATACAATTAAAGCTGATGGGCTGTATAAAACCAGGAATGAGAGATAAGATGGTACAGTTGCAGAGGTGAAAACTCACAGTGCTAAGAAAACCATGTCAGGGATAAATGAGGCCTCTCTGGAACCTAAAAAAGCAATAACAAACAACACAAATTAAGGCAACACAAAAAAGTGGAATCATGGGGGATATTACCCAGAATTCTGAAGAAAATAAAACAAAAACAATTAACACATTTTTTTCTGAATCATCACTGATAGACCTTAATGTGTAGTGAGCTAATTGATGAAAAGAGACGAAAACTGAAATATTTATTGGTGACTATATTGAATTTTAAGAATAAATTCCTGTGCATTTAGATTAGAGTTTCTCATCTTCAGTATTACTAACACTTTTCATCAGACAGTTCTTTGATTGGGCGGACCTGTCCTGTGCATTACTGGGTATTTCAGAGCATCACTGGGTATTTCAGAGCATTCCCAGAGTACGTACTTGCAGCATTCTGTTTTTCCCAAGTGGTGACAATCAAAAATTTCTCCTGAGGGGCAAAATCAGCTCTAGTTGAGAAAAACTGAAGTACAGTAAACATGTCACCCAAAAGACACAAGGTAGACTATTTACAATATTTACAACATTATGCACTGAAGATCTGGAAAGTAAGGTTAGTGTGCAGAGGGTTGAAGGAAATAGAATGTGTCTAGAATTTGCTACTCAGTCAAGGTGTTGTTCATCAACTTTTGTGAAGTCTTTAAAATCAGCATGAAAACATGGGCACGCCATTTAAAATAAAACTGGCAGAAACTCAAACAGAAAATTTATAAAACAAACAAGCAAATGCCAATATACATGGAAAAGTCCAGCCTATTTAATGAGCATAAGTACACAGGCATATTATTTTTAAAAACATCAAATAAACCAACTGAATAAAATGGGGGAACTTCTGCAGTTCAGGCAGGGGGTGCTCAGACAATTCTACTATCTGAGTGTCTTGGCCTTGTGCATGAAAATGTCTAAACTATCTGTTTCATTAGCTCAGCTTCTTCCAGATTGTCTTAAAGTAATCATTGATAAATGGAGAGACTCATCTAAAATGTTTAATGCACTGTTACTGGTAATAGAGAAATGCTGAACTGAATACACACATATTACATAGAAGACGGGTCAATACATCTATATGGCAGTCGTAAGGTAAGTTCTAAACCAAAATGCCACATGCATTATTGCTGGATAATAGAGATCTTGACTGAATTTTGGGCATTTTAATATTTGTGTGATTTATTGAAATTTACCATTTTCCTGCTCTGTATTTAATATTACCTTAAGAATTTATAAAAATATGTTATGAAATAAAAACATAAAGTGAGGTGAGATCTTTATGGAGTACTTATTTTGAATTTGGGGGTTAAAAATAAACTCATTCCAGTCATCGTAAAGCCCTGTTAGAATGAACAATTATTTTTCTTCCTGGATCATTTTCTGTCAGCCTCCTCCTTCTCATTTGGGCCAAACATGCAATAATTCAGATTCCAGAAAATCACCCCTGTCAGATTATCATAACAGTTATGATAATTATGAGCTGCATCCAGACACCAAAACTTGCTGTGGAATTCAGCTCACAGCTATTCCCGGCCCCTTTTAAAAGATGGAGGGCAGTGATCCCCAGAGGCCTCACAGTTCACCATTTGATTCCAAGTCTCCCTTGAAAAAAATTCCACAGTTACATGAGGATACCTAAAGTGCTGGAATATGACTTA
Organism: Fukomys damarensis; assembly: GCF_012274545.1. Lineage (NCBI taxonomy): Eukaryota > Metazoa > Chordata > Mammalia > Rodentia > Bathyergidae > Fukomys > Fukomys damarensis. Next base: position 3,437,460 of record NW_022900925.1, read on the forward strand.
CAAAAATTAAATTGGCAAAGAATGTGGCAATAAAGTTGTCTAATGTGTTCCAGGGGGCTGGTGGGGAGATGATTTAAATAGCTAAGGGCAAGAGCAATTTAAAATTGTCTGCTGAGCAGTGACCATTTTCAAAGCTGTCTGAATCTTGGGTTGGGTGTGCAACATTTCAGTTCAAAGGCTACAGTCCATTTCAGAGTCTGACAGGAAGAAGTAAAAGGCCAGCTGAATTCTTCCCAGAGGATATAACCAAGAATTCAGAATCCCATACCCAGCCCAACTCTCTCACACACACAAAACAATGGTTCTTTTTATGCTGGAAAGGCAAATCAGCCACTTTCCAGTTTTTGTCACAGTAATTAATGAAATCATTTTTGCACAGCTCTTACAATTCCTTTCTTTCTGTCTCTGGAGTACAGAGCTCTTTCCTATTATCACTGCTTCCCCTTCCTCTAGAACTTGTCTCTAAGATGGGTGAAGTAGCTGTAGAAAAAAAAACATACCTAGGATACGTTGCTCTTGGGTATTGCATAAGGTGAGTCCTGGAACGAAATGATAAAGACACAACAGATTCAGAACAGGTATCATGAATCAAAAATGAAACCTTTGCATTTTCAACCACCAGTTTTGAACCCGTTTGTTGTAGCAGCATGATCCACTCAAGGCTGACTAATACATGGGCAGGGCTTCTACTACTGACATTAGGGCATGTGGATACAAATGTGCTTCCAGTGCGGTACCTGGCATGAAGCTGAAAAATGTTAGAAAAAATATATTCAGGAAAGAGATCTAGTTTGCAATGCCAGCTTTTTTCATTTTCTAGCTGCAAGATCATCACCTCATTTTATCTGTAAATAAGGATATAATTAGCTGCTCTGTCACAGGTTTTGTGATGAAAGTATACAACTTTATACTTGTTATTCCCTTATTTCTATATGATTTCTCCTACTTCTTTATGAGTTTGCCTTTCATCTCCGTATACACAAATATGTCTCCAAATCCTGGTTTAAGATCTACTGTTTAGCTGGGCGCAGTGGCAGATGCCTATAATCCCAGAACTCAGGAGGCTGAGGCAGGAAGATCGCTGTGAGTTGGAGACCAGCCTGGGATACATAGTGAGTTCCAGGTCAGTCTCAATGATGTAGTGAGACCCTGCCTCAAAAAAAAAAAAAAAAAAAAAAAAAAAAAAAAAAAAAAAAAAAAAACAACCCAAAACAAAATACAAACAAACGAACAAAAGATCTACTTTTCCAGGAAGCCAAACTGAGATAAGTGACAGTTACATCACACATAACATCCTGTAATAAAGGCTAAGGATCCTCTTCCTCTTTCTAAATTTTACTCCAGCAGGACAATTTTATTCAATCATGCTTTTAGTTCTTTTTATGTTATCTTCATACATGTAGATAAAACTCTTTTATCTGTTTTCCAATTTATAGTTACTATACACCATATCTGTGAATTCCTTCACATGAAACAATATTACCTTCACTCTTCAACACTTGACATGCACATTTTAATTTGTAGTTGTTATCGGTTACATTAAAAATATGTATATATATTTCAATGTCTATTTCTCAACAAATTAACCTTAGGCAATCTATACTGATACCCCACTTAGTAAAGTTAAGATAGTAAAGTTTCACCACATTTTCACCCAGAATTCTAATACCTACTCATTGTCAACTAGAACTTTGCTATGTTCAGGTTGTTAGTATTTACTTTCCCTTCTATGCTTCATCAGAGCCTTCCATGCTCTGTCCAGAAATGTGTGAGTGTAAGAGAGAAGATAAAAGTCAATGACCTTGACATAAAAAAGTGTAGTTGGCAGAAGCTAAGCAAATACATAAAATTATGTGGGATTATGTGATCCATTTCTATAAGCCCCAAATTATAATATCTAGCCCCAAAATTGCTATGCACTCTTTTATCTTGGACTGCATAAATTGCTTAAAATTATGCCATATTGTAGTTTGTTTCGCTATGTGGTCATCTCCTTTTGATAGTTGTGTGTGTGTGTGTGTGTGTGTGTGTGTGTGTGACTTTGTGTTTTGTATTGTTTTTCTGGAGAAACTAATTGTATTTCTTTTTCTTGATTTAATTGCTTTTACTCTGCCCTAACTATTTTTCTCAGTAACTCAGTCCAGAATTCTTTCTTTCCTGAAAATTTGCCTCTTGTACTTTAATCTGTATTCTCAAAACATATTTGTAAATTCTGGAAACCTGGGAGTGGTGATAGCTGGATAACTTGGTAGACCTTCTAAAATGCTCTTGTTAAAAATAAACAGAACAACTAGGTATCAAAATAAAAACAAAACTCATGGATAACAAACCTAAATAATAAGATACTCCATAAATTCCAAAATACAAACTGGAGGGGGGAAGAGAGAGAGAGAGAGAGAGAGGTAGAGAGACCAAATATATTCACATGCACACTTCTTTTCCTTGTGACTTATCCAGCTTATGATATTGTGTTATTGGCAACAGAAAGCATACTAATACAGATTCCACATTGGAGGGAAATTTATGAGAGCTGAATAAAACTTGAGCAATTTGAGGACATGAGAGAGGAAGAAAAGAGAAGACCTAAGTAAAAGTAAGGTGGGAAAAGGGCAGACATTATATTTTTAATGGAACATGGAAACAATCAAGAAAAGAATGCTGTGAAGTTGGAAAAAGTATCTGAATGAACATACCTCTAGAAATTCAGTAATTCTATTCAAGTGTCATGATCAATTCCATAAATTGTAAGGTTTTGATAAGAAGAAAGAAAAATCAGGAAAAGTTCCTATAGACAATTGAAACACACAAAAAGAGATATAATCACATTTGCAAATACCATAAAGAAATGACAAAACTCATGAAAGGATTAGAAATAGAGTGTGCATGTACATGGGGGAGGGGACTAAACCAGAAGTAACACCAAAGCAAATAAACATTAAAATGGTACTATAAGAAAGTAGAGATTGGGAAAGACAGTTGTTTCAATAAAAAAACAAACTGACAGAAGTTTGAAAGTGACAAATTTTAAAGGTAGGCAAAAGAGACCTATTCCACAGATAAAATGACTCCAGTTACTAAATGATAACTAACTGAAAGAATCAGAATCTCACTATTTTGCAACCCCTAGTGAAAAATAGATTCTGGCTCAAACACCAAATGCTTTTACTTGGGCCATGAAATGGGCAAAAGGAGACCTTGTATGCCTACTGAAGGGAGAACACAACACCACCTGGAATCTAGCCAAAGGGATGGAACTCCAGCAGGATCAAAACTCTGGATCCAGGTGATGGTGTGCTACAGAGAGAGGGCGAAGAGGAACACATGAAACCACATCGTAGTGTGTAACCCACAATACCCGCACTGAGAAATTCTGCGGGCTAATGGTTTCTTTAACAAATGTAAGGAAAGAGATCGACCAATGGTTTTGTTTTGTTTTTAGTGGGCCAAAACTAAATTCTTGCACCGGAGCATATACTGTTGTGATAAGACCATAAATAAGTACAACATCAAGGTAGTGGTTGCTTCTGCAGGGAGGTGGGATGTCATTCAGGAAATGTATGTTTTTTGTGATTTCTGGCTCTATGCATTTTATTTAGTAAATATTTTTGAAAAAAAAGAGAATCCCCTCAGAAGAGACTGATGTGAAAAGGAAAATCCATTTAACAAAAAATGGTAAAGAGGATTTGAATACAGTTATTTTATCATGGTGATAAATACAATAAATGTGAATACAAATTACCTGTCTTATTAAGGACTCAGTGAATCTTTCAACAAATTCACTGTTTTAAATGCCATTATATTTTCTAGAGTTAGTGAGAGAAAAAAGGCAGGTGTATGCCAGGGATTTAGCTCCACGGTTCCCCTGCCTGCCTAGCAAGTGCAATCCCCAGTACAAAAAAGAGGGGTCTTAAAAGGCAGGTGTAGCATGTATTTTCTTTGCTAGACATTGTATAGGCAACACAAAACCATTCTTTTGTGTGTGTGGTTTTTGTTTTATTTTTTTCTTTTTCTTTTCTTTCTTTTGCTTATAAATGGGATAAAGGATAGAAAAAGATGATACTACTAAGGCTTGGGAAGATTTTTCTTTACTAGTTTAATGGGATGAGGAGTACTTTGAAATATTTACTGATTAGTACTTTGGACATGAAGGATAAGAGACAGTAGCATATTCAAGCCTCAGCTCTGCCCTGAAGCCAGGAGGAATTTTTGCTTGAATGATTTATCTTTTCTAACTTCTAATAGTCTCATTTGTAAGTGGAAATAGTTCCTGGCCAGTTGGGAGAAAGGAGAAGCCCTTACTCAGCATTTCTTTGAACAAGGATGGAAGTTTCTGTGCAAATATAGGGGGTGATGGATATGGGAATAGCTTGGGGTGAAGGATACTAGAAGAGGCTTGAGCAGCAGTCCCCCAATTTGGGGTGGGCATTCTCACCTCTGTTTATCTGACTAGCATAAGAGAGGAGGTGGAGGAGGCCTTGTTGCGTAGAATGCTGCCACCCTCCACTCCGTGATCATGCTTGGAGACCTCCTTCCATGTTCTTACACAGATAAAAGATGACATTTGTATGTGCTCTGGCTAGTGCACTGTGGCCAGAGATCACCGCAGGCTACAGGTCAGGAGCTCTGCTCTCACACACAACAGCACCTGCAGTGTACTCAAATTAAAGCATATGGTTGAAAAACAAGAACTTAATTCTTTAAAGGAAATTCTCTGCTTCCCAGGAAATGATCTGTTAGGTGTTTTGGAAACAGTGATACCTGGAGCCATTTTGCACCAGCTTCTGGGCGCCACATGTACTCCCCTCTTCCTGACTGTCCGTCTCACATGGGGGCTTGAAATCTCCTGCAATGGGAGTACTTGTGCCAACAAAGGAGGAATTATAAGCAGGTATAACCTAGCACTCCTGCCTCCCTTCCTATCTCTCTTTCCTTGCTATCTTGCTTGCTCTCCCTTTCTTTTAAAGATGGCTATTAAGCATTCACCAGCACACCAGACACCAACGCAGAGCTCCACACAGTGGCGGAGCAATTGCTATATCACTTTACTTCATGCAATTAAAAATCGGTTTAATCAGGTTGGTAATGACAACTCCTATTTCCAAATGCTACTTTTATTTGTTGTATAAATAATTATTAAATACTTGCCATTTGCCAGCTGCAGCTAAGGTAATGAAGATACAGCAGTGAACAAAAGATTCCCTGTTCTTGGCTCTAAATGATCAGATAGGGAAGATAAAACCAAGCAAACAAAGAATTATAAAAAGATCTGTTCTCTAAAGGAACAGTTTGGGTACTTGGTGAGTTTATAATGAAGAAACCTGACACAGGAAGGTCAGGCAAGGTCTCTTTACAAAAAGGTGATCAGGACCTGAAGGATGAGAAAGTGACATGATGTTGTTTGTGTGTGTGTGATTGCGTGTGTGTATGTGTGTTTAGAGAGAGAGAGAGAACAAACAAATAGGCCTGAGGCAGAACAAAGCTCCACATCATGAGCTGATTATGTTACTTCAGTGAGGACTTTGGCATTTTTTCTGAACATGAAGGGAAACCACCTAAGAGTAGGAAATATTAAGTCCTTTTCTGCAAAGACAAAGAAAAGGCAGGGATGTTCATTCTCACTGCTGATATTCACCACTATAGCAGATGGAAAGAAGGTGAGAAAGAGGACTCAAGACATTAATGGTAGGACCAACACGGATGATTTGGTGGCTAACAGATGAGATCCTGCACATGTTATTAGCATGGTGTCTGGTATGTAGAGCATTTTTGGTAAGTACTAAATATTACTAAGTACTAATTACTACTAATAATCATAATTATTTAGAAAATGTTTTCAACACCAAGTTTCCACTGCCTGCCTTGTGAAATAAGGGTAATATCCATCCCAAAGTGTAAATAAAAAACAGGAGCATGTAAAGCACAAATACTTTTTGTTAGCAGACGGATATGGCAGTTTCTCTTTCACCTCAAGGATATTTTCATGGGTGTGGAAATTGCTCTTGGCTTCCCTCCTCTCACCAAAAAATCCCAGCCTGTGCACATGGCTCTGGTTTGGAAGTGCAACTGGCTTCTTTTGTGTTGACACAAGTACTTTTCTTCCTTAACACTCACCAGACCTTGCTCAAAGGAGGGAAGGTATCTGCCAGGAGTCACCCGTGAGTATCCAGCTCAGGCACATGTGCTTTGGCCAGATTCCACACAATGACTGTCAAGACATCCAAGCCCAAAAGTAGCAGCACTGCTGCTTTAATGATGTACTGACGGAAGCTTTTAGAAATGTGTGCTTTCTATTTGTGCCAAGGGGGTACTTTTCCTCTGCGCCCCATTTTCTGCAGGTGGCCCATTTATGTTAACTCTTAGCCACTACTTTCTACTTTGATTCAGCAAAGTTACTTGTCTTTCCCATACAGTTCAGATTCCAGAATCCTTTACATTTTCTGGGTCTCTCCTTATCCCCACTGCCTGCATGGTGCAACAGGAAAAATAATTTTTTTCCCCTAAAAAATCCTGCGAAATAAACTATTTCCATGAACCGGAAACAAATCTGGCAACATTTATACCTGGTGAGTGAGCGATTTGACTCTGTGACCGGAAATAGTTTGCTTCAACACCTGAGTTTTTTGTTTTCTTTTTAATGACCTTATTTTAATGGTTTGCTTCTGACAAATCATGAGTTCTCGCTGAAAGGGATACGTGTGACACCTCATTCCTCTGCTCTGACTGGTTGCAGGGGTTTATGAAGTCTCCAGTAGTGAAGTTAGGGGAAGTGAAAGGCAATTGTGAGAAATGACGAGGTGGTCCCAGTTTGAACAAACCCCAAAGCCAGGTGGGGTGAAGGTCAGTGCAGGCACATCCTCCCTGAGGGTAGGAGAGGAAGACTCTGGGGAGGAGATGATGCTTGGAGGCAGCAAGTAGACTACAAGGAGGAGAGAGACACCCAGGACCTGCCAGGTGTGAAAGGACAAAGGGGCCTTTGTGTGGGTATAGCTGAGAGAAGATGAAAAGCACATGAAGAGATATGGATAGCTTGGTGGACTCATGGCCTGGTGCGGAACTATCAGATATAGGGGCCAGCATCCAACAGCGGGCAACAGGTTGTGTGCATGCAGGGGCACACGTAAGGATGGGTGCACACATATCAGCAGATAGATATCTTTGACAAAGTCAAAGCAGGTGTTAGGCAGCAGCAGTCATTTAATTATTCACTTTGGTGGCCTGAAGGGCACCTTGATAGGACTTTCTGGAGGTTACTGTGAAGGAGAAAAGGAATAAATAAGTAATGTTACAGGAGCCTTCTGAGCTATCGGCCACAACCTGTCCACTAAGGGACCTCTTCCTGAGAAGCAGCACTTTGTAGTGATGGAATCAGAAAGGCTGCATGAACAAACACACACACACACACACACACACACACACACACACACACACACACCCTGTGCTTTATTCCCTTTTCGGTTGTATCTTCCATCAGAATGGAAGCACCTGACTCCTTATTCAAGATGGATCTGACCTCACAGTCATCTCTGAAATAAGCAAGTCAAATGCTGCTCCACATGCCTGTGCCAGTCTAGTATTTGAGATTATAGGATACCAAGTTCTTTCTGTATGAGCTGATCCAGCACACCCCACCCTTGCAAAGTTTTCCTATAGACTGAGTAGGATGTGAAAGGTTTTTCTGCTGAGTTTCCAATACTGGACATGGGACAGATGTATCTCATAGAGGTGGGGACCCTCAGTCTGTGTGACTGGCACTTCAGAACACACCACAAGCTCATAGGAAACCAGGTGTATTCTCAAAGACAAAGGGTGAGATTTGTTTGTTAGAAGAGGGGAGATAGGTACTATGTAAGACTGTTCTGTGGGAAGGTTTTCTGTTTTATTTTGTTCTATCCTCGGGTCATGTAAGTCATAGCAACATAAACCATTGACACAAGTGTAAAGTATCATATGATTACTTTTTGCATGACTCCAAAACTTCCCAAGAATAATAAAAGTTGGAGTTCACTTAGCCCAGCATTCCTTGCCTTCTTTAAATTATGCTCCCATCTCAAATGGCCACTCATACTAGAAAGAGCTCTACATTGATAAGATTCCTGGATGTCTGGCCCCACCATGGTTTTGGAGGGTTAAATTAAATGTGATAGCACATACAAAGTTCCTAAGCAGAGAATACACACATGATAGTTGGGTTCTTTCTCCTACACCATTCCTGGGCTGAGTATGACCCTTTCTTCCCTCAGCCATGGCAGTATGCTGTCTGAATCTCTAGTATGAATTATTTCCTTCTGGTTTATTCCATGTCAGCCTTCCAGCTGGACTGTATGCCCCGGGAGAGTGTGGGTCAGGTCTTATTTATTTTTATAACTTTCCTAACCAAATTTAACCAAAACTCCTGGAAGAAAAAGGCTCCCTTTATTAGAGCTGTCTCTACCTTGACCAGAATTCTTAATAACTCTAGGGGCTTTGATAATTCCTGTTGCTTCTCTGGTTTTTGAAACTTCCCTCATTTCTACCTTTCATCTATACTCCTCAAAATAACAGAATATAGTCTACTTCCCACTTTAATTTAAAATGAACTGGGTTTTGAAAAGGCTATGAACTTTTGGTGATAGGATCCCAGGGAGAGGAACTGTAGTAGGCCATGAAGACCTGGGACAAGGAGAAGTTAAACACTCTTCAGCATGCGACATTCGGCTCTCCTTCTTGATCATAGACAGCTTTGCCTACTCAGGCACACCTGGTGCTTCACCTGTGCCTTCTCTACAATATAGCTTCTCAGAGTGGTCCCTGGACTAGAAACATCATCACCTAGAAACTTGTGAGATATTCTTCATCCTCAATTCATATCTGAATCAGTGGATCTGGGTGTCAACAGCAGTCTAGGAAACTTGAGGCACTCTTGGTTGAGAACCACTACTCTTTGGACAATATGTGACCATAATCAGAGCGCCTGCATTGTGGCTCACTCCTCTGTGAGACAGCAACAAAGAGGAAAGTGCAGGTTTGGCATTCTGTTTGCCAGCTGGACTCCAAATGACTAAGGCTAAGCAGGCCTCTCTCCTGCCATCTCTAGGCTAACCGGGATTTTTCTCTGAATTATTTTCTTAAACCTATATATCCATAAATCTCAGTGAAATTTCAATAGAACTAGAATAGAGAAATAGAGATGTAAGGCTCATGCATTCTCTGCTGAAAGGAGGCTCAGCTCTCCTTTTTCAGCAAGAGTAGAAGTCTGTTTTCTTATCATTCCCAGCAAGATTTGTCTGGCAAACAGAACACTCTGAAACACCAAATCAGGCTGTACTGCAAAATCTTTCTTCTCAGTACAAAAGTGCTAAGGAGATTTTAAGTGGTGGAATTCTGAGGCAATCAGGGGAAAAAGGGAAGATATATAACTACAGTGGCACTTCAGTTCATGAACTTAATTTGTTCTACGATTTTGGAAAAGATGGCCAGGTTTGTGTTTGTGTGGGAAAGGTTATGTTTGTTACACGATGCCTGCAGAGTTTGCAAACAAAAACAAAATTCTGCCAAATGCCTCTATTTGTGAACCAAATTTTTGGCAAACAGAGGTGTTCATGAACCAAGGTATGAGGTACCGTTGTATAAGCAAAGTCCAGTTGGGACAAGTTTATGTGGGAATACTTTTTGTTATTGCTTTGAAGATTGTTTAGTCCAAATTCAGGCTCCTCATTTCTCAACAAGTCATCAACATTCACTCATGGGCTCAGGCTAAAGGAGTACTGACTGCATCACACACCACAGTCCTGGGCTGACGGCCTGGGCCAGTGTACCCTGCACTGTTCCTGGGAAAACAGTCCTTGCCCTCTTAGAGCTGACGGTGCAGTGAAGACAAGGACTAGTAAGTAGAAAATGACAAATAGCAGGTTATATGTTTCAACTGTTTTATGTGGGGGTGTTCAGACACCTGATCTCGTTAAAGGAGTCAGTAATTATTTTCCAAAGGAAGTGACTGAAATCTAAAAGATAAACACAAGTTTGCTAGTGAATATGTGATGGGGAGTGTTAAATTGATTTAGGTTTGGCCTAAAGCTGCCTCTATACACATTTTAAGTTTGATAGAGAAGTTTATCCATACATAATGAACCGTAACTGTAATCTAACCTAAGCATAGACTCTTGAAACAAGGAAATGAGTCTCAGCCAATCATAGTAGCTGAAACCCCAGGCAATCAGAAACCGAAAGCTACCAAACATAACCATATAAGGTAAATGCTGACGACAGCCAATCAGGTCGTTTCTGTAGGTCACTTCCTTTCTCTGACTCTACATATCATTTGCTTATGTGGTTAGGTAGAGCATTCCAAATCATTTAGTCTGAATTGCTCCTGGATTTTTGAAAAGTTTCTTTGTTTAAACAAATTCTGCAAAATTTAGTCTGTGTAAGTTTTTCTTTTGACAAGAGGATAGAACGGAAAAGGAGTGGGGCTGTCAAAACTAAAGGCACCAGGCTGGGAATTTAGCTCAGTTGTTCCACCACCTGCCTTGTAAGTGCAAGATCCTGAGTTTGATCCCTGGTACCAAAACAAACAACAACAACAACCAAAAACCCAAAACAAACAGCCAAAAACAAACAAACAAAAACACCCAACAACGAAAGGCACCAACAAGTGGAAGATAGTGCATTAGGCTCAGAGTAGAGGCAAGAAGAAAACAGGAAAGTGAGTAACAAGTCAACTGTATGTGAAGACAGTATTATTATAGAGTGTAGGCAGACTGATGCTGTAGATTTTAGGACATACAGTAATAGATGGAGAGGAGGTTTGACTTGAATATAAGGAAGGCTGGATAGCAGCAAGTAGATTCTTAGCTAAAACAACTGCCACAGATAAAATTTTCCAGATGGTATACTTATCTCAAAATTTATTAAAACTCAGTAGGAAAAAAAATCTTAAAACTGTCCCAAAAGGCATAATACTTAGGCAAATAGACATCTTATGTTCTCAGCATGTCTTCAAGTTAATATGTATTTTAATTCATTCCAATAAAAATACCAAAAACATCTTCCACAGACATGGAAGCCTCCCCCTCCTGCCTTGTACCATCTTTGAGAACTAGAGAAAATGATCGCAAAGTTAAAAAAAAAAAAATCAAGAGTAGTCAAGAAGCTCCTGAATAAGCACAGCGCAAGCACTGGTGGATATTTATTAAATTTATAAAACATTGCATGGAATTATTTTTATAGCATAATATTGGAAACCACCCCAAATCTCATCATTAGCAAACTGATTAAATAATGTTTGCTACACGAATTACTAGGCAATCATGTGAAGAAAATGGAAGATTTATATGTAGTAAAAGAAGATATTTCCAGAATGGTATTCAGTGAAAAAGTACATTTATTATGCTAATTTTTATATGTATAAGAAAAGTGGGAAAAAAATAAGGACAACTGCAAAGAAATGTTGAATTTCATACAGTATTTTGATAGTATTATAAATTACGTTGGTTTATGTTTAATGTAGCATAAAGCAAATAAGTATATATCTCAATGTTAATGAAAGAATAAGATACTGAAATAAAGTAAAGGGTGAAGTATAAAAATAAAATATAAAATAAAATAAAGGGTGAAAACACCTGCATTTTTTTGTTTTTGTTTTTGTTTTTTGGTATTGGAGATCAAACTCATGTCCTTGTGCTTGCGAGGCAGGCACCGAAACACTGAGCTAAATCCCCAGCCCACACCTGCATTGTTAAACTTGAATCTTAAACACGGACATGAACCAATTTTTTAAATGTCTAAATTTTGCATTGGTTCACACAAAAAGCTTAGGAACAATACCTTTGTAACAATGACCACCATTACACCTAGATTTTACTTTCTAAACACCTTCTTCGAGAGGCCAAAATAAGGCTTTTCCAGGAAACTGCTAATCCAGATCTAGATCAGGAAAAGTACAAAATGAGCCTAGCATATCTTGATTACCTAAAAAGCAAAAACTTTCTCAGAGATAATGAGGCATGTTAACCTGAAAGCCATCTTGAAGTGGCTTTCTATGGTCAACTTCAGTTCATGATAAGCTTTGAAGGGAGCACTAGCTGTGATGATCCGAACATGCTGAATAAGATAGAAAACTGAGAGAAAAAAAATTAAAACTTGCTGCTAGTAAAGCCAATATGATGCCAACTTCTTAGTCTAAAAGTTAATACCTAAAAGGAAGAACTAAACACTTGCTTTGCTTTTCTAAAAAGAAGCTAGTTTATTAATTATAGAAATCTCTTCTCTACTGAAAAATACTGATTAGAAATGTGGAAGGAAAAACAGAATTTAGAAATCACCATTTGGAGGGCCCCGTAAAATCATAAATGCAGGCTCCTGTAAGCAACAGGTCATAAAACCATTAGGTGACAAGTTGATATGGAGCAGAAAGATGTTCACGTAGTACCAAAATTCAACCCACAGATAACACATTAATTCCAAAGAGAGAGAAAGGATTTGAATCATTTTGGCATCATTAACAGTAAGACAAATTACCTATCTTGCATATCTTCTGAAACAATGCATTATGAAATATGGAGTGCCACCTATGAAATATTCTTGCAAAAATGTTTGAATTTGAACCTAGCTGATCCTTCAGAAATAACTTTTGCTCTGAAGAAAATAAATGAATAAAGGAAAAGACAAATGATACCAAAATGAAACAACATGACAAATCCAGAATTTGAGACAGTTTATGAAGCAGTGGATTGTTCTCTTTGTAAAAGGCATAATAATTAAAAATGAAAACGTTTCAAGTAGGGAGATTATTATATATTTTAAAAGACCAAAGAGATACTGGAACTAAATGTATAAATATGATGAAGTCCTGAATCACTGAAAAACAAAAGACATTTGGGGAAATTTGCATATTGACTGGAGTTAGGTTATATGGCAAAATTTATGTTAATTGTCCTGAGTGAGATAATCATGTTGAAGAATGTCAGAGATTGTCTATGTTTAGGAGATTCCTGTAAAGTATTTAAATGTAAATAGGCATGCTGTGTGCAAATGCCTTTAAAATGGTTCAGCCAAAATTAAGAGGGCAAATAAAGCAAAGATTATAAAATGTTTTCGTTCCAATACATTAACATTTGTATATATTTGAAATGTTTAGGTAGAGAATTTGAAAATAAAAGGAAAAGACCGATCACCAAGTTTCTCAATTGGGCCAGTGTTTCAATAACTTACCCAGAAAAAAATAAAGCATAATAAAACCTGGGAGTGAAGGTAAAGTTGATAGACCGAAGCATCAGATCCTAGTTGAGGAAGAAGGGCTTTTCTCTTCCACGTTTTCCCTTTGCTTAAATTTCTTCTAGTCCTGTGACTCCAGGTGAGAGACTATGGAAGGCCACATTAGGCTGTGGAGGTAGAGGAAAAGTCAGGAGGCACTAAGAGGTCTTTTGACCTTGAATTGAGACCTATGGTTTAACTTAGGTCTCCAGAACCAACATTTTCAATCTTAGCTTATTAGACAGATTTAAGGGGCATTTAAGAGCAAATCTTTAAAACTTGGTAATGTGTTCAGGAAGAAAGCGTCAACAATAATCTCCATTTTCTGAAGCATTCAGTTGGATAAATTGTGGAGCCATTATGGATGTACCTTGACCCTCCAGATGCATAAACAAATAATAAATAAGCTCAACAAACAAACACATGAACTAAGGAGATTTAAAATGAGATGTAAAACTGAGTATTACATTTCCTGAAACTAGATGATAAGATTCTATTCTACAATTTTAGATAGAAGTTTGAAATGCAATGCCACTAGTAATTAGGGAAATGCAAATTAAAATCATGATAAAACACCATTGCATACCTATTAGATTGATTAAAAATTAATGATGATATTAAGAAAAGGCAATGCTTGCCACACTGTGGAGCAACTGGACCTCCCATATGCTGCTAGTAGGAATGGTATAGACACTTGGGAAAACAATTTGGTTTGGAAAGCAATTGGCTATTGTCTCTAAAATTGAAACACACCGCAGATGAACAGTCCATTCCTGGGCATTTCTCCAAAAGAAATAAAAGCATATTTGCACAAAATCTATAAGCATATGTTTATTTTGATTTTTGTTTAGAATTTCCCAACACTGGAAATAAATCTCATTCCCAAATCTCATTTCTTTTCATACCAGGAGTTGAACTCAGGACCTTCTGCTTTCCAGGCAGGCGTGGTGGCACCACTGGGCTACCTCCCCAGCCCTTCAAATCTTTAACTGATGAATGGCTAAGTAAATGTAATGTGTCTATGCAGTGGTGGTGAACCTATGGACATGTGTGTTATTTGTTTATCTTTTAAGCAAAAGATGTTAATGTATGAGCTGTTTTTTCTAAACTAAAAGCTCAACATTCAGGTTTAACTGCAGAGATGGCACTTTGCCATAAATAAGTGGGTTTGGGGTTGCAGTTTGAGCATTTGTCTCTAAAAAGTTTGCCATCACTGGTACAAGGCAACACACGTCAGCAATAAAAAGGAATGAAGTACTCACCCAGGCAACAACTTGAATAAACATGTGTCCATATAATAGAATACTAGTAAACAATAAGAAGAAATAAGCACCCCTCCACACACTCATGTGCTTTGTAAAACACTATACAAATTTTAAAAAAGAGCCAAACTTTTTAAAAAAGCTACCTAATGTATAACTTCATTTTCATGACATTCTAGAAAAGACAAAACTATAATACCAGTGGGTAGGGGTAAAGTTGACTGTAACAATGCACGAGAGAATATTTTTTGTCCTAGAGGAGACAGGGTGAGTGATGAAACTCTTTAATACCTTGATTATGATTGTGGTCGCCACACGACATACATTTGTCAAAACTCATGGAACTGCCCATTTTTAAAGAGTGAATTTTCCATGTGTAAATTATATTCAATACCTTTAAAATGTTTAAAATGCAACTAGCCATGACTGACAACACTGGGCTAATGCCCAGTGATATTTAAAATGAGGTCGATTGGATACAACTACTGGAGGCTGCTTATGCGGCCTTCCTCATTTTGGAGAAGGATGCTTAGAACTGTGGAGTGTTAGAGCCTTATGGAGTAGGAAGAGAAAAGTCTGCAAGCTCCTTTGGTGAAGCTTGTTCCTGTGGCTAAGGCAAACTCTTTCAGTTCATGGCTCAAGTGTCGATAAAACTATTCAGTTAGATTCATTCATAGGAAAATGAATAGATATTAGGATATACTCCTAAGTGAAATAAATGTCACACATGTAAATACCGAATTGTTTCTCTGGTGTAAAAAACTGTAATAGTACATAGGATCCTAATGAGATAAATGACAATGTGAAATAGGAAGAAAAGTGCTAAAGGTGTAGGGAAAGTGGGAAGGGTAGGGGAAAGGGAATAAGGGAAAAGAAAAAATATGAGAAAATGAAAAAATGGAAATAAAGTGTTTGCAAACAGGTAGGGGAGAAGTGGGTGAAGGGAGGGCAGGGACAAGGGGAAAAAATGAGAACCAAGGCTTGTCATATAGAGGTACAAGATCCCAATAATGAATGTAACTGTACTGTGTACCTAAAATGTACCAATAAACTCAATTTAAAAAATAAAACTATTCATTTGCTGGTGTTTGTTTCTAAGTGTGCAATTTCTCAGCAGTATTATTGTCAAGCCCAGTCTGGATCCCTTAGGTTTTGCATTCATCAAATCTTCAATAAATTCTTTTTCTTACTTGCCAGTCAAATTATTCCAAGGCCAAAACTAAATGTTATAGGTGCTGTACATTGAAGCTTCTAGCTGAGTATGGTTCAAGTGGAAAGCCTCTTGAGACCCTAGCCTAAAACTACTTCCTGGATGTCCCTACACACACAGGGTGCTGGGACATGGTGGGAGGACTAGAGCACAGAGTCTGGAATGTTTCATCCTGGCCACATCACTGATCTGCTTTGTCTCCTCAGTGTCTCATTGGATAGGCTCAGTTTTCCCATTTGTCCAATGGAAATATCACTTGTCCAATGGAAATATGAGTTGTTTTACACAACAAAGCATATTTTGTAAATGATTTGTAACCTGAAAGCTTTTATTATTTTTTTTAATGCAAGAAAGCAAAGTCCCATGCACCAATTCCCTTAGATGCATCACTGGGCTCCCTCAGTTCTCCGCTGGAGTGTTCTGATTCATTGTTCTGCTATTTTTACATCTGCGACATGATACCACTGCCTCCTCTGAGTGCCCACAGTTCCCATTAATGCAGCCCCTAACAATGGCTTGAATGAAAGAGGTAAGAGAAGAGGCCAGAGGGTCTCTGGAAAGAAAGGAAGCTTGTAGCTTTTCAAGTTCAATGAGGCTTAGGAGGTTGGAAGGCTCTCCAAATAAAAGCTTGTTTAAAAGAACACTGAGGACTCAAAGCCTGATCTTTTCCCAGACCCCTGACCACTTTCAGCCATCCCAGGCAAGCGTATGTTTACCCATGTCTCTAGCTCCCTTCTCCAGTCATTATTCCACTCGCAAGCCTGGATCCCGGAATCTGTGATGACACAAATGGAATTACTTGGAAGGTCTGTTGGGGTCAGCCCTCGGAACTCTGAGCAGCAGGTGCAGTCCAAGCCTCTATTCCCAGCCCCTGGGACTTGATAAATGCAAATGCTAGGGCCATCAGGCCAGGGACAATAGACAGGCTTAATCCCCCCATGCAATTGGAGCCTTCCCCCTTGGCAAAAACCAAACTCCAGGTGGAGCATCCACAGAATAGAGACCTTCCTGCACAAGCCAGGGATTCTTTCTCCTCCAGGAGCAGGCACCAAAGGAACAAGGCACGAAGCCCTGGGAGGAACTTATCTAGCTGTGTTGGCTCAGTCTGGGGCTACAGAAGCCGCTAAAAAATACTCACTTTCTGGGGGATGTTTCTACTAACTGGAGAAAATAGGAGCGAACCCTTGGGGACTTGATAAGATTGATTTTGGCTGTGTATTGGAAATGCACCAAAAGTCAGCCACTAGGAGGCATTCAATTATTATTTGTTTTATCTAAGCACAGGACTTGATAACCCTCAGTTCTTATGGTACTGCATTTGGCTTCGGGTTCCTAGGGCTTCTCACTTTCTTGTTAGTCATGGAGATAGTGTTTGTAATCCCTCGCAAGGTTCAGAACGGAAGGAAAATGGTTTCTGCCTGTCCCAAACATTTGGGGTAAGTTTCCACCTCCATCACCTACAGGATCAGAAAGAGGACAGAAACCTTTCTCTTTTTTAAATTTGCTTTTTACCAAGCGAATTGGGTGGGCCAGTCACTACAGGAGACACTGGGGTGCAAAGGTGGAAAATGCATGGTCCAAAATATTCAAAAACTATGTTGCCTTTTTCAGGCTTCTCTCTTGCCCAACATAGCCCCTAAACCTTCAAAGATGTACACTTTACTCTTTGGGGAGAAAAAAATAAAAAATACTTTCTTGGGAAAAGGATGAAGTGCAGCCAGCACACAAATTAGGGAGTTTATGAAGGTGTAGTCTCACATTAATTTTGCTGATATTTCTAGATCTTTGTCTTCTGCTTTCCAGACACTTTAGGGAGCTAGTTCACTTACTGAAGTGACATGTTCACTGTTTGTGCATCAGGGGAAGACCTCTTTCCCAATATTTTCCTTTGATGCTGGAACTGAAGTTTTCCTGGAATCAGTTGTCTGCTTCTGGGTAATGCAGCTCCCTTTAGAACTGGAAGAAGCAGTCTTAGGCCAACACTGAGGTTCTTCTAGGTCTGAGATTTGGACTCTGGAAAGGTAGTGTAATGGTCTTGTTTAGTTCCACAGTACGTATTTAAAGTGTTTTGCTTGTGATTTTGTTTTACCCAGGCACAGAAACAGAGCTCTTTATGTATAGTAGGATTCGATCTATGCCTCTTGAGCTACAAACCTAAGAAATGCTTCCTTATGCTCTTTTGCATTGCTTCCTTTCTCATCCCTGGAATGTCTTGATTCTTAAATGTGATTGGTCTAATCTTGGCCAGAGAAAGCTCTGGGGTTGCCTGACCTCTGGGGCCTTGCTTGGGGACACGCTGACTCCCTTCTGGACCACCTGTCTGTGTTCAGCTTTCAGCCAGTCCAGTTACCTCGTGCCCGAGATGGACAGGACTGTGACACTCCACAAAACTTCTCTTCCTTCCACAAGAAGCTATAGAGAGATGCCAGGAGTCACAGCCCATTTGCCCTCCTACTATCGGGAGAATCTGGTTCATTATCTTCTAATGTTTTCAGATTCAAATTATCATGTAAATTAGAGATAGGAAATCACCATTAGGTCATTTTTCCAATCCTCTCAGGGACTGAAGTGGGATCAATGTATGTTCTCCAGTTCTTTGTTCTCCCTTGTGTTAAATAATGTAAGGAATATGCCTTCTATTCTTGAGAGAGTATTACATAGTCTAATAGATTTTCACAGCAGAGAAGGCCTTTCATCTTTGGCCCCAAATTTCCTTTCTTTAAATGTATTTCATGACTTCATTCCTTGGATCTCCCTTTACTACAGCCTTTCCTTTTGGGGTTTAGGCCCTAAAGATATATTTACTAGAATTGGTTTCTGAGCAAGACTTGGGAGCCCAGCCTGCCCAAACTAAGGGAAGCCTGCCTGAACTAAGTCTAACCTAATCGAATCATTTCTTCCCAGCAAATGGAAAATATTATAGACACAGAGAGAGGAGCCATGCAGACCCAGTTCCCAGTGGCATTGTGGGTCAGAGATTACATTCACATTTTTCTCTAGATCTTTTATACTTCAAACAATTTAAGTTGTTCAGTACTATTCCATTGAGCCTCAGAAATATCTCTTTTTCTTTCTGTGTTTCACACTCACATTCTTCTACTCCAATACCCCCTGTCTCCATCTGGTAATAAAGGTGGCCATGGAGACCTGAAGGGTCTTAGAGGTTGGTTTCTTAAACTGTAAGGAGAAATTTTCCCATGTAGATCTCATAATCTGTAGCCTTTTCTGTCCCAGTCCAGAGACCAGTGTTAGAAAACTGTGACAATTCTATTTTACAGCTCTTACTTGGCTTTTATTTGAAATTCTAGAATCAGGCAGCAGTCAGGACCAAAAATTGTTTAGGATGCTTTATATGCTCAGGTTATGTTAATAGCCAGGGAAAAGGAAATGCCCTGCAGAAGGCAGAAGTAAGGGGCACAGAGAGCTCTAGGGTAAAGCTTCTCCTTGAATTTATCTGAACCTGTTTAGATCAGTTGGCCACCTATGGTTGGTCAGAGTTCTGCTGCTGTGATTGGCTGAGACTCAACTATGTGTTACTACAGTAGGTTGCCCTGGGTCCATTTACATATAAAATTCGGTTCCTTAGGTATGGAAACATCTTTAGACCAAACTTAAAATATCTGCAGAGACAGGGTACTTGTTGACAAGAGTTCTGAGGCAGTGCAGAATGGAGATATGAGGAGTGTGGGTGTGTGTGTATGTCTGCCTGTGTGGTCTCTCTCCCTCTTCTGCAATCACTCAGATTCAGTCATGGGGCTTCTTATCTAGTCCTAATCACATCCCAAAAGCCCCACCTCTAACCATGAATAGTTGGATTAAAGTTGTCAGGCCCTCTTAAGGCCTGACAATGGAGATTAAATTTCAACACAGCAGTCTTGGGGGAAACTCAAACCATAACAAGGCAGGACCAAATTGTGTTAATGTAAAGTGTTGAGGGGCACAATTTGGATGGACTTTATTGAGAAAGCTAATTCTTTACCTTTATCACTTTAGATGTATCATATAACCCTTTGGGGTATTTTATTAGTTTTATATATAGCTGTGTCCCAAATTTAATGCCTTAAAAGGACAATGGTCATATATAATTTCAGTTTCTGTAGATCAGCAATTCAGAGGAGCCTACCTGGGCAGTATGCTGCAGGATCTCACAGTGAAATCCTGTGAAATCTCACAGGGCACTCATGTGAGGGTTTGACTGGAGTGTGGAAAATCTGCTTCCAAGGTAGCTCTCTCTTATGTTTTTTGGGTCAGTTGGTGCTACTGCTGGCAAGAGGCCGTAATCTCTTTCCACTCTATAGGATTGCTTGAACATCCTCATAACATGTGGCTGGTTCCTTCCAGAGCCAGTAATCCCAGAGAACAAGACAAAGCCATATTAACATCCTTGGCAATGGAACCTTAGACATCATGTACCATTATTTTTGCAATATCTTATTACACGAATCAGCTTTATTTATGGTGGGAAGGTTTTATGAAGACCAGTGATACCAGGAGGTAAGGATCACTGAGGATCATATATGAGGCTGCTATCTCCAGTTATGTTTGCTCATCTATGCTTAAAGATATTTCAGCTGGGTAATTTCTGACCCAAGTATTTCACCGTGATAGATTCCATGGAGACCCCTGTTCCAATAGGGGTTCTGGATTTAGATATGACACCACTTTGCCATGAGTTATAGGCCCCAAAAGACAGGTAAAAGGCGTAGGATGTCAGTCTTGGGCCCTTTAAACCAGATCACAAATGATGCTCTAGGCTTACACTTAAGTGTCACAATCCACAGCAGAAGGGTGTGGGTGAGGAAGCTGCAGGCCTTTATGGTGGACTTTGCAAGACTGAGCTAGTTGGATATTCTGACAGACCAGTGCTGTCTTCTGTATTGCTCCTGGGACTTCTCCAAGCCACATGCATACCAATGCTATCAACAGGAAAATGCTATGAGGGGGTAGCCTGACAATGTGGCATTGTCCTGTGGGTTTTGGGATTGGGTCCAACAAATGACCTTTTATCTCCTTTGTCTTCCCCGGGCCTGTGGATATGCCACAACACAGTCTCAGGTGGGTGGGGGGGCTGTTTGGGAACACCTGCTCTCAGATTGCTCTTTGTCCTGTCTCCAAGATTTCTGTGTACCTCTCTCCACCTTTGATTGGCACTGTCCTGGCAGTGTCCTCCACACAGAATGTTGTTTTAGGGAAGTTCTCAGGGGGTTGGCTGTGGAAGTCCTTGTGAGCAGCTGTGATTTGTGGCAAAGAATGTTTTATAGTTGAATTTGCCATAGTACACCTCCTTCTGTAGCTCAGTATGAGATGGAATAATGTTGTAAAAACCCAGAGGGGAAAATAAATGGATATTGTATGTCAGCCAGGGTTAAGGGAAAAAGATTTTTCAAAGTTACAAAAACATTCCTAAGGAAATACATCATTGGATCACATATGATTTTTCAAAAAATCTGGGTTCAAGCCCTGATGTTTTACTCTGTAAGTAACTTTGGCAGGGACACAAAATCTTCCTCTTTCTTCCTCTATTAAATGGCAATTAATATCATTCTTTGCTACAGAGTTGCTGTGAGAGTCACACAGGTTTTAGGTATTCATAGGCACTTTTGAACACATTAATAGATGTGATGGCAAACCTATGGCACACATGCTACAGTGGGCTGTTTGATATCATTGAAAGCTCTAAGTTCACCATCACTGGTATAGGCTCTGTGATGAGAAACGTGGTATTGAAATCAACTAGTTGTAGATTCAAATCCAGGTTCTCCAGTTTATGTGTGACTTATTCCCATGCTTCTCAGACTTTAATGTGCACAGAGATCACTGGGGATTATGTTAAGATGAGGGTTCTAGCGTGGAAGTTCTGGAGATAGGCCCCCGAGATGTAGCACTTCAGGATGATGACAACATTCCTGGACCATACTTTGAGAAACAAGGAGTTCTGCTCCAAGCCAATGATTCCCCATCCTGGTTGCTCATCAGAATTACCTGAGAGCTGTAAGTTTCATTATCTAGTTTTCATCCTGGATCAGTTAAACCAAACTCTCTAGGGATGGAACACAGCATTAGTACTTTTGGGTTAAGACTTAGTTTATTAATCTTCAATACAAGAAACTATAGTTGGTTCTTTGTATCTGTGAGTTCTGAATCTATGGGTTCAACCAACCAGCAATCTAAAATATTGGGGAAAAACCATGTCTCTATTGACATACACAAAACTTTTTTTTTCTTGTCATTATTCCCTAAATTATACAGTATAGTAACTATTTAAATAGGATTTATATTGTAATATAAATTGTAAATAATCTAGAAATGATTTAAAGAATATGGAAAAATATCATTTAATGTAAGGTACTTGAACAGCTGAGGATTTTGATATTTATAGGAGGTCCTGGAACCAATTCCTGTGGGTAAAGAAGATGACTGTAATCATCTTTTATAGGCCTATGTTGCCATTTAAACTTTTTAGGGTTCTTCATACAATGTCTGTTATATCAAAAGCTATCAAGAATTCTATATAGAGGTTAGTCTTTTCAGCTTTAGGGGTATTTGCACATATATAACCTTACAATTCACAGAGCGCTTTTAAATATACTATTTCATTTAATTCTAAAAAGAAACCCTACAAAATAGTTATATTTTCTGGACTCTGGTGCATAGGTTGAATGAGTTCCTGGATAGGAAATGAGGTAGCTGAAACTGGAATCTAAGTTGCCTCACTTGTTTCAATGAACAACTCTGTGACCTGCAAACCTCTTTCCTGGGATATACACCTGACTAAATATACTCTTGCCACAAAGGTGCCATCTGCTACTGGATTTTGTTCACCTGGCATCACTCTGTGCCCCAGGTACTAAAGAATGGGCTACAAATGGAGTTCCATTTGTAAAGAGATAATGGAACTCTGAATGTACAACTATGAAAAAGAGTGTTTAACTTTACTTCTCATTTATCTCATTGATCACCAGTATAGGATGACTGTAGGGTGAAGCAAAGAGAAACGAACCTCTGAGGGGTGGGGGCCTCCCTGTTGCTCCTCAGTTTAAAAATGTGTCAACAGCCGTTTTTTGCAAACTGAGCACCCTATGTCCCCTCAGTCTTGATCCTTCCCTTTCTTCACGTTCTCCTTTTGAAAGAGTTAAAGTTTTGTTTTGATTTTTTTTAAGTAAACCTTACAGGACAGTCATCCCTCTTCACTGGAATACTGACATATTTTTTTTTTTAAATTCCTAAAAGAGGATGTGGTCCCTGTTTGTTCCAGGGCTCAGGTTAGCCATGGAATTAATGAATAGAAATAACCTACGTTGTAAAAATCTGAAAGTGAGCTACTCAGATGGATAATTTCAATCTGTATTTTTAAAAGTGCCTGAACGTTGCAGGTGACAATTTCATTGGCTCTCACAGAAGGCTGATATGGGCCACTTTAAGATGCTCTCAAGGGATTTAAGGATTGCCACACTGGAATGCTGCCCTTTCCTGTTTCTAGCCTGATAATTGTGTGAAATGGCTTTGGGGGAAAAATATCCTCTGTTTGGCAACTGCACCAAATAATGGATAGAAAACAGTGCTTTGAATGTAAAGGATGCTATTTGAGAATTAATAGAGACTAAGAGAGTTCTTATTTATTTTGAAAATGGGAATTAAATGGAAATATTTGTATTATTTAAGAAGCCACTGGCACACATGGTGGAATTTACCATCTAGTTGCTGACTTCCTAAAGTGTGTTTACTTTCCTATCATAGGCTTAGGATAATGATTCCAGAGTTAAAGAGGCTGCTAAATTCTTCTTAGAGATCATTCTTATTATGAAAATAACAGTTCTTCTAAGTTTGGAGAGATATTAGGACACTTTGGATGTTCTCTTTTGTTTTGGCTAAGTCACCAGAATAGTCACATAGTCAACTACTAGATATTTTAGTTATATGAGGAATAGTTTCTCCATGTTTTAGATAGATAGAACAATTTTTTCCCCTGGTAGCAAAATTTTCTGAGAAGAGAGGGACAATTCTTACTCCTTTGATATATGGCTTCAGTCATTACAACATCCTGATGAGTTAAAGTTGCCCAGCTGAGGTCAGTTGTCAGAGAAAAAGTGTTTTGGTCCCAGAGAGGAAATTATCATAACCATCAGGGTGTTATTGGCTGCTGATACCTAGCTTACTAGTAGGAACCCAGATCCTTATGAGAAAACTGGTTCTGGACTCATAGTGAAGTAACTTCTGCTGAGAAGTTAGTATATCTTTGAGGAAATGAGTGCATACTTTCTGTACTTGTTTGCATTTGTAGATTTGTCATAAAAGTGCAGTAGAGTTAGGAGTCCAGATCTGCTTTGTGAGAGTCATCTGGACTGAGCATTGCTTCTCTTCAAAGCCTGAGGGCGGCATCTGCTATGGTGTGAATGTCCTCTCCAAAAGTCATGTTGAAATTTAGTGAATATAGTAATGGAATTGGGAGATGGAACCTTTAAGAGAAGTTGAGGTCATGGGAGCTCTGCCCCCATAGGTAGATTAATGCTGTTATTGCCAGAGTGGTTAGTGAAAACCCCTTCCGCTCTCTAGCTTGCCATAATTTTCCTCTTCTCTCCTTTATTTTTCTCATGGTGTGATGCCTTCTACCATGTTATGATGCAGCAGGAATGTACCGGTGGGATACAGCTTCTTAATCTTTTACTTATCAGCATATGGAACTTCTTTACAAATCACCAGGTCTCAAGTAATCTGTTATAGACACAGAAAATGGACTAAGCCAGACATCTAAACATTAATCTAACACAAGGCTCTTTGGTGAACTTTCAGGCAATGGATTTCTCACTGGTGAGGCGAACTATGAACCCACAAACTCTTTTGCAGTAGGCAAGATTCCTCATGAAATTTTGGACTTACCATGGGAAGGAGAGAAAAACATACTTTCATTTTGTATGATAAGGCCTGGGAGTCATAATGTGAACAGTAAGAAATACTATCTGCAGTTGCACCTTAAGCTGGTAAAGTGGGACATATCAATTATCCTCGCCTGGAGTAGCCAGATTTCCCAAAGGTGTGCTTAATCAAGAAAGTGTAGCACTCTTTCTCACTAGCCTTCCAGCATCTTTTCACTTGCAGTTTTCCAACAGCACTGGCTTTCAAATATTGACCAACACCAAATATTGAGTGCCAGGCATTCTGATGCCTGGGATATGTTGGTGTATAAAGACAAAAAACAGAAAGCTATAATTTCTGCCTCTATGGAGTTTATGCTGTAATAGGAAGAAAGATATAATAAAACAATAAATAAGCAAATTACATACTGTATAGCAGTTCTCTTGTACTGATGGTGAATATATTCCAAGACACACAGTAGATGCTTGAAATTGAATTCAATGAACCACAGTCAGTACTTTATAACATAGTACTGACCCCTATATATATCATGTGTTTTTTTAAATGTATCTACATATCTGTGATGACATTTAATTTATAAATTAGGGACACTGAGATCAACAAAACTTGTAATAAAATAAAACAATCGTAGCAATCTATAGTAATAAGTGCTGTGTGAATGTAGTCTTTCCTTGGAAAAGACAGTATTACCCAACTCATGCTTTTTGTGATGATATGAGATGCAGCTGTGCCTGCGGGATGACATGAAGTGGGCAAGTGAGGTATGCTGTGTGCTATAGTGCTAGGCTGCTACATGAGAGTTACCTGAATACGAGCACTGCAACATCCTGACAGTCAATCTGATAACCCAGATGGATGCTAAGTGACTAACAGGTGGGCAGCATGCGTACGGTGGAGATGCTGGGCAAAGGATGGTTCGCATCCTGGGCAGGTCCCAGTGAGATGGCAGAAGTTTACATCATGCTACTCACAACGGCAGGCAATTTACAACTTATGAAGTGTTTAACTGTGAAACTTTCCATTGGATGTTTTCAGACGGCAGTTGACCCCAGGTAACTGAAACCACAGACAGTAAAACCTCAGATACTGCAGTGTGTTGGGAGGGACTAGTGCTGCAGAAAAACAGAACTTAGCTAACGTAACTTAACATACTGCAGGTTTTAAAAGGGACAGGGCTTCACTGACAAGGTGAGCAGAGTCTTGAAAGAGGAGTGCGAAGACTGGAAGAGACAGTTTAGGGAGAAAACCCAGGCAAAACCCTTTGATTAGAGTGTTAGAAATATTCAGTAAACAACATGATGGTGGCCGGTGTGGCTGGGGTAAAGGAAAGGGGAGAAGGAGCAGGCGATGAATGATGAGGCCAGGGCCAGGGGGAGGATAGAGGGGGACAGGCCAGGCAAAACTTTGGAGATCATCGTACAGTGTTGGGTTTTCTTTGCTTAAAGTAGCCACTGGAAGATTTTGGGCAGAGAAGTGACATACTCTGACATATTTTAATACCATCCTGTGCCACTCACACTATGAGGTTATTGCGCTTATAATGAAATGTGGAGGGTGGTGGGGAGAAGGGCAGAAGCCAGAAGACCAGGCAGAGGTTACTGTCGTGTTACTATGAGAGATGATGGTGGTCTGGACAGAGTAGCTGTGATGGAGGTGGTGAGAATCTGGTTCTAACTATGTGTGCACCAGCTGTCAGTGCCTCCCCTGTTCCTCAGACCTTATCCTCAGGATGCAGCAGACCGTTTCTAACTACTTACATCAGTGTCCTTGTGCCTGAGGGCTTTTCCTGTGACTCAAATAGCCTTGCCCATGGTGCCTTGCTACAACTGCCATCCAAGAACTCATGGAGTATTGATTTATTGTCCTGGAACTCTGCCCAGCACTGCTGAACACTTGACGGAAGTGGTGAATGAGGTGAGTCCAGATCCATAGAATCACTACATGACCTCACCAGGCCCGATGGAACAGTACATCCCAGCTGAGAGATGACAGTTTGTTACTGCTCTGCACTTGCTTCTCAATTTGGCCATTTCTAACATTCCTTCTCCCATGGTGGTGTCGTTCTGAGTGAAGTCTGGGTCCAGGGATTCAGAGTGGGACCCAAGACAGCTTCACTCATGTCTGAGCTGTCCTGCAGGGCTCCCCATTCAAGTGGACTTTATTCTTGGTCCATTGTTTGGCTGTTATATTCTTGTATTAAATTTCTTAATGTTATACTTGAATTTGCGTCTTCTGACTGACCTTCATGAGACAATGGAACATGCTCATGAGCAGAGGCGACACAAGCCATCTACCTCATATCTATGTAGAGCATTTGTCACTCCCTGTGTGCATCTGGGCCCAGAAAAACTAAAGGCAAGGGCAAAGAAGATGTGCTCACTCTTGAGCCGTCAAGAAAACTAACAGCTTTGGGAGACCACACTTTCCATTCCAGCCAGAGCTTGCTGTACACATAGAAAGGAGATAGTGATCTGTTAAGAAATGTGGACAACCAAGAAAGCCTGTCATAGACTTTCTTATTTATATTACTTCTCAGCGTTAACCAAAAGCATATGCAGAAAATGATGATACAAAAATGAAAGAAACAGTTCCTTTGCTTCTCAGTCTTTCCTTACTCATTAAAAATAAAGAGTGTCAGTAAAAATGTTCAGACATCAAGAAATAAAAAATAGTTGAATCCCTGGGCACAGTGGCACATCTATAATCCCAGCTACTTGGGAGGCTGGAGTGGGAGGATCAAAAGCTTGAGGTCAGCCTGGGCAATTTAGGGAGATTCTGTCTCAAAATAAAAGTTAAAATGTTGGGATGTGGCTCACTGCTTACCATACAGAAGGCCCTGGTACTAAAACAACAATAACAACAACAAAACAGCTGAGTTATTTTTGTGCAGTGCATCCATTCTATACATTCTATGCGCACGTGCATAGACAAGTTATGAAATATGTATAATTTTGGTGATTCCACATAAGAGTCTTTACATTTGCATTTAAAACTGACATTTCACAATGTAACAAATGGCAAAAAAAAACCCTCATAATTTAAAAGCTTAAACAGCAAATTTAAAAATGGCATCATGACAAATTGGAAGAGGCTGCAGGAGAAAAGGAAGCTACTTTTCTCCTGATTTTGAACAGGAAAACACAGCTAGAGTTTTAGTAAGCACTCAGTTGAAGACAATTTTCCATCTCCCCCTTCCCTTCTAGTGGGTTTAAGTTTGTGGCATTTGTCATTCTACTGGATCTAAGGGACAGAGGTGATCAGGGCAAGGAAAGTATTGCCTTGACTCTCCTGCCACTCCTCCCCATCTGGGCCAGTAAATCCTGCTATTGCATGGTGATAATGGGCCTTTGGTGCTGTGGTGGGGCTGGGAAGCTTTTTTTTTCCACTTTGTATTTAGGCCCTGAAAATTAGTAGCTGGCCTGGGGGGAGGGGTAGAAAGTCAGCTATGAACAAAAGAGTCCCTTCAGGGCCCCACTACTCACCCTCCCTCCAGCTCCAACGAGCTCAGGGGCCCTCGACACAGTCTTCCAAGTTGTGACAGCGATCGCTGCTTCTAGTGGAATATGTGACATGGGAGAAGATGCCAGAACTTTAACTCCTGCCTGCCTGACTGTTTCCATACCAGCCAGGCTACAGTCAGAGAATGATAATGAGCAGTTCCCTTCTGAGGATGAGCTAAGTACAGGCAGGAAGAGTAATCATTAGCAGCTCTCTTGTGGATACATGAAGACCAGTGAAAATGTCTGCAGACAAGTAATTTGGCTGGGCGTGTTTTGACAATAAACTCAAACCAGACAGAAGGCAGTAGGGAGGGGAGGGAGAATAAGGAGGAAGAAACTATGAAGTTGACAGAAGAAAATAACTGGGCTTCTTCATGCTCACTGGCCAAAGCCATGAACTGTAAAGAGCCGATGCCTCTATAGAGATGTATGGGATAATGCAAGAAGCACTTGATCCCTGAACTATTCCAGGCAGATCTACAGCCTTGCTGAGTCTTCGTTGGAGTCCGTATAAGATTTCCATGAACCAGAGTTTATCCTCATGCTCATGGTAGAGTGCTGTAAAGAGACAGTAGAGCTTTAGCTATACCTTTCCAGCCTACCTCGACTGGAAAGTTCCCAGGGTAATAACCAAATGGGCAGGTGAGAAAAGGAGAAGAGCTGTTGCCTAGGCAAGGACTGGGGTGGGTCAGGTCCAAACTATGGGCCCCTTGGACACCACCATAATTCCCGAAGACTTCGAGTTCATTACATTTTGAACTCTAGTTGTCTGGGGTAATTATCTACTTTTGAAAATCCCAGGTTTATCAAGGATGATAAGACATGATGCTCTGGCACAACGGGGTTGGTCAAAGTGGAACTGAGGAATGTAAGCTAACATTTTCTATCTAGGTTACAACGTGACAGGCAGCTCCTGATCCTTATCCTTAGAAACATTATTTACAAAGGTGTCTGCCAGCCTTTGCACAAGACTTGGCTTCCTATGGAGCCTGGATTATCCTTTAGCTTGTGCTCTTTATTTCTGTAAGTATCATTTTCAAAGTAGAGATTTGAAGCTCATAGATCAGAATCTATCATTCTAATAGTGTTCACTAAGCTTCTGCTCCTCATTAGAAAGTTTCTTTTTTCAAGACTGTGGTTCACAAAGCAATCTGACATAGCCTTTGTCATGGAGCAACATTGACCATTTCTTTCATTAGTGATCCTTTAAGAGTAAAAAATCAATTTAATTTAAGTTCTTCCTAGCAAAAGAAGTTGAATAATAAGTAGCGACATTTTGACAGGTAGGGTTGGATTAGAATGGGACACAAACCATTGTACACTTATGACCTTTTTTCATACCCCACAAGAACTAATTTTTATCCTCAAGGAGATAATACTGTCCCCAGTGAGATGGTATGCCATGAAGGACCCGTTGGATGATCCAACTGAAGAGATGAGCAAGGAGGCCAAATAGTCCAACAGTCCAATGACAAAAGCCTGAAGTTTGGGATCAGATTGCCTGAAGTCTCTTTGACCTCTGCTTGGCTTATGTGATTCTAATCTTCAGTTTCCTCACTTGCAAAATGGTCTAATAATGGTTCATTCCTCGTAGTGTTCCTTGAGAATCAAATAGGATAATGGCAGGAAAGAAGCACTACATAAATACTATTTTTTATAAATGGTAGTTTGGAACGAAATATTAGTAATCTATTGCTACATGCTAGGTTACCCAAATTTAGCAGTTGAAAGCAGCAAATGTCATCTCGCCCATTTTTCAGGATAAGGAATCTAGGACCAGCTTAGCCTGTGGTTCTGGCTCAGAGTCTCTCATTAGTTGAAGTCCAATGTCTTGAGCTTGGAAACCATTTCTTGACAGTGCTGGTGTATAGTCTAAGTTATATAAGAAACAGTACAATGAAAACTCAGTCTCAAAATATATATCTTGAGCTGTGTCTGATGGCACATACCTGTAATTCCAGTACTCGGGAGGCTAAGGCAAGAGGATTGCTTCAGCGGCCTGGGCTTCATAGTGAGTTCCAGGGCAGTCTGAACTGAACTACATAGTGAGACCCTGTCACTCAAAACAATTTCAATATATATATATAACCTCAACACATATAATTTGATTTCCATATTTACCCTAAAGATATAGTGATCAAGACAGTCTGGGTAATGGTGTAAAGTTAGAAACATGGGTCAGTGAAACAGAACATACAGTTCAGAAATAAACAAAATCATAGGTGGCCAAGAGATATTAAATGAAATTACCAAGGTAGCTATCACTGGGGAAAGATAGTATTTTTGATAAATGACGCTGGACCAACTGTCTATCAATATGCCATTAGATAGATAAATAAATAGACAATACATAATAGATAGATAGATGGACAAGTCTCAACAGTTACTTCGCACCACATTTAAAAATTAGATCTAAAATAAATCAAATAATTAAATAAAAGAAGTGCTAAAACTAAAAGTTTAGGGGAAAAGGAGGAGAGAATCTTTGTGCCTGTTCAACACAGCTTTATAGAGTACGAATCATATAAAATAGTACACAAATAATTTGACTTCGTCATGATTTAAACATTTGTTCCTGTAAACACATGTGAAGAACATGAAAAGACCAGACAAAGGCTTGCTTTTTATTTTTGTAACATTTACATATTCATACACTGCTGGAAGGAATGTAAAAGGGAATAGCTACTTTGGAAAACAATGAGTTTCTTACCAAGATTGGCACGCATCTACAACTCCACTCAGCAGCTCCTCCCTCAGATGTCTCCCAAGAGAAGTCAAAATATGTGTACACACAAAGATGTGAAGGTTTAATAGGTAGGAGCCCCAAACTGGAAACAACCAAATGTCCACCAAGGTATCAGTGAAAAGACGAAATTGTGAGAATGAGTACCCCAGTGTCGATTAGGCTTGAGGTGTGGTCCACCTCATCTCCTCGGGGTTCTCAGAGGGATGAAGGCCCAGCTCCTCTCAGTAGTGGCTTATTCATCAGCAGCTGCACATTGGCTCCTTTCCCTATCTGGTCTCCTGCCCCTCAGCCCCATCGCCCGCCTGGATCACTTCCAAAAGGACTACTTGCACTTGGACCCTTGTTCAGGGTCTGGGGCAACTAAGCCCAAGACAGTTCTACTTTTTGGGAGTTTCAGTTCAATTTGAAAGTATGAGCACAGTGGTACACACCTGTAATTCCAGGGAGGCTGAGG
Source organism: Fukomys damarensis (assembly GCF_012274545.1). Taxonomy (NCBI): domain Eukaryota; kingdom Metazoa; phylum Chordata; class Mammalia; order Rodentia; family Bathyergidae; genus Fukomys; species Fukomys damarensis. Next base: position 3,468,736 of record NW_022900925.1, read on the forward strand.
CAGGAGGCTCATAAATTCCGGACCAGCTTGGGCAACTTAGTGAAATCCTATCTCAAAATGCATAATAATCTTTTAAAGTCTGGGGACATAGTGCTTTGGGTTCAATCTCTAGTATTGAAAAAAACAAAAACAAAAACAAAAAACAAAAACCACAAACACAAAAACCCACAAAATTCAATCTTACAGCTATTCCTAAAGGAAATTTCTTGGTGGCTTTTTATTTTTTTGGTGTGTGGCTTTGTTCACAATAAGGCCTGAAATGTCAAGGTGATATGCAGAGCAGTAATTTTTAGATTTTACTCTAAACAGAAGTTTGCCACTATAAGTAGGATCTTAGGTCTATTTCCTTTTACTCTCCTACAGCAGGCAGATTAAAGCTAAAATTGGGAGGGAAGCAAGCTGTAGACTTCACTCTCCCTTGAGAAAAACAGTCTTGTTTTCCCTGCGTCTAAGTAGAGACAGATTTCATCATGAAAAAAATATTTAAAATTTGTTGAGCACCTATTGTGTATCTGACTCTACTTAGTGATAAGAGAAGAGGCGAGAGATGAAAGTGACGAATCAAAGGAAGAAAATCAAAATGGCAGCATACAAAGAGGAAGGAAATACAGTAATGACTGAAGTGTGAAAGGAGGGTCAGAGGATTGTAAGAGATACTTTAGTGAAATTTTGGAAGACTAACAGGAGCTCATCAGGTAAAGAAAAGAAAGAACATTCTAGGCAGAGGGAGTCTGTGTACAAAGGCACAAGATGCTTGAGAACACGACAGGTTCAGCCATGCAGGCTCTGCAGAATGGCTGAGGGGATTCTGTTAGGCCCAGCATAGGGGAGAGAGGAACACAGGTACAGGGCCACCTGCCTGTGAGGCAGACTTTATTCACGGAGAGCGGCATGTGTGCTCACTGAAGAAGTCATGTAAACACTTTAGTGTCCCCCAAACAGAAAAGCCAGCTCAACTTTCACACCCAGCCGAGGTGAGGTCCAGTGCTACTTTTCCATGGGAGATTCGTTCCAAGGCTGAGTATCTGAAATTGCTGATAGCACTGAACCCTATAGATGTTGTTTTTTTCCGTGTGTATATACCTATGAACAAGTTTAATTTGTAAATTAAGTACAGAAAGAGATTAGTAATAATAACTTACCATAGATATTAGCAACATAAGCATACATCTTTTTCTTTCTTTATTAAACTAATAATAACTTACCCTTTTACTTGAAAGAAGCACTTTACAGCTTCTCTTTGGCATATCTGAATTACCAGCCCTACTAGCCCTATATTTTAGGACCATTATTAATAAAATAAAAATTACTTGATATCGTAAGAGTTAATTTTATAACTGAAATGGCTACTAAGTAACTAACAGGGGGGTAACATATACAGTGTGAATACAGTGGAAAACAGGAATGATTCACATTCCTTACATTCCCAACATGACAGAGCAGGAAAATGAAATATATCATCACACTACTTCAAATTTAAAACTTATGAATTGATTATTTATAGAATTTAAAAATTAATATTCTCAGGCTGCAGTTGACCACAGGTAACTGAAACTGGAAAGCAAAATCGGGGAAAGGAGGGACTACTATGATAACCATGACTGTTTAAGAAGCAGGGGAGCCCTCTCTTTGGAACTGAAGAAGTTTGGATACGTACACATCCTGTTGCCACCCATTGTTCTCAGTCTCACCTGCACCATCTCTCTACAGAAGCTGCCACTCAAGTAGCTCTGGTTCTCATTTTCTTCTGCACAGAGAGGGGAACTCTCCAGGTTTTTAAGAATTTCCAACAAGTGACAGGATCTTGGCTGCCATTTCCTGGCATGGAAAGGACATTACTGTCCACTCTCCCTTCTTTCTGGCAATGTCAATACTTTCTTCCAGTTGGCCATGATGAGACTATAGACAGTTTTGCTTGCCAAAGTACATATTTAGGTTTATTTAGTGTTTATGCTGTTAAGGAGATTATCTTCTAAATGTTAATGTTAGGCAGACACCAGAGCTGTCCAGTGAGAGTCCTTGGCATTGGAACAGCTTTTTACAGGGATTCCACTGAGCTTGAAAGGCCTCCAACCTGGCATTTTTTTCCCATATTAAAAGGCGTCCACATATACATATCCCTTGCTCACTGAGGCACAAAGTGCCAGATAGAAGCCAGAGTTTTGGCAACTATAAATTTCTCCCCGGTCCATGTCTTCTTTAAATTGATACCAATAAAAAATATGCTTTGCTTCCTTCTATCCTTTTTACCTCTCTCATGAGCTAATCTTTATACTCAGGAATATAAAGGCAAACGGAGACAGAAGAGATGGCCCTTCTCTCATGGAACCTGCAGTTTCTTCAGGGAAATGTTCACATTGAACGCCAAAGAGCCCTACCGCCCGGCTGCCCAAAGCATGGAGGCTGAGAGAATCACTCAGATTCACTAGAAACGTAGAACCTCGGCCCCAACCACCCCTCTGGAGCACAGCTGCATCTGAACCTGATTCCCAGAGAGTGCGTGTGTGTACTGAAGATGAGAAGCCTTGGTGCATTGAACTGAGCGGGGCCTCAAACTCAGGTGAAAAGGGAGCTCAGGAACACAAGTTAAAACAAAACAAACACAAACAAACAAACAAAAAAGCAGTCCTGGTCTCAGAATCTCTCTTATCCATTTGATATTGCAGGAAAATCTGTTTTTCATCATTACAGTGGGGATCATGACGCACACCATACTGACCTCATAAGCTGCCCATAGACATCAAACATGTAAATGTACACGAAGAGGGATCCTAAGTGGCAGAATGCCTACAAGCACAAGTTTTAATTAAAACTAGACAATTGGGCAGAAGTCGATGATAAAGCAGTTTTCTGGAGATGCTCTGAAGCACTTTCTCACTTTGGACATTGTTTGCACGATTGGAACAGAGGTTCACCTTTCCCATGATTTAGAAACCTGAGCCCATCCTCAGCATCTGGCATGGGCCCAACAATGCACATTCCATCATGCTCCCCGTTACTCTCCATAGTCCTGTTCTGTGAACCATATTTGAAAAACAAGTCTCTAGAATTGATAAGCATTTACTGGGACTCCATGACAGCAAATGTTTCTTCTGGTAGTTCATGACATTAAAGACGACGGTCATGGAAGGTGATGCTTCCAGACAAGACACATAGCTTACTATAGATCAAGGAAGTTCTGTGTGGGGTGTGAAGCCGAGAAAGGACTCCCGAGCAATGGAGCCGATGGGAGCACCTGGTGTTATTTGTCTACACAAGGACTTTACCCCTAGAAACCCAGTTAAACCCCATTCCAGAAACTAACACCCCAAAGACTTATAAAGTACAACATTGAAAATAGTTTTTTATTCATGATTATTATAAAATGGGCTGGTTGTAAAGTAAATAGCCTGGTTATAACTGCACAGATCGCTCACAGACAGCTTCCCGTTTTCTGTTGACTCCAATACCTGGGCATGTTGGCTGAGTCTTGTATCAGGGCAGAAGAAGCTGTCTGTCACCAACAGATGGACAGACTTCTCCAATGTTGATAAAATATTTGCAGGAAAGAGATCCTGCTATCATCAGGACTCTCAATAGTGATCAAATGTAATGTTCAAAGTCTTCTCTCTCTCCAAGCATGGATACTTAGGAGATGGGGAAATGGGGAGAGGGTAAAGAGAAGGACTAGCCAGAGCTTTTCTGTTTCTGGCACCATGATTGCAGAAAATGATGAGGCAGATGCTCAGGAACCTACATAAGGTAAGATTTCTGACATCAAAGAATGGGAGCAACACGGTGAACAGAAGTCCTCGGGTGTAAGGAAGATGAAATACAATTTTTGGGGACAAGAAAGGGCTGATGTGGAAACAAACCTTCAGAGACAGATGGACTGTGCTTCCAAACTCAGTCACATGACTTGGTTTAACTCCTAACTCTGTGTGGCCTTCCTTAGAGGATTTATCGAGGACATGTAGGACATCATCTCTAACACTGGAATGAGAGAGCTGATCAGAGGTTAGCTCGCTTCCACTTGCCATAAGCTGGGTCCTGGAAGGTAACTCCAGGCTCGTGCTGAGTCTTTACTCAAGAAAACTTACTACTACCCAGAACAGAATTTGCATTGTCCCAAACCACCTTTCCAGACCATTTCAGCAGTTATATATGCCTTCTATATCTTCTATAATTTTTCATTTCCCCATAACCTCCAAGGTTCTTTTCTGATCCCCTTTACATACATCTGTCACTTCTGTCTTAGTTGGAAATGGAAATGAGCTCAGTTCACACTGTAGTCTTTCTCCTCTCCTAAAACAGTCTGGATCAAATCTGTCTTGCCATCCCTTTTACATTTAGTTTTAAATTGCCACAATAATTGCATGTAGTTAGAGGGTATAATGTTATGATGCTATCTGCAGTCCTTTGGAATATGGAAGAAGAGAATGTTATGGGTCTTTGTCTCATTCACTAGTCTCCCTGCAAGCTGGCTGGCCTCCTCTACTATTTCTCAGGAATATAGGCTCTTCCATAAGAATGTTGAGATAAACACAGAAATGAGAGCCACAGTTGAATGATTACATCCTAGGACCCTGCCCAGCCGGTAAAAAATGCTTATCGCTCCTCAGAAGTTACCAGAGCTCACTGACCCCACGATTTAAATCATTTGCAATTGAGGTGAAAGCTTTTCCCCTTTGACTACCCAATTTGTGAAGAATCAGGTAAACACTTGGTTGGCTGAGAAGACAGTGACTCCTCTTCTCAATAATGAGTTTCTCTGAGGCCAAGAGAATGATGTCTTCAAAACTTATAAACAATGTTTCCAAAGATGCAGTGAACAGACCTCCTTGGGGTTATCAAAGTGCTAAAAAGATAAAGAATTCCCCTTCACCATCCAAAAATCCATAGAAGATTCTTAGTCCCTTCTTTCATAAAACACAAAGAATAGATGATCTTTTGCAATCATTTGTAAAGGAGAGGTCATGTCCACTCGGTAGGCTAGAAAATCAGCAAAGACATCTTAGATGGACTTGGAGTCCCTACTCTTTACTGGGCTGAGATGAATGGAAAGAACATTTTAAGCAGAAGAATGTGCAACTAAAGGGGTCACTATTAAAAAAAAAACTATGAGCTATCAATCTTAATCCGTGCTTGTCTCTAAAGTAGTGTTTTTCAAATTGTGGCCTCTGGACCACTGCATCAACATCACCTGAGAATTTTTAGAGATGGCAGCTCCAGGGCTTCACCCTAGAGCTACTGAATCAGCAATTCTGTGGGTGGCGCCCGGGTCATCAGTGTCAGAACAAAAATGGAGCTTCCTCTCTTAAGACAGGACTCCAAAGAGCAAGGAGCAAAATGCTTCACAAAATTCCCACCCGCGATTCCTCCATCCCTCCTTGACTGTATTGGAGAAGAGGCTCTGCCACCGCTCAGACATACAGGTCCTCCCTGTGTGTTTGTAGTTATTCTCTCCATTCCTGTCACTTGAAATGAGTTGAGTCTTTGGGAAGTTATTCTAGTAAAATGTTTTCTAAAGACTCCCCTGACCTAGAAATACAGCTTCTAGGCATTCATCAGAGTTGCTTTTAAAATGTTTCTCTGGCTTTATTTTTATAGGAAAATACCAATATCTCAAATTTAGAGTAGGTTTTTGCATACACATGATGTGAAATTGTATTTGGCTGCTAAACATGGTGTACTTCTACCAAAGGATGCACATAGACATGGAAATATCTGAAAAACAGCTAATTATAAAATACACGCGTCACACAAATTCAGTTTCTCTTCTTATTCTGGACTCCAAGATTACGGTATGCATCAAGCTATTAGTAGTTATTTCTCATCTATTTCTAGGATCATATCTCCTTCTATTTTCCATAATATTTGTGTACCTTTTAAAATAAGAAAATAAAGTGATGAAACTTATTGTAATTTAAAAATGATATTGGGAGTGATAGAGATCCTTGGGTGGTGCCACGTCTGCAGACAAAAGCATGTTTCTGACCTGGCTGGAGAAGCAGCAGATTCTGGGAAGCAAAAAGCCCTAAGGCAGGCAGGGAGACCCAAGAAATCCAGCCTGCCACAGGCAGCTTTTTTCTCACCAGGAGCACGAGATGTCACATCAAGACTGACTGATCTGGAAATCAAATCCCTTCTGAATTGCATCTTATGGGGACAGTTCAGACATACTCGGTGTAAGCAGATTACATAAAAGGGCTGGTGGAGGCCTGATGTGGGCTGACATGTAAATTTATACATTCACGAAGAAAGAATGTAAAAAAAAACATTTTAATATTGAAGGAGAGACACTGGGAAGGAAAGAAAGCAGAAATTTCCTGACAGAAGGCACTAGGGACTCTCAGGATCTCCAGAACTTATTAACACCACCTTCAGGAAAGGAGACTCAGACATATCCATGGCTCCCAAAAGCCGATCAGGGATTCATTGTAAGTACCAGAGATTCAAAGAACAGGGTAATGTTCTCATTACTATTTGGTACAGTCTGAATATTTGTGCCCCATCCCTGCCCCACCAATTCACATGCTGAAATCTTAACCCTAAAGGTAAAAGTATTAGGAAATGGGACATTAGGAGGTGAGTAGGTCATGAGGTTGGGGCATTTAAGAATGGGATTTGTTTCTGTATAATAAGAGATCTCATAATCTCCCTCACCTCTCTCACCATGTGAGGGCACAGAAGAGGGCCATCAGGAATCAGGAAGCTGGTCCATCTATACTGAATTTATTGGTGTCTCAATCTGGAACTTTCAGCTTTGAGGATTGTAAGAAAGAAAGAAATTTTTGTTGTTGATCAGCCACATGGTTAATAGTATTTTATTATAGCAGCTTGAATGGCTTGGTGCAGAGAGGAATGACTGTACACTTACATTATGCTCAGGTATTTTGAGAGATTTTTTACAATCAACTGTTTTCACGTGATTTTTGTAAAAATTAGGAGAGAAACAGCACAGGTTTTACCTTTTCTGCTTTGAGATGGAGAATAGGAGGTGAGGGTGAAGGCAAGAGGTAAGTAGGTGTGAGAGGAAAGGAAAAAAGGTCAGTGTCTGGGCTACAGAGTTTTTCCATTTGAACTGCAGATTCAGCAAGGCCATAGACCAGTAGTCATGGGCAGGGTGGGGAGGGTGGGGACAGAGGCCAGCAGACTTTCCTTAATGATACCAGGCTCAGGCGGTCAGACCTTGGCTTTTCAGCCAGCCTTTCACATAGGGTCACCATGTCCCTGCATATTTAGACCCAATTAAGTTTGGCCAGGCACACACTGAAAATGATCACCAAGCTATCTTTTAAGATAAAGTTTGCACGTAAAGGGTTTCTGCTGGCTTCCAGGACAATTAACTATCTTATGTTTACAACAACAGATAAGTTTACAGCAAATGTACTTCATCAGCTTTTCTTGTTTGTGTAAGGCAGATTGAGGCAATTCTGTAGAAGTGGGCTTTGATATGCTCACTGTGGGAATGTGGCTCCTAGGAAATAGTGAAGGAGGACTCCCGGGTAGTACTCTTGTGGGGTCAGACCAGATTACAGAGAAAGCTCTGGTGGGAGTCACAGTGGACAAAAGCTTGTCCACACCTTCCTGCCCAGGATCACAGGGCTTGGGGACAGAGTGATGTTGGAAACTGCGCTGGTATATGACTGGGGGCTCTCACCATGGCAAATAACTGTACCCACTTAACAAGGCGTGGTCCTCCCCAGGTAATTGCTGGTTGACGGTTACAGAAGGGGAAGCTACATGTCCCCACACAGCTACAAGAATACATATTCTGTGTGTGAACGCACTTGAAACACTGAAGGAAGGTGTTGGAAAGGAATAACATCAGAACAATAGTCTCAATGACCTATATTTTCTGTTTGATTATCTATATATTCTCCTTGTAATTTATTATTTTTGTTTTATTTTTTTAATTAAGTTGGAGAGACCAGCCTGGCTTTCCTAAACAATGTGAAAGTCCTCTCCCTCAACCATGCAGGATGGTGCTGACCTGCAGAAGCAATTTACCTTTCCTGAAACTTCTGCCCAGAGGGACAGCTACAGAGAACACTTGGTCCACTCTCTAGTTTTTCACAGGAGACAGTGCAGTACTGGAACAATTTATTCCATGCCCCTTTGAGAATGCAAGGTCAGGAGCAGAATGTTTGTGATTGGCCCTACTTTTTGAGGCAACCCTTACTCCCTAAAAGGCAGATGGTGCCAGGGCCCTCTACATTCTACTCCCAATAAACTGCAGAAAAGAAGCTACTGAGAAAATGTAGCAAGGCATTTGCTGCTAAAGTGAAAAAGGAAGACCTTTTGTAATTTTCATATTTGTCTTATTCCATTCTGGCAACTATAACAAAAATACCATATTCTGAGTTACAGGCGACGAACATCTCTTTCTCAAAGTTTTGGAGGCTGGGGCATTCGTGATGAAGATGTAGACTACTTGAGTGTCTGGTTAGGGCCTGCTTTCTGGTCATAGATGGCTGTCTTCTTCCTGTATTTTCACATGGCAGAAGGAGTGAGGAATCTTTTGGGAGCCTTTTTCATAAAAACACTAATCTCTTTCAGGGAAGTTCCACCCTCGTGACCTAATCACCTCCCAAATCCTTAATACCATCACTTTGGGGTTAGGATTTCAGCATATGAATGTGGGAAGGACAGCATCATTCAGTCCCACGTTTTTCACCATTTTATTTGGAGAATTTATCAAGCATTTCTGAAGCGTGACTTTCTTAGTATTTGGACACTGCTTCATATACTTTTAAGTTCTAAATTGTTGGCTTGCATTCTGTGGGGAAATATATACTTTCGTAAGCATATCAACAAGGGCTCCCCACCATCTTCACTGTGGCCTTCCTAAGCTGTGTCACTGGATCAGTGTCCCCAGAGATAGGACTGGAGACAGCCTGGGTAGCTGTACTTCTACTCCTGGCTCTCTCAGAGTCCAGGGTCATGTGCTATAAAGCCAGCTAGCCTGGTGCACTCCTGGGGATGACCCAGCAAATTTGGCCTCATTAATACAAAGCCTTTAGTTAATCCTCTAGTCAAAGGTGTGTCTTCTAAAATCACCCATCTGGATGCATAGTTCATCTCTCGACTGAGCTTGAGAGTAAACTTCTTGACATGAGTCCCTAGAGGCCTTTTGTAATCACAGAAGAGAAATGTGACAGACTGAACTGGTTCAAAAGGTCACATCATAAGTAAGGCTCATGTCATGGACTCATGTCATCAGCTGACAAAGACCCCCCCTGGAGAAGAGCATGGGCAAATGTAGTGTCACCTCCCTGTACTAGCTGCACTTGGCTTTTTTCTCCTTCTCTCAAGATTGTATAAAAAGAAAACCCTCAGGAATTTCACTGTAAGCCCATTTTGCAATCTATTGTACACTACATAAATGCTTTTGGAGTACAGCCTATGAGAATACTCACTTATTCCATAAGCATGAATGAAATAAATGAAAAAATAATGCAATATAACACATAACAGAGCCCCAGAGTAACAGGATCAGAGCAACCAGTTACCAAGAAGTCCCTAACAGAGATTAGGTATGACAGACTTCAGTTCTTGTTAGGGAGCTACCGAGAGAAACACTCACAATCACTCATCCCTGTGATCCTGTGCCTGATGAGCCAGGTTAGCAAACACAAGCCTGATCAGTAGGCCTTTGACTCACACTTGTCTGATGCTCTTGTGCCATCTTTACTGTTGCACTTACTATGATGAATTACAGCCATGTTCTTATGTAATTAGCCCCACTGCTTATCAGTACCTGTGTTTTCCCTACTCTCACATCTCTGCAGTACAGCCATGTTCTTATGTAATTAGCCCCACTGCTTATCAGTACCTGTGTTTTCCCTACTCTCACATCTCTGCAGTGCACAGGTGGCCAACACATAGTAAGTGTTCGGAAACAAATGCCCAAAGGACTGATAGACTGGCTTGACTTGCACGCATAGTCATATCCCTGATGCAGCCAGCAGGAGCAGATCCTGTGCACATATTCCACACACCACACTTTATGATTACAACTTGATCTGTAGTCAATTTATAAACTGTAAAGCTCTATGTGTACGTTAAATGTCATTGCTCACCATCTTGTAAAATAGGACAGACAAAGAAAATGACTTCGATGTGAACTTTCTTTGCAATGTACAGCAAATATGAGTTCACATCTTAGGTCCTTTCCTCTCTGAATATAAAATTCCTCTTTGAACCCCTTCTCCGATATCCTCTCCAAGTTACCACCACCTATTTGGGAAGAAAGGCTCCCTCTTCAGAAAGAGGGAGGAAAAGAAGAAGAAGAGAGAAAAGAGCACTATTTGTGGGTAATGAAAGAATCATGGCTGCATCTCAGTGCCTATGTTTGTTATGATAATCAGCATAATGGATATTTATTTGGGGTGGAGGGTGGAGTCTTCCTGGTATCCAAACCCCTTTCCACATTTGGAGAAGTCCCCACCACGAAAGTCATGGGGAACCACAAGCTGGGAAAGTTGAAAACAATCAAGATGTTTTCTCAGTCCACAGCAGCAAGCGGATGGTATACTTAAGACACCTGTGCCCTTTCCAGTAGTTGGCCTGGAAACTAGAAACACAAACACAGGAGGCACATGGGAGGCACTGCACCACAAGCAGCAGGGAAGCTCCAGCCAATATGTGGGTCTAGAAACAGCCATGTCTTGAGGACCATTGAGTACCAGGAGTACCGCTCTTACTCAAGTCTTTTGATGCTTTGCTAGGACTCCCTTCTGGCCTGCCTAATCTCTCTTGGCATCCCGCTGTGCTTCGAGGCTGGGTCTTCATAGTTTCCTCCCTTCTTATTTTCTAAGACTGCAATGGAGATGATCTGAAATGTTGAAACAAGGACATAGAAAAGCCTCAGGAAAATCAAGAAATAAATGAGACAGATGCATGCAACCAAGAATCCACACTTAAGAGGTACAAAGGGCTCTCAGGAGCCTGTGGTCCTGTACTGCACTTTCAGTAGAGCAACTCAGGAAGTCCTTGCCTTTTAATCTTCCCCTATTGCCCTCTTCCTATTTCTGGTTCTTGTAATATCCTTCATTTTAATGGAAAACCTCCAAGTATGAGGACTTCTCTTCCCCTCACAGTAGTTAAATCTTTATGACCATCTCTGAGTATGTCCTTTGGAAATGTAATTCTCCAGTCCAAAGGTATCTGCATTCAGAAAGCTTTAGATGGTTGTTGTCAAATTCCCCTCCAAGAGGACCAGTTTACCAATTTACACTTCCACTGGCAGTATAGTAAATGACCCTCTTCCTCAGTCCCAGCTAACACCAGATTTTTATCCTTTTGAGTTTAACATGGATGTTACTGCTGTTTTAATTTGCACTTTTAAGTTACTTATGAACTTAACATTTTTCATGTTGTCCATGAATATTCTTTCATGAATTCACTGTTCAGATCTATGCTTTGTGTGTGTGTGTGTGTGTGTGTGTGGTACCAGGGATCAAACTCAGGACGCAGCACTTGCCAGATAGGCACAGAGCCCCTGAGCTATATCCCTGGCCCTCTATGCTTTATTTTCAGTTGTTTATATTTCTCTGCTTGATTTATAAAGAAATTTAAGATATGCAAAATTTCTTTTTTCTTCCATTTTTCCAGAAATATTTCCAATTTTTCATTTATTTTAGTTATTTTTATGATTTGTAATGATTTTACTTGTTATGTAGTTTAATATGTTTCTAATAATCAAAGTAAAAAAACCCCAATATTTTTGCATCTCACTGTCTTCCAAATATTTTGATGGACTGAATATATTTTATTACTCCATCTAATCACCAGTTGGTTTTAACATTATAATCTGATTTAGGTCTGAATTATTGTTATATTATAATTTTTACATTAAACATCTTTTATTTGATGAAAAAAATTCAACATTTGCAATTAGCTTTGTAAACAAATGTGTAAGTCCCCCCTCCATATCTATGAGTTCCATACCTGTGGACTAAACAAACTACAGAGAGAAAGTAATAGAAAAAAATATTACATTTGTACTGAACATATATAGGCTGATTTCTTCTCATTAGTTCCAAAACAGTATAGGATAACAGCTACTTCCAAAGCACTTATATTGTGTGAGGTTTTACAAATAATCACGACACTGTTCAAAGTAGGTTATATATAAATGTTGTGTTGTTTTATATTAGAACTTGAGCATCCTTGGAATTTGGTATCCATGCAGGATTCTGGAACCAGCCTCCTGTGGATAGTAAGGAATGACTATATGTAAAATAGATAACATCGTGACTAGCACATAGTAAATACAAAATAAATATTAGCGTTATTATTTTAATAAATATTTTGGATTAATTCTATGTTCAACTATTTTAATGCTCACCAGTAGTTCCTTCACACTGAATTTCTTGTTCTTGAGTTCTTATTATTATTCCATATGAAATGAGTTTTTCAAGTAATTTTTTTTCAGAAAATCAACTCTAGGAGAATATTTTTAAAGCTTTCAGACATTTGGCAACCTTCCTGTCCCCTCACATATAAAAGAAAAATGGCAGTGTTTATTATTGTTCAGATACAATACTTTTCCTTTAAACTGTTTTTAAAATTTTTCTTTTTACTATTTGACAGAACACACAAGAACTTTGTATTTCTTTGCATTTAATTTGCCCAATTTTATCAGATAGTTACTGACTTTTTCTTTATCATTATAAGGAAAAGTTTGGTTGTGGTGTTTCTCCCAGGTAATGTGATAAAGTATTTTGATCTTGAGGGACTTTGTAGTACACAAACACACACACACACACACACACACACACACACACACATTGTGTGACTGTGTGTGGCTCTATGTGTTTCATTAGTAGTCCCGGTGTTCCTTTATTTTTTAGAAATATTTTTTGATTCTCCTCTTTTGGCCTTGGCTCTCTACCTCCCACACATACAGTACTCCCCCTTGTTCTTATCATGTTTGTTAAACTATAATTGGCTTTACTTCACTGTTACTTTGGCTCTCCGTATCATCCCCATTGGATTGTAACTCTTCTATGGATCTTTTGGATTCTTTGCCATTTTTTCCTTTGTTCAGTTACCTACTTTAAAATTTCACTTTGTGGACTTTTCATCTTAGACAAGTATCTACCTTTTTATGATTCTGCACTCTTATTTGACAGAGGCCAGACTCTCTTGTGCTCTATTAAGAGTATTAAGTAATATCATCTATGCCCATGCTATCTAAACCAAAATAGCCATGAACCCAAACCCACTGAGTGTGTCAAAATATACATTGACAACAGTGAACAATTTGGGGTAAAAATGCAAAACTCTTTCCACTATTTGACCAAAACTGAGAATCTCTCACAAGTCACGTAACTTCTCTAAATCTTAGTTTCCTGGTCTTTAAATGTGGTTAATAACCCATATCCTCCAGTGTTACTATACAAATAAAAAGGCATACAGGTCTAGCACATCCTAAGATTTAACAAGTGTTGAGTAGATGAACCATCGAGGCATTGACAAATAACAGAAAGGACCAGCAGGATCATGGTTTTCCCAGGATCTGCTGGAGTGAACTCAGGAGAGTTTTGCAGAGTCCTGAAGTGGGAAGTCTAATTAGGTTAATTGAACAGGGGCCTTTTTCTCCTTGCCTCTTCTGTTTTTCTGTTGGCTCTCATTGAGAGAAGCAAGTTAATGAAAAACAAACATTTCCTATGAGTGTCCTCAAACAGCTGAGGGGTTTTGCAAGGTTAGGAAAGAAAACAACTTCAACTCAATTCAAAAGGTCAGGAATTAGGATAACCAAAACAATTTCATGACAAGAGCCAGTCCCTGGGAAGCCATGAGTGACAGTCGCTCGAGGCTGTCTAACCAGTGTGGGAAAAAAAAAAAAAAAAGCAGGAAGAGTCCTGAGAGCAATGAGAAACAAGTTCTCCTCAAAGCTTGGACTCTATTTCATCATATCCTCCTCATAGAAGACCAACAGATGACTTCAAAGTAAAATTCATGGGCACGAGGCCACTGAATTCAGTACTAGGTAATTTTCTTTCCAGAACATAGTCAAAAAGTAAGTCTTGGCCATGTTCAACTTCAAAGAGATTGCAGCTGTTGCAAGTTGTTAAAACTTGCCATGTTGTCATTTCAACAGAACCATAGAAGATTTAGGATGTCACTCTCGTCTTCCAATGTAATAAACATTGTATAAACTTGGGATGCACACAAGAAAATGAGCAGGGAAGGATCTGCCCCCAAATAGTAGGCAAATAAAAAGAGGAAAGGTATCGAATTTAGGATGGGGAAATTTGAAAGACATCACCATGATAAACAGGGAAGACTACGTTCAATAATGACAGCATAAGTAGACATGATATTCTGACATGGGCAGAATCCATCTTGCATCTTCTTGCCAAAGACCCATAGTTAGAGTCTCATTACCAGGAAGCTTAAAGCAAATCCAGGTTGAGGATTATCCAAGAGATTAAAAGGCCGGAAGCCTAAGAAGTCAGAGACATGAACAACAGGGAATGACCAAGGATTATTCAAGATTGAAAGAGGCCCAACAAATAAACATGATGCTCAATCCTAAACAGGATCAGAAAGGATAAAGAGAGTTGGTTGATACAGCTGTCAAAATGTGTACAGTATATGAAACACCTAACACTCCCATAACTTCCAGAGGTTATTTTTTTTACATCTATCATTTCTTGTAAATGTGTTAGCTGGCATTCTTCTGTGAGAAAGAATATTCACTCTTCCATTCATTTATCTGTTGACATGGGTATATACTTGTAAATTTACACTCTAATCAACTAGCAAGCCAATATTGTTATACCAAAATTGTCTCTGCTTTGCTCAAGCAGAAGGATGCTTGAGGTTTCTATGCCCTTTTGATATGTGCTCCTGATTCTTCAGACTTGTCCTTATTTTCTGGTACAATGTTGAAGATTCATCTCCTATTTTTTTACCCTATTTCTAGATCAGTTCCTAAGGATCTAAGGAGCCCCTGTTCCTTTTAGTGAATATTTAAAGCAACTCTCCACACTAGATTTGTTGTTCATGGCTTTCAGGGAGAAAGAATGGCTATTTCAAAGCCCTTGTAGTGACCACAGGTAGAGATTATATATGTATGCTCACTTATTCACAATTTATAATTATTTTATCAGTGATGTCCCAAAAGTCTTCAAAGAGTTGTATGTTTTAATGAAATACGTAAATACTATGAATTTGTAGAAATACAAATTAAAGATTTTTAAAATTTCCCTTTCTTTTACAGTTACTTGTGTCGGGGACTGCCCTATTGATTATGCCCAAAACAGGCTGTGAGCAGTGCAGGCTGTAAAGAGTTAACCCAACAATTGACAGGTTTTGAGAAGTGAGTCTGATTGAAGGTTACATGACTTAAAGGGGCATTGCGGATGGCGTGCAGGCCAAAACTAGCCCCCTCTGCCAACAGCCAGGGCAGAGACCAGAGAAATGACCGGTGAAGCTCTGGAGCTTAATGTGAGCTACTACACAGCTGAGGTCAGAGTGACTGACATCCAAATTCCATTCCCAAAATTAAAACCTCCTTTTTAAAATTATTTTTAAAAAATTATTATTTTTTTGTTTTGGTACCCATGATTGAACTCGGGTCCTTGTACTTGCAAGGCAGGTGGCGGCACCACTGCCACTTAGCTGAGTCCCCAGCCCTAAAACCTTCTTAAGTAACAAGGACAATGTTATTTGCTAACCACAAACTATATTTTGTCTGTTCTGCTCCTAATTCAAGAATGCTTCATCTCTTCCTTTACACGCCTTGCCTACATCAACAACATATCTCCAGCAATTACAGGTTGCTGCCTCTTTCCTCTGATCTAACTACGATGTTACCAGTAAATATCAACAGCTCTGGGTGCTCAAGGACTTTGCTCGTTCAAGCCTCTTACTGCCCAATCACTAGTTGTGCCAGTTTCCCCATCTCTGTCTCTTTAACTTTGTCCCTGTCTTTCTTCTCACCTTGCTTTGTACAGAGCAGGAGATCAAGATCCGCTGCAGAGGTCTCTGATATTCTTGGCTCTGTGAACTTTACATTTGAATCTATTTTTAATTGCTTTCATTTAAGATGGCAAAATCTGAATGACAAAAATTAAAAATCAATTTTCAAAATGAATCAAGTTATAAAACATATAGATAATTCAACTTTGAAATAATGCTTTCTGTAGTGAAATTTTGGGGCTAAGCTTTGTCCCAGTGTGGTGGTATTGAGGTGTTTGGAGCTTTAAGAAGCAGATTTTAATAAATTCCCTTAAGATTCTGCCTTTAAAAGGGACTAATGCTGGAATCACAGAATGAGTCGGGTCTGGCAGGAGGAGTAGACTACTTCCTGAGAGATTGGGAGCAAATGTAACCACTTCTGTGTCTTTTGCCTCCTGTCTCACTATGTGATTTTCTCTGCACACACTTCTGCGTGTTGTTATGTAGCTGGAAGGCCCTGACTTTCTGTAACAGAAACAGTGGGGCTGCCTGATTTTGGATTTCTAACTTCTAACACTGTGAGCTAAATAAACCCCCATCCTTGGGTATTTTGTTAAGCAACAGAAAATAGATTAAGATAATGGGTTAAACAAACTTCTTTAAAATGTAAAAATGATGCCTCTTTCTTTAATACTATAGCTAGGAATATACACTAATTCAGGACTAGTTAAAATAGCATGAATTAATTAGCAGTCATTTTTTTTCAATGTGTAGACAGAATAAAAAAATCCAATATTGTTCTATATGTCAGGTAAAAGAGATCTGTTAATACAATTTAAATTTTCAAGAGATCATGTGCTTAACTGGAAGACATTCTTCTGTACACACCACCACAAAAGGTTAGAGAAGAGTCTACCTTTTCACTAGTCCCCTAATTGATCCCCTGAAATTTTGAGGTTTATGATTCAGAGGAAAGAAAATCTCATATTTTACAGTTGAATTTTCCTGGAACCCAAATTATAGGCTAAGGAGGCAAATTAGAAGGAAATTAAATCTACTTGCCCCTCATTCAGACTCTTCTTTGTTCCCTCACTCACTCCTGGGACTGTGATAGGAAAGTTAAGTAATTTACTCACCATGGTAAAATTTGGGTTGAGTAGAACACGGTAGCTAATCCAACCGCAGATGAGCAATCCAATTATAAACATTCCAGGACCATATTTCCTAACATGATTCTTCTCCCTTGACTGTCAGCTTGAGAAGTACAGGGATCATATTTATGTATCTTGGAATAGAAGATAAGAATAGTAATATTCATTCTTTATCCACCTCAGAGAGCTTCTGTCCATTCTAATTCTCACTGTAATCTTTCTAGACAACACGATGATCTTGCCAGCTTTCCATCACTGTAATGAATATCTGAGACAATCAATTTATGAAGGAAAAAGGTCTGTGTTGACTCATCATTTTACAGGTTCCAGTCCTTCATCAGTTGTCCCCATTTCTTTTAGATCTGGGGAGGCATCACATCATGGAGGCAGCAAGTAGCAGAAAAAAATCATTCATCTTGTGGCCAGGAAGCAAGAAAATGAAGAAAAGGCTGGATTCTCAAAATCCCCTTCAGAATATACCTCCAGGGACTTAACGACCTCTTATTAGGTCCTATCTCTTAAAGGCTTCACCACCACCTCTCAATAGCACCAATCTTGGGGCCTACGTGTTACCACATTGGCTTTTGGGGACATTTAAGATTCAAACAACAGCAGTGATTATCCTCATATTCCACATGAACAACCGAGGCTTTCACATGGCCAAGATCCATCCACAAGTCTATAATCAAACTGGGAAGTACCCTCCCACATCTAGCTGCTGTGAGGTCTGATTTCTTCATGAGTCCATGCCTCCCCCTCCTTCATTCTTGCACCAGAAGAATGTCTACATAATAAAATTCAATTTGTGATCACTGAAGGATAGTGAACCAAACTTGGACATGAACTGCAGGAATATCTAGCATCCAGCAGCCCCTGAAAACGGTGGAGGTTGAAGGAGAGAATGTTTCAAACAGAAGTTAAAGCTCCCGGCAGAACTGTCGTCAATCGTGGGAGTTCTTGAACAAGTAGCTTTGATCTTTGTTCTCTAGTTCTCAAAATGTTAAAAGAAAGTAGTTGTGTTTCTGATTTTACTATTCTTTAATTTTACCTGTCATAAATGCTTCCTTCTTGATTATTAGGAAAGAAGCTCTCAAATTCCCAGTCCTACTAATCACCTTCCAACTGTTAGCACTCAACCTTCTCCATATTTTAGAAACAGTTTTCATAAATAAGGAATGGAACCTTCTGAAAAAGTAGATACTTAACAAACAGAAGTGACATATGAGTGGTTCTGCAACGTCCCCAAGAATTTTTTAAAAGGTCCATATTTATGTATCTTTACTTTCTCTTTTGCATTAAAACAAAGAAAGATTTTTTTCTTTAGGGAAGTGTAAGCAATGAAGATCAGTACATGCTGTAAATAAGGTCCAAATTTTCCCTAATAAAAGGCCTTTAGAAGTCTGATAAAAGCTATTTATTCTGCTGCCATTCTCCCACAAAAGACACAATGTGATTTTTAAGTCAAATGTTCTGGCTTGTACAAATATGGTAATAAAGTTGGGGATAATGAACATTTATTTGTTTTTTATATTTTGTATACTTTAGGTATTTATTTGGTGTATATATAGATTATTTTACATATTTTGTAGATTTCTAATTTGTGTGTAATATATATATATATATATAGATAGATAGATAGATAGATATAGATATAGATATAGATAGATGTAGATGTAGATGTATATATATATATATGT